>NC_091197.1:26348681-26598681 GCF_040958095.1 Procambarus clarkii
ATGGTATTTTATCAAATCACCTCATTCTTTGGGGCACACATGAGGAACACAAATGTGAACAAGTCGGAACGGTCTCCAGGATATATATGCCACAGAAAACTCACACCCCAGAAGTGATTCAAACCCATACTCCCAGAAGCAATGCAACTGATGTACGAGATCCCTTAACCACTCGACCAACACGACCGGACAAAAGAGGATGGTACCCAAGGCTATTTCCATCCCCCCGCTGGCACTCTGTTGGTAATTTTTTGCATGTTATTGTATCAAATCACCTCATTCTTTGGATCACACGTGAGGAACGCAAATTCAAACAAGCCTGAACGGTCTGCAGGCATATATGCCACTGAAAACTCACACCCCAGAAGTGACTCGAACCCATACTGTCAGAAGCAATGCAACTGATGTACAGGATACCTTAACGACTCGACCAACATAACCGAAAGAAAGAGGATGGTAGTCGACGCTATTTCCATCCCCACGCGGGCACTCGGTTGGTAATCTTGGGCATGGTATTCTATAAAATCACCTCATTCTTTGCGGCAAATGTGAGGAACACAAATGCGAACAAGACTGAACAGTCTCCAGGCATATATGCAACTGAAAACTCACACCCCAGAAGTGACTCGAACCCATACTGCCAGATGCAATGCAACTGATGTACAGGATCCCTTAACCACTCGACCAGCACGACCGGACGAAAGAGGATTTTAGCTGAAGCTATTTCCATCGCCCCGCCGGCACTCGGTTGGTAATCTTGGGCATGGTATTTTATCAAATCACCTCATTCTTTGTAGCACACGTGAGGAACACAAATGCGAACAAGCCTGAACGGTCTCAGGTATATATGCCACTGAAAACTCACACCCTAGCAGTGACTCGAACCCACACTGCCAGAAGAAATGCAACTGATGTACAGGATCCCTTAACCACTTTACCAACACGACCAGACAAAAGAGGATGTTAGCTGAGGCTATTTCCATCCCCCCGCCGGCACTCGGTTGGTAATCTTGGGCGTGGTATTTTATCAAATCACCTCATTCTTTGCGGCACACGTGAGGAACACAAATGCGAACAAGCCTGTACGGTCTCTAGGCATATATACCACTGAAAACTCACACCCCAGAAGTGACTCGAACCAATACTGCCAGAAGCAATGCAACTGATGTACAGGATCCCTTAACCACTCGACCAACACGACCGGACGAAAGAGGATAGTAGTCGAAACTATTTCCATCCCTCTGCCAGCACTCGGTTTGTAATCTTGGGCATGGTATTTTATCAAACCACCTCATTCTTTGGGGCACACAAATGTGAACAAGCCTGAACGGTCTCCAGGCATATATGCCACTGAAAACTCACACCCCAGATGTGACTCGAACCCATACTGCCAGAAGAAAGGCTACTGATGTACAGGATCCCATAACCACTCGACCAACACCACGGACGAAAGCGGACAGTAGTCGAAACTATTACCATCCCTCCGCCGGCACTCGGTTGGTAACCTTGGGCATGGTATTTTATCAAATCACCTCATTCTTTGGGGCACACATGAGGAACACAAATGCGAACAAGTCTGAACGGTCTCCAATATATATATGCCACTGAAAACTCACACCCTAGAAGTGATTCAAACCAATACTGCCAAAAGCAATGCAACTGATGTACAGGATCCCTTACCCACTCGACCAACACGACCGAACAAAAGAGGATGGTAGCCGAAGCTATTTCCATCCCTCGCCGGCACTCGGTTGATAATCTTGGGCAAGGTATTTTATCAAATCACCTCATTCTTTCGGGCACACGTGAGGAACACAAATGCGAACAAGCCTGAACGGTCTCCAGGCATATATACCACTGAAAACTCACACCCCAGAAGTGACTCAAACCCATACTGCCAGAAGCAATGCAACTGATGTACAGGATCCCTTAACCACTCGACCAACACGACCAGACAAAAGAGGATGGTAGCCGAGGCTATTTCCATCCCCACGCCGGCACTCGGTTGGTAGTCTTGAGCAAGGTATTTTATCAAATCACCTCATTCTTTGGGGCACACATGAGGAACACAAATGCGAACAAGCCGGAACTGTCTCCAGGCATATATATGCCACTGAAAACTCACACCCCAGAAGTGACTCGAACCCATACTCCCAGATGCAATGCAACTGATTTACAGGATCCCTTAACCACTCGACCAACACGACCGGACGAAAGAGGATGGTAGCCGAGGCTATTTCCATCCCCCCGCCGGCACTCTGTTGGTAATCTTGGGCTTGGTATTTTATCAAATCACCTCATTCTTTGGGGCACACATGAGGAACACAAATGCGAACAAGCCGGAACGGTCTCCCATATATATATGCCACTGAAAACTCACACCCCAGAAGTGATTCAAACCAATACTGCCAAAAGCAATGCAACTGATGTACAGGGTCCCTTAACCACTTGATCAACACGACCGGACAAAAGAGGATGGTAGACGAGGCTATTTCCATCCCCCCGCCGGCACTCGGTTGGTAATCTTGGGCATGGTATTTTATCAGATCACCTCATTCTTTGGGGCACATGTGAGGAACACAAATGTGAACAAGCCTGAACGGTCTCCAGGCATATATGCCACTGAAAACTCACACCCCAGATGTGACTCGAACCCATACTGCCAGAAGAAATGCAACTGATGTACAGGATCCCTTAACCACTCGACCAACACGACCGGACGAAAGAGGATTTTAGCTGAGGCTATCCATCCCCCCGCCGGCACTCGGTTGGTAATCTTGGGCATGGTATTTTATCAAATCACCTCATTCTTTGGGGCACTCGTGGGGAACACAAATGCGAACAAGCCTGAACGGTCTCATGTATATATGCCACTGAAAACTCACACCCCCAGATGTGACTCGAACCCACACTTCCAGAAGAAATGCAACTGATGTACAGGACCCCTAACCACTTTACCAACACGACCAGACAAATGAGGATGTTAGCTGAGGCTATTTCCATCCCCCCCGCCGGCACTCCGTTGGTAATCTTGGGCATGGTATTTTATCAAATCACCTCATTCTTTGCGGTACATGTGAGGAACACAAATGCGAACAAGCCTGAACGGTCTCCAGGCATATATGCCACTGAAAACGCACACCCCAGAAGTGACTCGACCCCATACTGCCAGAAGCAATGCAACTGATGTACGAGATCCGTTAACCACTCGACCAACACGACCGGACAAAAGAGTGTGGTAGCCGAGGCTATTTCCATCCCTCCGCCGGCACTCTGTTGGTAATCTTCGGCGTGGTATTTTATCAAATCACCTCATTCTTTGCGGCACACGTGAGGAACACAAATGCGAACAAGCCTGTACGGTCTCCAGGCATATATACCACTGAAAACTCACACCCCAGAAGTGACTCGAACCAATACTGCCAGAAGCAATGCAACTGATGTACAGGATCCCTTAACCACTCGACCAACACGACCGGACGAAAGAGGATAGTAGTCGAAACTATTTCCATCCCTCCGCCGGCACTCGGTTTGTAATCTTGGGCATGGTATTTAATCAAACCACCTCATTCTTTGGGGCACACATGGGGAACACAAATATGAACAAGCCTGAACGGTCTCCAGGCATATATGCCACTGAAAACTCACACCCCAGATGTGACTCGAACCCATACTGCCAGAAGAAAGGCAACTGATGTACAGGATCCCTTAACCACTCGACCAACACCACGGACGAAAGAGGACAGTAGTCAAAACTATTACCATCCCTCCGCCGGCACTCGGTTGGTAATCTTGGGCATGGTATTTTATCAAATCACCTCATTCTTTGGGGCACACATGGGGAACACAAATGCGAACAAGTCTGAACGGTCTCCAATATATATATGCCACTGAAAACTCACACCCTAGAAGTGATTCAATCCAATACTGCCAAAAGCAATGCAACTGATGCACAGGATCCCTTACCTACTCGACCAACATGACCGAACAAAAGACGATGGTAGCCGAAGCTATTTCCATCCCTCGCCGGCACTCGGTTGATAATCTTGGGCAAGGTATTTTATCAAATCACCTCATTCTTTCGGGCACACGTGAGGAACACAAATGCGAACAAGCCTGAACGGTCTCCAGGCATATATGCCACTGAAAACTCACACCCCAGAAGTGACTCAAACCCATACTGCCAGAAGCAATGCAACTGATGTACAGGATCCCTTAACCACTCGACCAACACGACCAGACAAAAGAGGATGGTAGCCGAGGCTATTTCCATCCCCACCCCGGCACTCGGTTGGTAGTCTTGAGCAAGGTATTTTATCAAATCACCTCATCCTTTGGGGCATACGTAAGAAACACATATGCGAACAAGCCTGAACGGTCTCCAGGCATATATATGCCACTGAAAACTCACACCCCAGAAGTGACTCGAACCCATACTCCCAGATGCAATGCAACTGATTTACAGGATCCCTTAACCACTCGACCAACACGACCGGACGAAAGAGGATGGTAGCCGAGGCTATTTCCATCCCCCCGCCGGCACTCTGTTGGTAATCTTGGGCTTGGTATTTTATCAAATCACCTCATTCTTTGGGGGCACACATGAGGAATACAAATGCGAACAAGCCGGAACGGTCTCCAATATATATATGCCACTGAAAACTCACACCCCAGAAGTGATTCAAACCAATACTGCCAAAAGCAATGCAACTGATGTACAGGGTCCCTTAACCACTTGATCAAGACGACCAGACAAAAGAGGATGGTAGGCGAGGCAATTTCCATCCCCCCGCCGGCACTCGGTTGGTAATCTTGGGCATGGTATTTTATCAGATCACCTCATTCTTTGGGGCACACGTGAGGAACACAAATGTGAACAAGCCTGAACGGTCTCCAGGCATATATGCCACTGAAATCTCACACCCCAGATGTGACTCGAACCCATACTGCCAGAAGAAATGCAACTGATGTACAGGATCCCTTAACCCCTCGACCAACACGACCGGACGAAAGAGGATTTTAGCTGAGGCTATTTCCATCCCCCCGCCGGCACTCGGTTGGTAATCTTGGGCATGGTATTTTATCAAATCACCTCATTCTTTGGGGCACACGTGGGGAACACAAATGCGAACAAGCCTGAACGGTCTCATGTATATATGCCACTGAAAGCTCACACCCCAGAAGTGACTCGAACCCACACTGCCAGAAGAAATGCAACTGATGTACAGGATCCCTTAACCACTCGACCAACACGACCAGACAAAAGAGGATGGTAGCCGAGGCTATTTCCATCCCCACGCCGGCACTCGGTTGGTAATCTTGAGCAAGGTATTTTATCAAATCACCTCATCCTTTAGGGCATACGTAAGAAACACATATGCGAACAAGCCTGAACGGTCTCCAGGCATATATGCCACTGAAAACTCACACCCTAGAAGTGACTCGAACCCATACCGCTAAAAGCAATGCAACTGATGTACAGGATCCCTTAGCCACTCGACCAACATGACTGGACAAAAGAGGATAGTAGCATTGGCAATTTCCATCCCCCTGCCGGCACTCGGTTGGTAATCTTGGGCATGGTACTTTATTAAATCACCTCATTCTTTGGGGCACACGTGAGGAACACAAATTCGAACAAACCTGAACGGTCTCCAGGCATATATGCCACTGAAAACTCACACCCCAGAAGTGACTTGAACCCATACTGCCAGAAGCAATACAACTGATGTACAGGATCCCTTAACTACTCGACCAACACGACCGGACAAAAGAGGATGGTAGCCGAGGCTATTTCCATCCCCCCGCAGGCACTCTGTTGGTAATCTTGGGCATGGTATTTTATCAAATCGCCTCATTCTTTGGGGCACACATGAGGAACACAAATGCGAACAAGCCGGAACGGTCTCCAATATATATATGCAACTGAAAACTCACATCCCAGAAGTGATTCAAACCAATACTGCCAGAAGCAATGCAACTGATGTACAGGGTCCCTTAACCACTCGACCAACACGACCGGACAAAGGAGGATGATAGGCAAGGCTATTTCCATCCCTCCACCGGCACTCGGTTCGTAATCTTGGGCATGGTATTTTATCAGATCACCTCATTCTTTGGGGCACACGTAAGGATCACAAATGTGAACAAGCCTGAATGGTCTCCAGGCATATATGCCACTGAAAACTCACACCCCAGATATGACTCGAACCCTTACTGCCAGAAGAAATGCAACTGAGGTTCAGGATCCTTTAACCCATCGACCAACACGACCGGACGAAAGAGGATTTTAGCTGAGGCTATTTCCATTCCCCCGCCGGCACTCAGTTGGTAATCTTGGGCATGGTATTTTATCAAATCACCTCATTCTTTGCGGCACACGTGAGGAACACAAATGCGAACAAGCCTGAACGGTCTCCAGGGATATATGCCACTGAAAATTTACACCCCAGAAGTGACTCGATATATATATATATGTCGTACCTAGTAGCCAGAACTCACTTCTCAACCTACTATGCAAGGCCCGATTTGCCTAATAAGCTAAGTTTTCATGAATTAATTGTTTTTCGACTATCTAACCTACCTAACCTAACCTAACCTAACTTTTTCGGCTACCTAACCCAACCTAACCTATAAAGATAGGTTAGGTTAGGTTAGGTAGGGTTGGTTAGGTTCGGTCATACATCTACGTTAATTTTAACTCCAATAAAAAAAAATTGACCTCATACATTATGAAATGGGTAGCTTTATCATTTCATAAGAAAAAAATTAGAGAAAATATATTAATTCAGGAAAACTTGGCTTATTAGGCAAATCGGGCCTTGAATAGTAGGCCGAGAAGTGCGTTCTGGCTACTAGGTACGACATATATATATATATATATATATATATATAACTGAAAACTCACACCCCAGAAGTGACTCGAACCCATACTCCCAGCAGCAACGCAACTGGTATGTACAAGACGCCTTAATCCACTTGACCATCACGACCGGCGTGATAGTCGTGAAGTGTTACGGCGCTGGTGAGAGAAGTGCTACGGCGCTGGTGAGAGAAGTGCTACGGCGCTGGTGAGAGAAGTGCTACGGCGCTGGTGAGAGAAGTGCTACGGCGCTGGTGAGAGAAGTGCTACGGTGCTGGTGAGAGAAGTGCTACGGTGCTGGTGAGAGAAGTGCTACGGCGTTGTGAGAGAAGTGCTTCGGCGTTGGTGAGACAAATTCTGCAGCGTGGGTGAGGGAAGTGCTACAGCGTGGGTGAAGGAAGTGCTAAGGCGCTGGTGAGAGAAGTGCTACGGCACTGGTGAGAGAAGTGCTACAGAACAGGTGAGAGAAGTGCTACGGCAATGGTGAGAGAAGTGCTACGGCACTGGTGAGAGAAGTGCAACAGAATAGGTGAGAGAAGTGTTACGGCACTGGTGAGAGAAGTGCTACGGCGTGGGTGAGAGAAGTGCTACGGCGTGGGTGAGAGAAGTGCTACGGCAGTGGTGAGAGAAGTGCTACGGAGCTGGTGAGAGAATTGTTACGGCGCTGGTGAGAGAAGTGTTACGGCGCTGGTGAGAGAAGTGCTACGGCGTGGGTGAGAGAAGTGCTACGGCGTGGGTGAGAGAAGTGCTACGGCAGTGGTGAGAGAAGTGCTACGGCGCTGGTGAGAGAATTGTTACGGCGCTGGTGAGAGAAGTGTTATGGCGCTGGTGAGAGAAGTGTTACGGCGATTGTGGAGAATTGTTACGGCGCTGGTGAGAGAAGTGTTACGGCGCTGGTAAGAGAAGTGTTACGGCACTGGAGAGAAAAGTGCTACGGCACTAGTGAGAGAAGTGCTACGGCGCTGGTGAGAGAAGTGTTACGGCACTGGTGAGAGAAGTGCTACGGCGCTGGTGAGAGAAGTGCTACGGCGCTGGTGAGAGAAGTGCTACGGCGCTGGTGAGAGAAGTGCAACGGCACTGGTGAGAGAAGTGCTACGGCGCTGGTGAGAGAAGTGCTACGGCGATGGTGACACAAGTGCTACGGCGATGGTGAGAGAAGTGCTACGGCGCTCGTGAATGAAGTGCTACAGCATGGGTGAGAGAAGTGCTACGGCGTGGGTGAGAGAAGTGCTACGGCGCTGTTGAGAGAAGTGCTACCTCGCTGGTGAGAGAAGTGCTACGGCGCTGGTGAGAGAAGTGCTACGGCACTGGTGAGAGAAGTGCTACGGCGTAGGTGAGAGAAGTGCTTCGGCAGTGGTGAGAGAATTGTTACGGCGCTGGTGAGAGAAGTGTTAAGGCGTTGGTGAGAGAAGTGCTACAGCGCTGGTGAGAGAAGTGCTACAGCGCTGGTGAGTTAAGAGCTATGGCACTGGTGAGACAAGTGTTAAGGCACTGGTGAGACAAGTGTTAAGGCACTGGTGAGAGAAGTGTTTCAGCACTGGTAAGAGAAGTGTTACGGCACTGAAGAGACAAGTGCTACGGCACTAGTGAGAGAAGTGCTACGTCGTGGGTGAGAGAAGTGCTACGGCGCTTGTGAATGAAGTGCTACAGCATGGGTGAGAGAAGTGCTACGGCGTGGGTGAGAGAAGTGCTACGGCGCTGTTGAGAGAAGTGCTATCTCGCTGGTGAGAGAAGTGCTACGACACTGGTGAGAGAAGAGCTACGACGTAGGTGAGAGAAGTGCTTCGGCAGTGGTGAGAGAAGTGTTACGGCGCTGATGAGAGAAGTGTTACGGCGCTGGTGAGAGAAGTGTTACAGCACTGGTAAGAGAAGTGTTACGGCACTGGAGAGAAAAGTGCTACGGCACTAGTGAGAGAAGTGCTACGTCGTGGGTGAGAGAAGTGCTACGGCGTGGGTGAGAGAAGTGCTACGGCGCTGTTGAGAGAAGTGCTATCTCGCTGGTGAGAGAAGTGCTACGGCGCTGGTGAGAGAAGTGCTACGGCACTGGTGAGAGAAGTGCTACGGCACTGATGAGAGAAGTGCTACGGCGTAGGTGAGAGAAGTGCTTCGGCAGTGGTGAGAGAATTGTTACGGCGCTGGTGAGAGAAGTGTTAAGGCGTTGGTGAGAGAAGGGCTATAGCGCTGGTGAGAGAAGTGCTACGGCGTTGGTGAAAGAAATGCTACGGCGTGGGTGAGAGAAGTGCTACAGCACTGTTGAGAGAAATGCTGTTGCGGTGGCTAGAGAAGTGCTACGGCGCGCGCTAGAGATAAGTGCTACGACATTGGTGAGAGAAGTGCTACGGCGTGGGTGAGGGAAGTGCTAAGGCGCTGGTGAGAGAAGTGCTACGGCACTGGTGAGAGAAGTGCTACAGAACAGGTGAGAGAAGTGCTACGGCAATGGTGAGAGAAGTGCTACGGCAATGGAGAGAGAAGTGCTACGGCGCTGATGAGAGAAGTGTTACGGCACTGGTGAGAGAAGTGCTACGGCGTGGGTGAGAGAAGTGCTATGGCGTGGGTGAGAGAAGTGCTACGGCAGTGGTGAGAGAAGTGCTACGGCGCTGGTGAGAGAATTGTTACGTCGCTGGTGAGAGAAGTGTTATGGCGCTGGTGAGAGAAGTGTTACGGCGATTGTGGAGAATTGTTACGGCGCTGGTGAGATAAGTGTTACGGCGCTGGTGAGAGAAGTGTTACGGCACTGGTAAGAGAAGTGTTACGGCACTGGAGAGAAAAGTGCTACGGCACTAGTGAGAGAAGTGCTACGGCGCTGGTGAGAGAAGTGTTACGTCACTGGTGAGAGAAGTGCTACGGCGCTAGTGAGAGAAGTGCTACGGCGCTGGTGAGAGAAGTGCTACGGCGCTGGTGAGAGAAGTGCAACGGCACTGGTGAGAGAAGTGCTACAGCGCTGGTGAGAGAAGTGCTACGGCGATGGTGACACAAGTGCTACGGCGATGGTGAGAGAAGTGCTACGGCGCTCGTGAATGAAGTGCTACAGCATGGGTGAGAGAAGTGCTACGGCGTGGGTGAGAGAAGTGCTACGGCGCTGTTGAGAGAAGTGCTACCTCGCTGGTGAGAGAAGTGCTACGGCGCTGGTGAGAGAAGTGCTACGGCACTGGTGAGAGAAGTGCTACGGCGTAGGTGAGAGAAGTGCTTCGGCAGGGGTGAGAGAATTGTTACGGCGCTGGTGAGAGAAGTGTTAAGGCGTTGGTGAGAGAAGTGCTACAGCGCTGGTGAGAGAAGTGCTACAGCGCTGGTGAGTTAAGAGCTATGGCACTGGTGAGACAAGTGTTAAGGCACTGGTGAGACAAGTGTTAAGGCACTGGTGAGAGAAGTGTTACAGCACTGGTAAGAGAAGTGTTACGGCACTGAAGAGACAAGTGCTACGGCACTAGTGAGAGAAGTGCTACGTCGTGGGTGAGAGAAGTGCTACGGCGCTTGTGAATGAAGTGCTACAGCATGGGTGAGAGAAGTGCTACGGCGTGGGTGAGAGAAGTGCTACGGCGCTGTTGAGAGAAGTGCTATCTCGCTGGTGAGAGAAGTGCTACGACACTGGTGAGAGAAGAGCTCACCTCATTGGTGAGAGAAGTGCTTCGGCAGTGGTGAGAGAAGTGTTACGGCGCTGATGAGAGAAGTGTTACGGCGCTGGTGAGAGAAGTGTTACAGCACTGGTAAGAGAAGTGTTACGGCACTGGAGAGAAAAGTGCTACGGCACTAGTGAGAGAAGTGCTACGTCGTGGGTGAGAGAAGTGCTACGGCGTGGGTGAGAGAAGTGCTACGGCGCTGTGGAGAGAAGTGCTATCTCGCTGGTGAGAGAAGTGCTACGGCGCTGGTGAGAGAAGTGCTACGGCACTGGTGAGAGAAGTGCTACGGCACTGATGAGAGAAGTGCTACGGCGTAGGTGAGAGAAGTGCTTCGGCAGTGGTGAGAGAATTGTTACGGCGCTGGTGAGAGAAGTGTTAAGGCGTTGGTGAGAGAAGTGCTATAGCGCTGGTGAGAGAAGTGCTACGGCGTTGGTGAAAGAAATGCTACGGCGTGGGTGAGAGAAGTGCTACAGCACTGTTGAGAGAAATGCTGTTGCGGTGGCTAGAGAAGTGCTACGGCGCGCGCTAGAGATAAGTGCTACGACATTGGTGAGAGAAGTGCTACGGCGTGGGTGAGGGAAGTGCTAAGGCGCTGGTGAGAGAAGTGCTACGGCACTGGTGAGAGAAGTGCTACAGAACAGGTGAGAGAAGTGCTACGGCAATGGTGAGAGAAGTGCTACGGCAATGGAGAGAGAAGTGCTACGGCGCTGATGAGAGAAGTGTTACGGCACTGGTGAGAGAAGTGCTACGGCGTGGGTGAGAGAAGTGCTATGGCGTGGGTGAGAGAAGTGCTACGGCAGTGGTGAGAGAAGTGCTACGGCGCTGGTGAGAGAATTGTTACGGCGCTGGTGAGAGAAGTGTTATGGCGCTGGTGAGAGAAGTGTTACGGCGATTGTGGAGAATTGTTACGGCGCTGGTGAGATAAGTGTTACGGCGCTGGTGAGAGAAGTGTTACGACACTGGTAAGAGAAGTGTTACGGCACTGGAGAGAAAAGTGCTACGGCACTAGTGAGAGAAGTGCTACGGCGCTGGTGAGAGAAGTGTTACGTCACTGGTGAGAGAAGTGCTACGGCGCTAGTGAGAGAAGTGCTACGGCGCTGGTGAGAGAAGTGCTACGGCGCTGGTGAGAGAAGTGCAACGGCACTGGTGAGAGAAGTGCTACAGCGCTGGTGAGAGAAGTGCTACGGCGATGGTGACACAAGTGCTACGGCGATGGTGAGAGAAGTGCTACGGCGCTCGTGAATGAAGTGCTACAGCATGGGTGAGAGAAGTGCTACGGCGTGGGTGAGAGAAGTGCTACGGCGCTGTTGAGAGAAGTGCTACCTCGCTGGTGAGAGAAGTGCTACGGCGCTGGTGAGAGAAGTGCTACGGCACTGGTGAGAGAAGTGCTACGGCGTAGGTGAGAGAAGTGCTTCGGCAGGGGTGAGAGAATTGTTACGGCGCTGGTGAGAGAAGTGTTACGGCGTTGGTGAGAGAAGTGCTACAGCGCTGGTGAGAGAAGTGCTACGACGCTGGTGAGAGAAGTGTTAAGGCGTTGGTGAGAGAAGTGCTACAGCGCTGGTGAGAGAAAAGCTACGACGCTGGTGAGAGAAGTGTTAAGGCGTTGGTGAGATAAGTGCTACGGCGTTGGTGAAAGAAATGCTACGGCGTGGGTGAGAGAAGTACGTGCTACAGCACTGTTGAGAGAAATGCTATTGCGGTAGCGAGAGATGTGGGAACCGACCTGTGAGATTTATATTTATTTAATTTATATGAATTTATATTTACGTTAATTTATATACTTCGATAGCAATTTGTATAATGATAAGTGGACTGTATTTCTGCAATAATCTCAATCTCACAAATCGATCCTCTACACATTAGGGGGGGTTTATTAGTTTATATATATGCAGCCAATCAAACTACAGGAATAGACTACATACATTGAAAAGGTTCCTTATCTTATAGTACAGCAGGTTAGTCCACCAGGTATAACTAGGGTGTAGACACCAAATTATCCTCTTTGAGGTAGCTTCCATCACCCAGTAACTGGTGCACAAAATCTTGCTTCCTCGTCTTGACCTGTCAAAAGGGCGCTAGCTGTAAAGCCAGATTCTATATATGACAAGCTATATCAGAGAAAACTGTACATGGAACATTGAAGACCTGGCTTAATTACCTTTAGTTTGAGGCTTCCATGTGCTCTAACCGGGTCACCCTATATAATGACATTAATGGCCATAAATGAAAGATACATGGGTATCGGAAAGAACACTTAACTTGAATTTGTTGACAGCGTGTTGAAAATGGTACACCTTTAGTTTCCATAACACTACGTCCAAGTAAAATTAACAGGAGCCGAATTTGCTCCCGTGTGAGCCTCTGGTCTCGTATAAACAATGGCTGCCCTCCTTCCTCACTCTGACGCCTGGCTTACATTGTCCACATGTCAGAAAGTGATAGAAGGGTCACATTTACTCTATTTTAATATTGATAATTAAGTTAATTTATATAAGATGTTTTTATGATGGTAAAGTCCAAAGACTAATGTATTTAAGAATAATTCCCAGCAGAATAGCTGGTGAATTTATAATGGTATGTGGTGATGATATCCCGTTTTCTTTAGACGGTAATTCCACTACAAGTTACGTTTTCTATGGGTAACTTGTTTATACAATACAGCTATTATCTGTATGATTATTAAATGGTGTCGGATTTTCCGACATAATTCCCCGGGGGGCTGCTCACGGGTCGAAGTCCTCTTTAGAACAGACGAACACCGATACTCCTCCTTCGGATTATTAGATTAATTTGATGTTAGTAGTTAGTAATCACACATTTGTGCGTCTGTTCGTACAGGACGGATGTCCCGTACTAGAGTTGTAGGGGTTAGAAGTCTAATGCGATTTCATTTGCCTGTCAACTCTTGAAAGGCTAATATTCAAGCCTTATTACATATTATTTAACCCAGAAGACTGAATGTGATCAAGTACTACAGTCAAGTATGATTCAGGGACTGCAGTGAGATCAGTGACATTAGATATAACTTGAAGTTTGTTCAGGTAACTGGTCACTGATATATAAACACTGAGGCCCATGGAATACATCTTGATTAAATAATAAATGTATCAAATCAGTCATCAGATTTACTGGGGTTTAATTTAATTAATTGATTCAGAGGATTGAATAGCTCATCATTAAAGTAAAGTATGGTTCTGAGACTGCAGTGGGTTCAGTGACATTGGTCGCAGTGACTTGTAGCTGTTTTAGGCTACTGTTCACTGATTTGCCACTGAGGCCTCATGAACTCATCTTCAGCTTCAAATGATGATACTAACATCAACCTCTGTTGTTATAGTCAGCTGTAATCTCCTTAGTATAATGCTACTGGAGAAATATAATCAGCTGACAAATTTAGATTTCTATTGGTATTGTTTATCTGCAGGCATAGGTCTCCTCAGGCTTGATACTGGGCCTGAGAGTAATTTACCTCCTGCAGAGTTTAACATGGTTATACCCTGATATTTAGTAGGGCTACCGATGAATCGATGACAATAGTCTGTCCCAACAAGGAGACCGAAGTCGGTGAGGTGATCAGACTTAATATTATCTGCCAATTTTATTCCTCTATTTCTCAGGAATTTGGCTGTTGCTCTCAGACCTTGAACTTGTAGGTCTACTGGTATTTTGTCCACCACAATGGCTTGTACTCGACAGACGTACCTGCCTAAGCGTACTGATGGTTGTACCACCTGGTAGACTTGAGGTCCTGCATCTGTTACAAACCCTGAGATGTTGAATGACGTCTGGGCTACAGGCCTTAATTGTAATTCATCTGCCAGCTTTTTAGTGATATATGTTCTCTGGGATCCTTGGTCAAACAACCCACGGGTATGGACCTTGGCCCTCTTATTCAGGATGGTAATTTGGGCAGTAGGCAAAGTCGTATTACCTTTAGACTTTGCCGATTGGACACTCTTTGTTGGTTGCACCTTGCAGTACTGTACTGAGGTGGGAATGCTATCTTCCACCTTGGGGTTTGGAGACGTTGTTTTGGTGTCTCTGCACAATACTGCATGGTGCTGACCTTTGTTACACCTATTACAAGGGTGTAATTGGGTATCACAATCCTTGATGTTATGTTTCCTGAGGCACCTCGTGCAATGTTGCAAATCTTTGAGTCGCTCAACACGGGCGTCACTATCAGGAAAATTAGGGCAGTGGTACATTGAATGTTTCTCATTGCAGAACAAACATGTTCCATAGCTTCCAGTACCCTTTGGTGTCACGTTCTTGGGTGACACAGTAACTATAGGCTTGGAGGGTCCCACTGCATATACGCCCGCACTGCTACTGTTCCACTTTGGTGTTGAATTATATTGTCTAGATTGATTTGGAGTACCTTTGGTACTCTGTAGTTTACTATTATTGGTTTCTGAGGGTTTACTTGGTGGTTTTAATTTGTCATGTGTTCGTAATTGATGAACTACTGACTTTAAACCTTCAGATATTTCATTCATGGATAAGATGCTTTTATTGTAATGAGCACTCATTTGTCTCAATACGTCCCTAGGTATTTTCTCCTGGACAATTATTTTCAAGACCCACTCAGCCCCGTTTGTATCTGCTGTCAGGCTGAGGGCATTGATCAATGATTCTATCTCCAGCTTGAAAACTTGGAGTGAATCAGCTGAAGCCTCCGGTGGGGGTAAATGCAACAGCTCATGAACTAAATGTGATGTTCTTACTTCTGGATCAGCATAATTATCCTTGAGGAGTTTTACTGCCAGATCATAGCCGTCATTAGTTAATCTCAGATGGGATACTACTGTTTTAGCCTCACCTGATAATTGGCCTTGCAAATAAGAGAATTTACTACTCTTTGGTAAAGATTGTTTTGAGTCTACAAGGTCAACGAATTTGTTCCAAAATTCGTCCCAATCTTCCTCATCTTTTCCTGAGAAAGTGGGTAAATTAATTGGAGGGAGTCGAGCTTCTGCTTGACTCGTATTAGATGCAACTGTTGTTGTTGTTGCTGTTGCCTTGTTCTGGGCAATTAATTTGACATAAGGCTGTAACGTGGCCTGAGTGTGATCTTCATAATTCGCAAGATCAACCATAATGTCGTCTATTTCTGTTTCTGATAAATTAGTGTTGGCAAGTTCAGCCACATATGTTGCTATTTGACATTTGATTTGCTCAAATTTACCTGCAGCTGCTTGATAATAGCTTTCCAGGTCAGCATAATCAACTTGCGATTGTTGTGACAAATCTTCACATTTCTTGATCTGTCTTGTTAAGTGGCCTTTAAGACCTGCAAGGGTTCTTTTCATTCTCCCTGCATTATCCATACTGGCTAGTTGGAGAAGCCTTGTGGGACTTGTACTTGGGCTGCTCATAATACTGAACAAGCACTGATGGTAGCCTAGGGTAAATTCTGCACTCACTAGGCAATAATCCTAACTCTACTAGAGGTTAGCACTTAAAATTAATACACATTATATATATACAATCATACACACTAATGATTTGAGTGATAAACCAGTGTCACTGGTAGTACCTTTAGGTTAGCTCTTCTATATCACCCTAGGATGGTAGAGACACTAATTAATCACTCAAAGGTGTAATGATCATAAGTAAATTATTATATATACAACTCAACTCGAGTTGATAAAAATTACACCCAAAATAGGGTCTGGACCATTCATTAATGGTGTTAGGTTGTTGAATATAGTACAACTGACTATGGTAATAATGGGACTAGGATGAACGATAATAGTTCAACTAGTCATATCCTACCCTGTTGTGGGTTGGCAATTAGTAAATATTATACTGTGATCACTAGTGCAATATATATTAAATAATTCTCTATTTTGGAGAAATAATATACACAATTATTGATAATAGCCTCTTAATTAGCCTCTATGAAACTTCTAATATTATCTAGAAGTATTAAATATTATTAGTGACCTCGCGAAATAAAGTCCACAAAATTCGTAGATAATCTCTCGCGAAATGTAACACCACGAAATCCGTGAACAATATCGCGAAGACACAGTCACTAATTTGGCTGGCTTCTATATTAGCGCTGTCATTTCACAGAATAACACGCCACCAAATCTGTGGGTGTACATGAAACCGCTGACTAAGGCAGATCTGAACTGAGAGGGGCTCGTGAACTCGCACGAGGCAACGCCGCCGTCTTGACTGGCTTTGTTTAAATAACACTGCACTAGTATATTTAATGAATCCACTGGTTAACTGGTTCATCCGGTACTAAGATGACCAAATGTGGGTTCAAAGGATCAAATAATCCGTCATCCGGTTCGAAGATGACCAAATAATGTGGGAACCGACCTGTGAGATTTATATTTATTTAATTTATATGAATTTATATTTACGTTAATTTATATACTTCGATAGCAATTTGTATAATGATAAGTGGACTGTATTTCTGCAATAATCTCAATCTCACAAATCGATCCTCTACACATTAGGGGGGGTTTATTAGTTTATATATATGCAGCCAATCAAACTACAGGAATAGACTACATACATTGAAAAGGTTCCTTATCTTATAGTACAGCAGGTTAGTCCACCAGGTATAACTAGGGTGTAGACACCAAATTATCCTCTTTGAGGTAGCTTCCATCACCCAGTAACTGGTGCACAAAATCTTGCTTCCTCGTCTTGACCTGTCAAAAGGGCGCTAGCTGTAAAGCCAGATTCTATATATGACAAGCTATATCAGAGAAAACTGTACATGGAACATTGAAGACCTGGCTTAATTACCTTTAGTTTGAGGCTTCCACGTGCTCTAACCGGGACACCCTATATAATGACATTAATGGCCATAAATGAAAGATACATGGGTATCGGAAAGAACACTTAACTTGAATTTGTTGACAGCGTGTTGAAAATGGTACATCTTTAGTTTCCATAACACTACGTCCAAGTAAAATTAACAGGAGCCGAATTTGCTCCCGTGTGAGCCTCTGGTCTCGTATAAACAATGGCTGCCCTCCTTCCTCACTCTGACGCCTGGCTTACATTGTCCACATGACAGAAAGTGATAGAAGGGTCACATTTACTCTACTTTAATATTGATAATTAAGTTAATTTATATAAGATGTTTTTATGATGGTAAAGTCCAAAGACTAATGTATTTAAGAATAATTCCCAGCAGAATAGCTGGTGAATTTATAATGGTATGTGGTGATGATATCCCGTTTTCTTTAGACGGTAATTCCACTACAAGTTACGTTTTCTATGGGTAACTTGTTTATACAATACAGCTATTATCTGTATGATTATTAAATGGTGTCGGATTTTCCGACAAGAGAAGCGCTACGGCGCGCGCTAGAGATAAGTGCTACGACATTGGTGAGAGAAGTGCTACGGCGTGGATGAGGGAAGTGCTAAGGCGCTGGTGAGAGAAGTGCTTCGGCGTTGGTGAGACAAATTCTGCAGCGTGGATGAGGGAAGTGCTACAGCGTGGGTGAAGGAAGTGCTAAGGCGATGGTGAGAGAAGTGCTACGGCACTGGTGAGGGAAGTGCTACGGCGTGGGTGAGGGAAGTGCTAAGGTGCTGGTGAGAGAAGTGCTACGGCGTTGGTGAGAGAAGTGCTAAGGCGCTGGTGAGAGAAGTGCTACGGCACTGGTGAGAGAAGTGCTACATAAAAGGTGAGAGAAGTGCTACGGCAATGGTGAGAGAAGTGCTACGGCGTGGACGAGAGAAGTGCTTCGGTGCTCGTGAGAGAATTGTTACGGCACTGGTGAGAGAAGTGCTACGGCACTGGAGGGAGAAGTGCTACGGCGCTGATGAGAGAAGTGCTACAGCACTGGTGAGAGAAGTGTTACAGCACTGGTGAGAGAAGTGCTACGGCACTGGAGAGAGAAATACTACGGCGCTGATGAGAGAAGTGCTACGGCACTGGTGAGAGAAGTGTTACAGCACTGGTGAGAAAAGTGCTACGGCACTGGAGAGAGAAGTGCTACGGCGCTGATGAGAGAAGTGTTACGGCACTGGTGAGAGAAGTGCTACGGCGTGGGTGAGAGAAGTGCTACGGCGTGGGTGAGAGAAGTGCTACGGCAGTGGTGAGAGAAGTGCTACGGTGCTGGTGAGAGAAGTGTTATGGCGCTGGTGAGAGAAGTGCTACGTCGTGGGTGAGAGAAGTGCTACAGCGTGGGTGAGAGAAGTGCTACGGCAGTGGTGAGAGAAGTGCTACGGCGCTGGTGAGAGAAATATTATGGCGCTGGTGAGAGAAGTGTTACGGCGCTGATGAGAGAAGTGCTACGGCACTGGTGAGAGAAGTGTTACGGCACTGGTGAGAGAAGTGCTACGTCGTGGGTGAGAGAAGTGCTACGGCGTGGGTGAGAGAAGTGCTACGGCAGTGGTGAGAGAAGTGTTACGGCGCTGGTGAGAGAAGTGTTACGGCGTGGGTGAGAGAAGTGTTACGGCACTGGTGAGAGAAGTGCTACGACACTGGTGAGAGAAGTGCTACGGCACTGGTGAGAGAAGAGCTACGGCACTGGTGAGAGAAGTGCTACGACACTGGTGAGAGAAGTGCTACGGCACTGGTAAGAGAAGTGCTACGACACTGGTGAGAGAAGTGCTACGGCGCTGGTGAGAGAAGTGCTACGGCACTTGTGAGAGAAGTGCTACGGCACTGGTGAGAGAAGTGCTACGGCGCTGGTGAGAGAAGTGTTACAGCACTGGTAAGAGAAGTGTTACGGCACTGGAGAGAAAAGTGCTACGGCACTAGTGAGAGAAGTGCTACGGCGCTGGTGAGAGAAGTGTTACGGCGCTGGTGAGAGAAGTGCTACGGCGCTGCTGAGAGAAGTGCTACAGCGCTAGTGAGAGAAGTGCTATGGCGCTAGTGACACAAGTGCTACGGCGCTGGTGAGAGAAGTGCTACGTCGTGGGTGAAAGAAGTGCTACGGCGTGGGTGAGAGAAGTGCTATGGCGTGGGTGAGAGAAGTGCTATGGCGAGGGTGAGAGAAGTGCTACGTCGTGGGTGAGAGAAGTTTTACGGCACTGGTGAGAGAAGTGTTACGGCACTGGAGAGAAAAGTGCTACGGCACTACTGAGAGAAGTGCTACGGCGCTGGTGAGAGAAGTGCTACGGCGCTGGTGCGAGAAGTGCTACGGCGCTGGTGCGAGAAGTGCTACGACACTGGTGAGAGAAGTGCTACGGCGTTGGTGAGAGAAGTGTTACGGCGCTGGTGAGAGAAGTGTTACTTCGCTGGTGAGAGAAGTGCTACGGCGTGGGTGAGAGAAGTGCTACGGCACGGGTGAGAGAAGTGCTACGTCGTGCGTGAGAGAAGTGCTACCGCGCTGGTGCGAGAAGTGTTACGGCGCTGGTGAGAGAAGTGTTACGGCACTGGTGAGAGAAGTGTTACGGCACTGGAGAGAAAAGTGCTACGGCACTAGTGAGAGAAGTGCTACGGCGCTGGTGAGAGAAGTGCTACGGCGCTGGTGCGAGAAGTGCTACGGCGCTGGTGCGAGAAGTGCTACGGCACTGGTGAGAGAAGTGCTACGGCGCTGGTGAGAGAAGTGTTACGGCGCTGGTGAGAGAAGTGCTACGGCGCTGGTGAGAGAAGTGCTACGGCGCTGATGAGAGAAGTGCTACGGTGCTGGTGAGAGAAGTGTTACGGCGCTGGTGAGAGAAGTGTTACGGCGCTGGTGAGAGAAGTGCTACGGCGCTGGTGAGAGAAGTATTACGGCACTGGTTAGAAAAGTGATACGGCACTAGTGAGAGAAGTGCTACGGCGCTGGTGAGAGAAGTGCTACGGCGCTGGTGCGAGAAGTGCTACGGCACTAGTGAGAGAAGTGCTATGGTGCTGGTGAGAGAAGTGTTACGGCGCTGGTGCGAGAAGTGCTACGGCGCTGGTGCGAGAAGTGCTACGGCACTGGTGAGAGAAGTGCTACGGCGCTGGTGAGAGAAGTGTTACGGCGCTGGTGAGAGAAGTGCTACGGCACTGGTGAGAGAAGTGCTACGGCACTGGTGAGAGATGTGCTACGGCACTGGTGAGAGAAGTACTTCGGCACTGGTGAGAGAAGTGCTACGGCACTGGTGAGATAAGTGCTGCGGCACTGGTGAGAGAAATGCTACTGCGCTGGTGAGAGAAGTGCTACGTCGTGGGTGAGAGAACTGCTACGGCATGGGTGAGAGAAGTGCTACGGCGCTGGTGAGTGAAGTGCTATGGCGTGGGTGAGAGAAGTGCTACGGCGTTGGTGAGAAATGCTACGGCGCTGGTGAGAGAAGTGTTACGGCGCTGGTGAGAGAAGTGTTACGGCGCTGGTGAGAGAAGTGCTATGGCGTTGGTGATAGAAGTGCTACGGCGTTGGTGATAGAAGTGCTACAGAGCTGGTGAGAGAAGTCCTACGGCGCTGGTGAGAGAAGTGCTATGGCGCTGGTGAGAGAAGTGCTACGGCACTGGTGAGAGAAGTGCTACGTCGTGGGTGAGAAAAGTGCTACGGAGTGAATGAGAGAAGTGCTATGGCGTGGGTGAGAGAAGTGCTATGGCGATGGTGAGAGAAGTGTTACGGCATTGGTGAAAGAAGTGCTACGGCGATGGTGAGAGAAGTGCTACGGCGCTCGTGATTGAATTGCTACAGCATGGGTGAGAGAAGTGCTACGGCGTGGGTGAGAGAAGTGCTACGGCGCTGTTGAGAGAAGTGCTACCTCGCTGGTGAGCGAAGTGCTACGGCGCTGGTGAGAGAAGTGCTACGGCACTGGTGAGAGAAGTGCTACGGCGTAGGTGAGAGAAGTGCTTCGGCAGTGGTGAGAGAATTGTTACGGCGCTGGTGAGAGAAGTGCTACTGCGCTGGTGAGAGAAGTGCTACGACGCTGGTGAGAGAAGTGTTAAGGCGTTGGTGAGAGAATTGCTACAGCGCTGGTGAGAGAAGTGCTACAGCGCTGGTGAGAGAAGTACTACGGCGTTGGTGAAAAAAATGCTACGGCGTGGGTGAGAGAAGTGCTACAGCACTGTTGAGAGAAATGCTGTTGCGGTGGCTAGAGAAGTGCTACGGCGCGCGCTAGAGATAAGTGCTACGACATTGGTGAGAGAAGTGCTACGGCGTGGGTGAGGGAAGTGCTAAGGCGCTGGTGAGAGAAGTGCTACGGCACGGGTGAGAGAAGTGCTACAGAACAGGTGAGAGAAGTGCTACGGCAATGGTGAGAGAAGTGCTACGGCGTGGACGAGAGAAGTGCTTCGGTGCTCGTGAGAGAATTGTTACAGCACTGGTGAGAGAAGTGCTACGGCACTGGAGAGAGAAGTGCTACGGCACTGGTGAGAGAAGTGTTACGGCGCTGATGAGAGAAGTGTTACGGCACTGGTGAGAGAAGTGCTACGGCACTGGAGAGAGAAGTACTACGGCGCTGGTGAGAGAAGTGTTACGGCACTGGTGAGAGAAGTGTTACGGCGTTGGTGAGAGAAGTGCTACGGCGCTGATGAGAGAAGTGCTACGGCGCTGATGAGAGAAGTGCTACGGCACTGGTGAGAGAAGTGTTACGGCGCTGATGAGAGAAGTGTTACAGCACTGGTGAGAGAAGTGCTACGGCACTGGAGAGAGAAGTGCTACGGCACTGGTGAGAGAAGTGTTACGGCACTGGTGAGAGAAGTGTTACGGCGTTGGTGAGAGAAGTGCTACGGCGCTGATGAGAGAAGTGCTACGGCACTGGTGAGAGAAGTGCTACGGCGTGGGTGAGAGAAGTGCTACGGCACTGGTGAGAGAAGTGTTACGGCACTGGTGAGAGAAGTGCTACGGCGTGGGAGAGAGAAGTGCTACGGCAGTGGTGAGAGAAGTGTTACGGCACTGGTGAGAGAAGTGCTACGGCACTGATGAGAGAAGTGCTACGGCACTGGTGAGAGAAGTGCTACGGCACTGGTGAGAGAAGTGTTACGGCACTGGTGAGAGAAGTGCTACGGCGTGGGTGAGAGAAGTGCTACGGCACTGGTGAGAGAAGTGTTACGGCACTGGTGAGAGAAGTGCTACGGCGTGGGTGAGAGAAGTGCTTCGGCATGGGTGAGAGAAGTGCTACGGCAGTGGTGAGAGAAGTGCTACGGAGTGGGTGAGAGAAGTGCTACGGCACTGGTGAGAGAAGTGCTACGTCGTGGGTGAGAGAAGTGCTACGGCGTGGGTGAGAGAAGTGCTACGGCAGTGGTGAGAGAAGTGCTACGGCGCTGGTGAGAGAAATATTATGGCGCTGGTGAGAGAAGTGTTACGGCGCTGATGAGAGAAGTGCTACGGCACTGGTGAGAGAAGTGTTACGGCACTGGTGAGAGAAGTGCTACGTCGTGGGTGAGAGAAGTGCTACGGCGTAGGTGAAAGAAGTGCTACGGCAGTGGTGAGAGAAGTGTTACGGCGCTGGTGAGAGAAGTGTTACGGCGCTGGTGAGAGAAGTGTTACGGCGCAGGTGAGAGAAATGCTACGGTGCTGGTGAGAGAAGTGCTACGGTGCTGGTGAGAGAAGTGCTACGGCGATTGTGGAGAAGTGTTACGGCACTGGAGAGAAAAATGCTACGGCACTAGTGAGAGAAGTGCTACGGCGCTGGTGAGAGAAGTGCTACGGCAAGGGTGAGAGAAGTGTTTCGGCACTGGTGAGAGAAGTGCTACGGCACTGGTGAGAGAAGTGCTACGACACTGGTGAGAGAAGTGCTACGGCGTGGGTGAGAGAAGTGCTACGGCACTGGTGAGAGAAGTGTTACGACACTGGTGAGAGAAGAGCTACGGCGTTGGTGAGAGAAGTGCTACGACACTGGGGAGAGAAGAGCTACGGCACTGGTGAGAGAAGTTCTACGGCGGAGGTGAGAGAAGTGCTTCGGCAGTGGTGAGAGAAGTGTTACGGCGCTGATGAGAGAAGTGTTACGGCGCTGGTGAGAGAAGTGTTACAGCACTGGTAAGAGAAGTGTTACGGCACTGGAGAGAAAAGTGCTACGGCAATAGTGAGAGAAGTGCTACGGCGCTGGTGAGAGAAGTGTTACGGCGCTGGTGAGAGAAGTGCTACGGCGCTGGTGAGAGAAGTGCTACGGCGCTAGTGAGAGAAGTGCTACGGCGCTAGTGACACAAGTGCTACGGCGCTGGTGAGAGAAGTGCTACGTCGTGGGTGAGAGAAGTGCTACAGCGTGGGTGAGAGAAGTGCTACGGCAGTGGTGAGAGAAGTGCTACGGCGCTGGTGAGAGAAATATTATGGCGCTGGTGAGAGAAGTGTTACGGCGCTGATGAGAGAAGTGCTACGGCACTGGTGAGAGAAGTGTTACGGCACTGGTGAGAGAAGTGCTACGTCGTGGGTGAGAGAAGTGCTACGGCGTGGGTGAGAGAAGTGCTACGGCAGTGGTGAGAGAAGTGTTACGGCGCTGGTGAGAGAAGTGTTACGGCGTGGGTGAGAGAAGTGTTACGGCACTGGTGAGAGAAGTGCTACGACACTGGTGAGAGAAGTGCTACGGCACTGGTGAGAGAAGAGCTACGGCACTGGTGAGAGAAGTGCTACGACACTGGTGAGAGAAGTGCTACGGCACTGGTAAGAGAAGTGCTACGACACTGGTGAGAGAAGTGCTACGGCGCTGGTGAGAGAAGTGCTACGGCACTTGTGAGAGAAGTGCTACGGCACTGGTGAGAGAAGTGCTACGGCGCTGGTGAGAGAAGTGTTACAGCACTGGTAAGAGAAGTGTTACGGCACTGGAGAGAAAAGTGCTACGGCACTAGTGAGAGAAGTGCTACGGCGCTGGTGAGAGAAGTGTTACGGCGCTGGTGAGAGAAGTGCTACGGCGCTGCTGAGAGAAGTGCTACAGCGCTAGTGAGAGAAGTGCTATGGCGCTAGTGACACAAGTGCTACGGCGCTGGTGAGAGAAGTGCTACGTCGTGGGTGAAAGAAGTGCTACGGCGTGGGTGAGAGAAGTGCTATGGCGTGGGTGAGAGAAGTGCTATGGCGAGGGTGAGAGAAGTGCTACGTCGTGGGTGAGAGAAGTTTTACGGCACTGGTGAGAGAAGTGTTACGGCACTGGAGAGAAAAGTGCTACGGCACTACTGAGAGAAGTGCTACGGCGCTGGTGAGAGAAGTGCTACGGCGCTGGTGCGAGAAGTGCTACGGCGCTGGTGCGAGAAGTGCTACGACACTGGTGAGAGAAGTGCTACGGCGTTGGTGAGAGAAGTGTTACGGCGCTGGTGAGAGAAGTGTTACTTCGCTGGTGAGAGAAGTGCTACGGCGTGGGTGAGAGAAGTGCTACGGCACGGGTGAGAGAAGTGCTACGTCGTGCGTGAGAGAAGTGCTACCGCGCTGGTGCGAGAAGTGTTACGGCGCTGGTGAGAGAAGTGTTACGGCACTGGTGAGAGAAGTGTTACGGCACTGGAGAGAAAAGTGCTACGGCACTAGTGAGAGAAGTGCTACGGCGCTGGTGAGAGAAGTGCTACGGCGCTGGTGCGAGAAGTGCTACGGCGCTGGTGCGAGAAGTGCTACGGCACTGGTGAGAGAAGTGCTACGGCGCTGGTGAGAGAAGTGTTACGGCGCTGGTGAGAGAAGTGCTACGGCGCTGGTGAGAGAAGTGCTACGGCGCTGATGAGAGAAGTGCTACGGTGCTGGTGAGAGAAGTGTTACGGCGCTGGTGAGAGAAGTGTTACGGCGCTGGTGAGAGAAGTGCTACGGCGCTGGTGAGAGAAGTATTACGGCACTGGTTAGAAAAGTGATACGGCACTAGTGAGAGAAGTGCTACGGCGCTGGTGAGAGAAGTGCTACGGCGCTGGTGCGAGAAGTGCTACGGCACTAGTGAGAGAAGTGCTATGGTGCTGGTGAGAGAAGTGTTACGGCGCTGGTGCGAGAAGTGCTACGGCGCTGGTGCGAGAAGTGCTACGGCACTGGTGAGAGAAGTGCTACGGCGCTGGTGAGAGAAGTGTTACGGCGCTGGTGAGAGAAGTGCTACGGCACTGGTGAGAGAAGTGCTACGGCACTGGTGAGAGATGTGCTACGGCACTGGTGAGAGAAGTACTTCGGCACTGGTGAGAGAAGTGCTACGGCACTGGTGAGATAAGTGCTGCGGCACTGGTGAGAGAAATGCTACTGCGCTGGTGAGAGAAGTGCTACGTCGTGGGTGAGAGAACTGCTACGGCATGGGTGAGAGAAGTGCTACGGCGCTGGTGAGTGAAGTGCTATGGCGTGGGTGAGAGAAGTGCTACGGCGTTGGTGAGAAATGCTACGGCGCTGGTGAGAGAAGTGTTACGGCGCTGGTGAGAGAAGTGTTACGGCGCTGGTGAGAGAAGTGCTATGGCGTTGGTGATAGAAGTGCTACGGCGTTGGTGATAGAAGTGCTACAGAGCTGGTGAGAGAAGTCCTACGGCGCTGGTGAGAGAAGTGCTATGGCGCTGGTGAGAGAAGTGCTACGGCACTGGTGAGAGAAGTGCTACGTCGTGGGTGAGAAAAGTGCTACGGAGTGAATGAGAGAAGTGCTATGGCGTGGGTGAGAGAAGTGCTATGGCGATGGTGAGAGAAGTGTTACGGCATTGGTGAAAGAAGTGCTACGGCGATGGTGAGAGAAGTGCTACGGCGCTCGTGATTGAATTGCTACAGCATGGGTGAGAGAAGTGCTACGGCGTGGGTGAGAGAAGTGCTACGGCGCTGTTGAGAGAAGTGCTACCTCGCTGGTGAGCGAAGTGCTACGGCGCTGGTGAGAGAAGTGCTACGGCACTGGTGAGAGAAGTGCTACGGCGTAGGTGAGAGAAGTGCTTCGGCAGTGGTGAGAGAATTGTTACGGCGCTGGTGAGAGAAGTGCTACTGCGCTGGTGAGAGAAGTGCTACGACGCTGGTGAGAGAAGTGTTAAGGCGTTGGTGAGAGAATTGCTACAGCGCTGGTGAGAGAAGTGCTACAGCGCTGGTGAGAGAAGTACTACGGCGTTGGTGAAAAAAATGCTACGGCGTGGGTGAGAGAAGTGCTACAGCACTGTTGAGAGAAATGCTGTTGCGGTGGCTAGAGAAGTGCTACGGCGCGCGCTAGAGATAAGTGCTACGACATTGGTGAGAGAAGTGCTACGGCGTGGGTGAGGGAAGTGCTAAGGCGCTGGTGAGAGAAGTGCTACGGCACGGGTGAGAGAAGTGCTACAGAACAGGTGAGAGAAGTGCTACGGCAATGGTGAGAGAAGTGCTACGGCGTGGACGAGAGAAGTGCTTCGGTGCTCGTGAGAGAATTGTTACAGCACTGGTGAGAGAAGTGCTACGGCACTGGAGAGAGAAGTGCTACGGCACTGGTGAGAGAAGTGTTACGGCGCTGATGAGAGAAGTGTTACGGCACTGGTGAGAGAAGTGCTACGGCACTGGAGAGAGAAGTACTACGGCGCTGGTGAGAGAAGTGTTACGGCACTGGTGAGAGAAGTGTTACGGCGTTGGTGAGAGAAGTGCTACGGCGCTGATGAGAGAAGTGCTACGGCGCTGATGAGAGAAGTGCTACGGCACTGGTGAGAGAAGTGTTACGGCGCTGATGAGAGAAGTGTTACAGCACTGGTGAGAGAAGTGCTACGGCACTGGAGAGAGAAGTGCTACGGCACTGGTGAGAGAAGTGTTACGGCACTGGTGAGAGAAGTGTTACGGCGTTGGTGAGAGAAGTGCTACGGCGCTGATGAGAGAAGTGCTACGGCACTGGTGAGAGAAGTGCTACGGCGTGGGTGAGAGAAGTGCTACGGCACTGGTGAGAGAAGTGTTACGGCACTGGTGAGAGAAGTGCTACGGCGTGGGAGAGAGAAGTGCTACGGCAGTGGTGAGAGAAGTGTTACGGCACTGGTGAGAGAAGTGCTACGGCACTGATGAGAGAAGTGCTACGGCACTGGTGAGAGAAGTGCTACGGCACTGGTGAGAGAAGTGTTACGGCACTGGTGAGAGAAGTGCTACGGCGTGGGTGAGAGAAGTGCTACGGCACTGGTGAGAGAAGTGTTACGGCACTGGTGAGAGAAGTGCTACGGCGTGGGTGAGAGAAGTGCTTCGGCATGGGTGAGAGAAGTGCTACGGCAGTGGTGAGAGAAGTGCTACGGAGTGGGTGAGAGAAGTGCTACGGCACTGGTGAGAGAAGTGCTACGTCGTGGGTGAGAGAAGTGCTACGGCGTGGGTGAGAGAAGTGCTACGGCAGTGGTGAGAGAAGTGCTACGGCGCTGGTGAGAGAAATATTATGGCGCTGGTGAGAGAAGTGTTACGGCGCTGATGAGAGAAGTGCTACGGCACTGGTGAGAGAAGTGTTACGGCACTGGTGAGAGAAGTGCTACGTCGTGGGTGAGAGAAGTGCTACGGCGTAGGTGAAAGAAGTGCTACGGCAGTGGTGAGAGAAGTGTTACGGCGCTGGTGAGAGAAGTGTTACGGCGCTGGTGAGAGAAGTGTTACGGCGCAGGTGAGAGAAATGCTACGGTGCTGGTGAGAGAAGTGCTACGGTGCTGGTGAGAGAAGTGCTACGGCGATTGTGGAGAAGTGTTACGGCACTGGAGAGAAAAATGCTACGGCACTAGTGAGAGAAGTGCTACGGCGCTGGTGAGAGAAGTGCTACGGCAAGGGTGAGAGAAGTGTTTCGGCACTGGTGAGAGAAGTGCTACGGCACTGGTGAGAGAAGTGCTACGACACTGGTGAGAGAAGTGCTACGGCGTGGGTGAGAGAAGTGCTACGGCACTGGTGAGAGAAGTGTTACGACACTGGTGAGAGAAGAGCTACGGCGTTGGTGAGAGAAGTGCTACGACACTGGGGAGAGAAGAGCTACGGCACTGGTGAGAGAAGTTCTACGGCGGAGGTGAGAGAAGTGCTTCGGCAGTGGTGAGAGAAGTGTTACGGCGCTGATGAGAGAAGTGTTACGGCGCTGGTGAGAGAAGTGTTACAGCACTGGTAAGAGAAGTGTTACGGCACTGGAGAGAAAAGTGCTACGGCAATAGTGAGAGAAGTGCTACGGCGCTGGTGAGAGAAGTGTTACGGCGCTGGTGAGAGAAGTGCTACGGCGCTGGTGAGAGAAGTGCTACGGCGCTAGTGAGAGAAGTGCTACGGCGCTAGTGACACAAGTGCTACGGCGCTGGTGAGAGAAGTGCTACGTCGTGGGTGAGAGAAGTGCTACGGCGTTGGTGAGAGAAGTGCTACGGCGCTCGTGAATGAAGTGCTACAGCATGGGTGAGAGAAGCGCTACGGCGTGGGTGAGAGAAGTGCTACGGCGCTGTTGAGAGAAGTGCTACCTCGCTGGTGAGAGAAGTGCTACGGCGCTGGTGAGAGAAGTGCTACGGCACTGGTGAGAGAAGTGCTAGGGCACTGGTGAGAGAAGTGCTACGGCGCTGGTGAGAGAAGTGCTACGGCGCTGGTGAGAGAAGTGTTAAGGCGTTGGTGAGAGAAGTGCTACAGCGCTGGTGAGAGAAGTGCTACGGCGTTGGTGAAAGAAATGCTACGGCGTGGGTGAGAGAAGTGCTACGGCGCGCGCTATAGATAAGTGCTACGACATTGGTGTGAAAAGTGCTACGGCGTGGGTGAGAGAAGTGCTTCGGCATTGGTGAGACAAATTCTGCAGCGTGGGTGAGGGAAGTGCTACAGCGTGGGTGAAGGAAGTGCTAAGGCGCTGGTGAGAGAAGTGCTACGGCACTGGTGAGAGAAGTGCTACGGAGTAGTAGGGTGTACGACTCACAGGTCATTTTTTTTGGGGGGGGGGAGGACCCCTGTGAGTTGTACGACTCACAGGTAACTTTTTTTTTGGGGGGGAGAGGACCCCTGTGAGTTGTACGACTCACAGGTAACTTTTTTTTTTTCTGGAAATTCATGTGTAGCATGTCGGGGGTTTTCAGGTAAATTTGTCAGTCACAGATTTTAAAAGTAAGGATTTCTTATGATGAAAATAATTTCAGAGACTTAGAAGTTTGTTAAGGTTCTTATGGGAGAAATTCAAGTAACGTATGTAGCTCTTTAGGGTTTCCATGAGAACTCTACGGACATATTTTACATGTTTTCAACTTACAAAATCGTCTATGTAAGCCTTAGTTATTCATATAAATTTAGAAAGTTATCTGTATAAGTCAGGGTTTTCAGGGGCTCGTACATCATACCCCCCTCCCTCCCTCCCCCTTACCTCGCAATCTCTCGCGTCACTTTTATTTACCTTACGCCCAGCCAGCCAGTCGCCTCTTATCATATCTTATCTTCTCCATAATATCTGGACCGTCCCTCCTCTCTCTCTCTCTCTCCTTCTCTCCATAATATCTGGACCGTCCCTCCTCTCTCTCTCTCTCTCTCTCCTCTTCATATTATTCCCTCTTCCTATTTTCTGACATACTAATATTTTATTCCTTTTCATTAAGCAAGTCAGTTTTACGCAAATAAATCGTGTTAGTAAGCATGTTCTAGCTCACGTTCCCCCACCTTAGTCCCCTGTCGTATAATGAATACTATCATTCCAATCCCTCTAAAATTTAAAAATAATCATATTTCAAACGTAGTTCAATACAGTAATTTAGTTACCAAGCTCCAGCGCTTGTCCTCCGCCTTAGCTCTCTCGTATCTTCGTTAGTAACAGTCCAATTTCCCTGAAATTTTTACCCTCTGTATTTCAGGCACCGTAAATAAGATCAAAACAGTTATCGAGCTCCAGCGCTTGTCCCCCACCTTATTTCGTTTTATACAAGATCGTTAGTAACAGTCCAATTTCCCTGAAATTTTTACCCTCTGTATTTCAGACACCGTAAATAAAATCAAGTCAGTTACTGAACTCCAGCTCTCGTCCCCGCCTTAGTTCTCCTTCGTATCTTTGTAAATAACCCATCAATTTCCCGAAAATTAAAAGCAGACATACTTCAAAGTTAGTAAATAAGATCAAGTCAGTTACTGAGCTCCAGCTCTCGTCCCCGCCTTAGTTCTCTTTCATATCTTTGTAAATAATACATCAATTCCCCTGAAATTTTTTACCCTCTGTATTTCAGACACCGTAAATAAAATCAAGTTAGTTATCGAGCTCCAGCTCTCGTCCCCGCCTTAGTTCTCCTTCGTATCTTTGTAAATAACCCATCAATCCCCCTGAAATTTTAAACAGTCATATTTCAGATGTAGTAAATAAGATCAAGTCAGTTACAGAGCTCCAGCTCTTGTCCCCCTGTATTTGCATATTTTCTCTATATTCAGCTGCGTTCTCCACATTTTGTCCATGTTTTCTGTGTTCATTCCATGTTCTACAAATGTTCACAGCATGCTCAGTTCAATTCTTTTTCTCATTTTTTCTTTAATCTTTCTCTTAGTCTCATTATGTTCTCTACAAATTCTAGTCATATTTTCTATGTACATCATATGTTCTCTGTATAACTTTTATACTCAATATTCATGTTCTCAATGTTCTAGCTTGTTCTTCACACGTTCAGTGTTCATTCTTTGTATTCCCTATGTTCCTTATCATGTCTTCATATTCTCTATAAGTTCATATTCCCTGCATGTTCACTCTATTCATCAACTTTTTCTTACATGTTTTCTGTGTTCACCGTATGTTCACTGTGTTCATTCCCTTACTTAACCTCATTTTTTTTTATGTTCTTTGTTTCTTCCATTCGCTAACTAGTTCTTTGTCAAATATTAGCATCAGCAATACAGTTCCCTCAACAATTTTAGTCACCAAGTTTTATTTTCAAAACTATATCAAAGTAATTCTCGTTGTCAACTTAATAGTTCTACCAGCCATGTTCTTAAACAAATCTACACTTTATTCAGTTCCAAATTTACAAAAGACAAACCTTTCATGTAACTTCTTAACTAAAAATCTTTCGCCAATCAACTGAAACATAGTCACTTTCCTCATTTCTCAACTAACTTATTATCCAATCAACCAAAAATTGCCAAAGGAATCTTTCCAACACTGTTCATAACTAAACTTATTCCCTAGTCATCAGAAAATAACCATGTTCTTCATGTTTCATTGTCATTTCTTAACTAAAAAATCTTTCGCCAATCAACTAAAAAACATAGTCACTTTCGTCATTTCTCAACTAAACTTATTATCCAGTCAACTAAAAATAGTCAGAAATAGCCTAGTCCAACACTGTTCTTAACTAAAACAACCTTTCTCTTAGCTAAAAATTGTCAAAGGAAACTTCTTTCAGCACTTTCTTAACAGCCGCTATGTTTCATCAAGAAAAAATTGTCAAAGGAAACTTTCCAAAACTGTTCATAACTAGCTTTTTATCCATCGTCAATCAACTAAAAATAATAACTTTCATCATTTCTTAACTAAACATATTCCCCATTCATCAGAAAATAACCGTGTTCTTCATGTTTCATTGTCATTTCATAACTAAAATTATCCATCAATCAACAGAAAAAGCCATGTTCATCATGTTTTTGTCTTTTGCTTAACTAAAATTATGTTTTGTCAATTAAGGAAAAATAACCAAAGATATCTTTCATCGCTGTTCTTAACAGACATTATACTTTGGGGAGCACAAAAATAGTCTCCCTCGTCATGTTTTATCTTTTCCTTAACTAAAGTATTCATCAGTCAACTAAAAAATAGTTACTTCATCATGTTTCCTTGTCATTTCTTAACTGAAATATCACTTCTCTCATTTAAAATAGTCATGTGTAACCTCTTTCCAACACTGTTCTAACTAAAGCAACCTTTCACATCGCTAAATAGTTACTTCATCATGTTTCCTTGTCATTTCTTAACTGAAATATCACTTCTCTCATCTGAAATAGTCATGTGTAGCCTCTTTCCAACACTGTTCTTAACTAAAGTAGCCTTTCACTTCGCTAAAATAGTCATATTCATCGTTGTTCCTAACTAAAATATATGTCGTTAAGTAAGAAATATAGTCAAAGACACTCTTCGAGACATCAAGGACTTACTCAAAGACATCAAAGTTGCACTCAAAGACATCCTTTGAGACATCAAAGACATCCTTTAAGACTTCAATGGGACTCTTCGAGATATCAAAAGACACTCTCAAACACTCAAAAATTTACTTGCATCCTCAAAGTTATTCTCAGAGGCATAAAGTAATTCTCAGAGCTATCAAACTTGTTCTCAAAGTCATCAAAGTTATTCACAGAGTCATCAAAGTTAATCTAAGACATCATTTTTCATCAAAGATATTCTCTCTAAACCATCAATGTTCTTCTCTAAGACATAAAAGTTATTCTCTATGTCATCAAAAAGTTATTCTCTGAGCTAACAAAATACTACTCATGTTCTCAAAGACGTTCTCCAATTCATCAAAGTTGTTTCAAAGACATCAAAGTTAATCTCAGAGTTATCCAAAGATATTCTCATGTCCACAAAAGTTAATCCAAGAGACGTCAAAGTTAATCTCAGACATCTTCGTTCATAAAAGTTATTCTCATGTCCACAAAGTTAATCCAAGAGACGTCAAAGTTAATCTCAGACATCTTCGTTCATAAAAGTTATTCTCAGAGACATCTAAAGTTATTCTTTAAGACAACAAAGTCTTTCTCAGAGTCATCAAATTTTTTTCTCAGGGTCACCTTTGTTATTCAAAGAAGCCTTCTGAGACATCCTCGTTCAACAAAAACTGTCCTCAGAGCCATCAAAAAGTTAAATACAGTCGTCAAAGTTATTCTCTAAGTATCTTTTCGTTCATCAGAGAAGCTTTCTAAGACATCTTTGTTCATCCAAGTTGTTCTCTAAGACATCAATCTTGTTCTCTAAGACATCAAAGATGTTCTCTAAATCATAAAAGTTAATCTCTAAGTTACCTTCGTTCGTCAGAGAAACTTTCCAAAACATCTTTGTTCATCAAACTTGTTTTCAAAGTCATCAAAAGTTAATCTAAGACATCTTTTTTCATCAAAGTTATTTTCAGAGACATCTAAAGTTATTATGTAAGACATAAAAGTTATTCTCAGAGTCATCAAATGTTATTCTCGAAGTCATCAAAGATATTTTCAGAGACATCTAAAGTTAATTTCTGTTATAAAAGTTATTCTCAGAGACATCTAAAGTTAATCTTGGTCATCAAAGTTGTTCTCTAAACATCAATGTTGTTCTCCAAGACATCAAAGATGTTCTCAAAATCATAAAAGTTATTCCCAGAGCTATCAAAGTTATTCTCAAAGTCATCAAAGTTATTCAAAGAGCTAACAAAAGTTATTCTCTAAGTAACCTTTCGTTCATCAGAGAAGCTTTCTAAGACATCTTCGTTCATCAATGTTGATCTCTAAGTCATCTTGGTTCATCAAAGAAACTCTCCTTCTTCCATCAAGTTATACTTTAAGACAACATTGTTGTTCTCTAAGACATCTTCAGGCATAAAATTTCTCCCCAAATGTAACTAGTTCAGCTTTTCATATCAAACTTACACTTCTGTTAAATATATTTTCTTAGACATTTTACCTTTTAAACTGTTCTCTGAACTACACTGTTCAAACCTACGTAACCTATCCTCTCCACCCAATGTTACTTAGTTAACGTAACGTTCCTAAACCTAACTTTACCTATCCTAACATAACTTACCTTACCTTACCTAACCTAACCTAACTTTACCTATGTTACCTAACTTAACCTTCATAACCTAACTTTACCTATCCTAACATAACTTACCTTACCTTCCCTATCTTACCTAACTTTACCTATCCTAACATAACTTACCTTACCTACCTTACCTAACTTAACCTGCTTAACCATACCTTACCTTACCTTCACTATCTTACCTAACTTTACCTAACCTAACCTAACTTTACCTATGTTACCTTTACCTTACCTTACCTATCTTACCTAACCTAACCTAACTTTACCTATGTTACCTAACTTAACCTTCATAACCTAACTTTACCTATCCTAACATAACTTACCTTACCTTCCCTATCTTACCTAACTTTACCTATCCTAACATAACTTACCTTACCTACCTTACCTAACTTAACCTGCTTAACCTTACCTTACCTTACCTTACCTATCTTACCTAACTTAACCTGCATAACCTAACTTTACCTATGTTACCTTACTTTACCTATCTTACCTAACTTAACCTGCATAACCTAACTTTACCTATGTTACCTTACTTTACCTATCTTACCTAACTTAACCTGCTTAACCTAACTTTACCTATGTTACCTTACCGTACCTTACCTATCTTACCTAACCTAACCTAACTTTACCTATGTTACCTTACCTTACCTTACCTTACCTTACCTATCTTACCTAACTTAACCTGCATAACCTAACTTTACCTATGTTACCTTACCTTACCTTACCTATCTTACCTATCCTAACGTAACCTAACTTGCTTTACCTAACTTAATCTTACATTCCCAAACTGATGTATCCTAACTTATCTAGTCAAACCAGACATGATCTAACTTACATAAGTAATCCTTCTTGTCTTTTGTGTTTCGTCAATCATTGTCTCATATTCATTTACTCATTTCATTAGTTAATTTCTCAAATGGTCACTTATGCATTTCAAGTGCTATTTGTTAGAGATTGGATATTTAAGCATTTCAAAGAATTTTTGTTATATATGGGCACTTACTCATTTCAAGGGATAATTTCTCAAATGGACGTTTTTGCATTTCAAGTGTTATTTGTTTAAGATTGGGTGTTTAACCATTTCAAAGGTTTTTCTTATATATGGGAACTTACTCGTTTCAAGGGCCAATTTCTCAAATGGTCATTTTTGCAGATCAAGGGTTATTTGTTAAAGTTCATCAAGTTGCTCATAAGTTGTATTTATTATGTTTGTTATCATATGTTCTTATTCCCCAACCCCTTAACCTAACCTCTTGTAATCGTAGTGTATTTAGTAGGTTCTATCATATGTTCTTATTCCCCAACCCTTTAACCTAACCTTTCAGATGTAGTTTGTTGAATATATTATCCTTTTCCTAACCTTTCAGATGTAGTTTGTTGAATATATTATCCTTTTCCTAACCTTTCAGATGTAGTTTGTTGAATATATTATCCTTTTCCTAACCTTTCAGATGTAGTTTGTTGAATATATTATCCTTTTCCTAACCTTTCAGATGTAGTTTTGTTTCTCCTTTTTGTATATTTTTAACCAAACCCACCATCCCACTTATCCTTCTTTCCTTCTTTTACTTTGTTTTCACATATAAGTTCATTCTTTATCATAGTAATAATAAAAATTACAATAGTAAAGAATCAGATCTACTAAGACTTGAAATTGAGAAACAAGAGCTCAAGGGAGTGAGAGCGTGAAAGAAGAGCAAGGAGTAAGAGAGAGGGGGCGGAAGAAAATGGGACCAAAGAAGAGAGAATGAGAGTGAGGGTGTGAGAATGGGAGCACTAAGACTTGAATTTGAGAAAAAGAAAAACTAAGTGAATGAGAGTGAGGGTGAGACAATGGGAGCATTAAGACTTGAATTTGAGAAAGAAGAGAGCATTTGAGCAAATGAGGGAGAGAGAGGGGGAGGAAGAGAGAGAATAAGGGAGAGAGATAGAAAAGGAGGTTAGAAGGAATAGGAGAATCAAAGTAAAAGAAGGAAAGAAGGATAAGTGGGATGGTGGGTTTGGGTAAAAATATACAAAAAGGAGAAACAAAACTACATCTGAAAGGTTAGGAAAAGGATAATATATTCAACAAACTACATCTGAAAGGTTAGGAAAAGGATAATATATTCAACAAACTACATCTGAAAGGTTAGGAAAAGGATAATATATTCAACAAACTACATCTGAAAGGTTAGGTTAAAGGGTTGGGGAATAAGAACATATGATAGAACCTACTAAATACACTACGATTACAAGAGGTTAGGTTAAGGGGTTGGGGAATAAGAACATATGATAACAAACATAATAAATACAACTTATGAGCAACTTGATGAACTTTAACAAATAACCCTTGATCTGCAAAAATGACCATTTGAGAAATTGGCCCTTGAAACGAGTAAGTTCCCATATATAAGAAAAACCTTTGAAATGGTTAAACACCCAATCTTAAACAAATAACACTTGAAATGCAAAAACGTCCATTTGAGAAATTATCCCTTGAAATGAGTAAGTGCCCATATATAACAAAAATTCTTTGAAATGCTTAAATATCCAATCTCTAACAAATAGCACTTGAAATGCATAAGTGACCATTTGAGAAATTAACTAATGAAATGAGTAAATGAATATGAGACAATGATTGACGAAACACAAAAGACAAGAAGGATTACTTATGTAAGTTAGATCATGTCTGGTTTGACTAGATAAGTTAGGATACATCAGTTTGGGAATGTAAGATTAAGTTAGGTAAAGCAAGTTAGGTTACGTTAGGATAGGTAAGATAGGTAAGGTAAGGTAAGGTAACATAGGTAAAGTTAGGTTATGCAGGTTAAGTTAGGTAAGATAGGTAAGGTAAGGTAAGGTAAGGTAAGGTAACATAGGTAAAGTTAGGTTAGGTTAGGTAAGATAGGTAAGGTACGGTAAGGTAACATAGGTAAAGTTAGGTTAAGCAGGTTAAGTTAGGTAAGATAGGTAAAGTAAGGTAACATAGGTAAAGTTAGGTTATGCAGGTTAAGTTAGGTAAGATAGGTAAAGTAAGGTAACATAGGTAAAGTTAGGTTATGCAGGTTAAGTTAGGTAAGATAGGTAAGGTAAGGTAAGGTAAGGTTAAGCAGGTTAAGTTAGGTAAGGTAGGTAAGGTAAGTTATGTTAGGATAGGTAAAGTTAGGTAAGATAGGGAAGGTAAGGTAAGTTATGTTAGGATAGGTAAAGTTAGGTTATGAAGGTTAAGTTAGGTAACATAGGTAAAGTTAGGTTAGGTTAGGTAAGATAGGTAAGGTAAGGTAAAGGTAACATAGGTAAAGTTAGGTTAGGTTAGGTAAAGTTAGGTAAGATAGTGAAGGTAAGGTAAGGTATGGTTAAGCAGGTTAAGTTAGGTAAGGTAGGTAAGGTAAGTTATGTTAGGATAGGTAAAGTTAGGTAAGATAGGGAAGGTAAGGTAAGTTATGTTAGGATAGGTAAAGTTAGGTTATGAAGGTTAAGTTAGGTAACATAGGTAAAGTTAGGTTAGGTTAGGTAAGGTAAGGTAAGTTATGTTAGGATAGGTAAAGTTAGGTTTAGGAACGTTACGTTAACTAAGTAACATTGGGTGGAGAGGATAGGTTACGTAGGTTTGAACAGTGTAGTTCAGAGAACAGTTTAAAAGGTAAAATGTCTAAGAAAATATATTTAACAGAAGTGTAAGTTTGATATGAAAAGCTGAACTAGTTACATTTGGGGAGAAATTTTATGCCTGAAGATGTCTTAGAGAACAACAATGTTGTCTTAAAGTATAACTTGATGGAAGAAGGAGAGTTTCTTTGATGAACCAAGATGACTTAGAGATCAACATTGATGAACGAAGATGTCTTAGAAAGCTTCTCTGATGAACGAAAGGTTACTTAGAGAATAACTTTTGTTAGCTCTTTGAATAACTTTGATGACTTTGAGAATAACTTTGATAGCTCTGGGAATAACTTTTATGATTTTGAGAACATCTTTGATGTCTTGGAGAACAACATTGATGTTTAGAGAACAACTTTGATGACCAAGATTAACTTTAGATGTCTCTGAGAATAACTTTTATAACAGAAATTAACTTTAGATGTCTCTGAAAATATCTTTGATGACTTCGAGAATAACATTTGATGACTCTGAGAATAACTTTTATGTCTTACATAATAACTTTAGATGTCTCTGAAAATAACTTTGATGAAAAAAGATGTCTTAGATTAACTTTTGATGACTTTGAAAACAAGTTTGATGAACAAAGATGTTTTGGAAAGTTTCTCTGACGAACGAAGGTAACTTAGAGATTAACTTTTATGATTTAGAGAACATCTTTGATGTCTTAGAGAACAAGATTGATGTCTTAGAGAACAACTTGGATGAACAAAGATGTCTTAGAAAGCTTCTCTGATGAACGAAAAGATACTTAGAGAATAACTTTGACGACTGTATTTAACTTTTTGATGGCTCTGAGGACAGTTTTTGTTGAACGAGGATGTCTCAGAAGGCTTCTTTGAATAACAAAGGTGACCCTGAGAAAAAAATTTGATGACTCTGAGAAAGACTTTGTTGTCTTAAAGAATAACTTTAGATGTCTCTGAGAATAACTTTTATGAACGAAGATGTCTGAGATTAACTTTGACGTCTCTTGGATTAACTTTGTGGACATGAGAATAACTTTTATGAACGAAGATGTCTGAGATTAACTTTGACGTCTCTTGGATTAACTTTTGTGGACATGAGAATATCTTTGGATAACTCTGAGATTAACTTTGATGTCTTTGAAACAACTTTGATGAATTGGAGAACGTCTTTGAGAACATGAGTAGTATTTTGTTAGCTCAGAGAATAACTTTTTGATGACATAGAGAATAACTTTTATGTCTTAGAGAAGAACATTGATGGTTTAGAGAGAATATCTTTGATGAAAAATGATGTCTTAGATTAACTTTGATGACTCTGTGAATAACTTTGATGACTTTGAGAACAAGTTTGATAGCTCTGAGAATTACTTTATGCCTCTGAGAATAACTTTGAGGATGCAAGTAAATTTTTGAGTGTTTGAGAGTGTCTTTTGATATCTCGAAGAGTCCCATTGAAGTCTTAAAGGATGTCTTTGATGTCTCAAAGGATGTCTTTGAGTGCAACTTTGATGTCTTTGAGTAAGTCCTTGATGTCTCGAAGAGTGTCTTTGACTATATTTCTTACTTAACGACATATATTTTAGTTAGGAACAACGATGAATATGACTATTTTAGCGAAGTGAAAGGCTACTTTAGTTAAGAACAGTGTTGGAAAGAGGCTACACATGACTATTTCAGATGAGAGAAGTGATATTTCAGTTAAGAAATGACAAGGAAACATGATGAAGTAACTATTTAGCGATGTGAAAGGTTGCTTTAGTTAGAACAGTGTTGGAAAGAGGTTACACATGACTATTTTAAATGAGAGAAGTGATATTTCAGTTAAGAAATGACAAGGAAACATGATGAAGTAACTATTTTTTAGTTGACTGATGAATACTTTAGTTAAGGAAAAGATAAAACATGACGAGGGAGACTATTTTTGTGCTCCCCAAAGTATAATGTCTGTTAAGAACAGCGATGAAAGATATCTTTGGTTATTTTTCCTTAATTGACAAAACATAATTTTAGTTAAGCAAAAGACAAAAACATGATGAACATGGCTTTTTCTGTTGATTGATGGATAATTTTAGTTATGAAATGACAATGAAACATGAAGAACACGGTTATTTTCTGATGAATGGGGAATATGTTTAGTTAAGAAATGATGAAAGTTATTATTTTTAGTTGATTGACGATGGATAAAAAGCTAGTTATGAACAGTTTTGGAAAGTTTCCTTTGACAATTTTTTCTTGATGAAACATAGCGGCTGTTAAGAAAGTGCTGAAAGAAGTTTCCTTTGACAATTTTTAGCTAAGAGAAAGGTTGTTTTAGTTAAGAACAGTGTTGGACTAGGCTATTTCTGACTATTTTTAGTTGACTGGATAATAAGTTTAGTTGAGAAATGACGAAAGTGACTATGTTTTTTAGTTGATTGGCGAAAGATTTTTTAGTTAAGAAATGACAATGAAACATGAAGAACATGGTTATTTTCTGATGACTAGGGAATAAGTTTAGTTATGAACAGTGTTGGAAAGATTCCTTTGGCAATTTTTGGTTGATTGGATAATAAGTTAGTTGAGAAATGAGGAAAGTGACTATGTTTCAGTTGATTGGCGAAAGATTTTTAGTTAAGAAGTTACAAGAAAGGTTTGTCTTTTGTAAATTTGGAACTGAATAAAGTGTAGATTTGTTTAAGAACATGGCTGGTAGAACTATTAAGTTGACAACGAGAATTACTTTGATATAGTTTTGAAAATAAAACTTGGTGACTAAAATTGTTGAGGGAACTGTATTGCTGATGCTAATATTTGACAAAGAACTAGTTAGCGAATGGAAGAAACAAAGAACATAAAAAAAATTGAGGTTAAGTAAGGGAATGAACACAGTGAACATACGGTGAACACAGAAAACATGTAAGAAAAAGTTGATGAATAGAGTGAACATGCAGGGAATATGAACTTATAGAGAATATGAAGACATGATAAGGAACATAGGGAATACAAAGAATGAACACTGAACGTGTGAAGAACAAGCTAGAACATTGAGAACATGAATATTGAGTATAAAAGTTATACAGAGAACATATGATGTACATAGAAAATATGACTAGAATTTGTAGAGAACATAATGAGACTAAGAGAAAGATTAAAGAAAAAATGAGAAAAAAGAATTGAACTGAGCATGCTGTGAACATTTGTAGAACATGGAATGAACACAGAAAACATGGACAAAATGTGGAGAACGCAGCTGAATATAGAGAAAATATGCAAATACAGGGGGACAAGAGCTGGAGCTCTGTAACTGACTTGATCTTATTTACTACGTCTGAAATATGACTGTTTAAAATTTCAGAGGGATTGATGGGTTATTTACAAAGATACGAAGGAGAACTAAGGCGGGGACGAGAGCTGGAGCTCGATAACTAACTTGATTTTATTTACGGTGTCTGAAATACAGAGGGTAAAAAATTTCAGGGGAATTGATGTATTATTTACAAAGATATGAAAGAGAACTAAGGCGGGGACGAGAGCTGGAGCTCAGTAACTGACTTGATCTTATTTACTAACTTTGAAGTATGTCTGCTTTTAATTTTCGGGAAATTGATGGGTTATTTACAAAGATACGAAGGAGAACTAAGGCGGGGACGAGAGCTGGAGTTCAGTAACTGACTTGATTTTATTTACGGTGTCTGAAATACAGAGGGTAAAAATTTCAGGGAAATTGGACTGTTACTAACGATCTTGTATAAAACGAAATAAGGTGGGGGACAAGCGCTGGAGCTCGATAACTGTTTTGATCTTATTTACGGTGCCTGAAATACAGAGGGTAAAAATTTCAGGGAAATTGGACTGTTACTAACGAAGATACGAGAGAGCTAAGGCGGAGGACAAGCGCTGGAGCTTGGTAACTAAATTACTGTATTGAACTACGTTTGAAATATGATTATTTTTAAATTTTAGAGGGATTGGAATGATAGTATTCATTATACGACAGGGGACTAAGGTGGGGGAACGTGAGCTAGAACATGCTTACTAACACGATTTATTTGCGTAAAACTGACTTGCTTAATGAAAAGGAATAAAATATTAGTATGTCAGAAAATAGGAAGAGGGAATAATATGAAGAGGAGAGAGAGAGAGAGAGAGGAGGGACGGTCCAGATATTATGGAGAAGAAGGAGAGAGAGAGAGAGAGGAGGGACGGTCCAGATATTATGGAGAAGATAAGATATGATAAGAGGCGACTGGCTGGCTGGGCGTAAGGTAAATAAAGGTGACGCGAGAGATTGCGAGGTAAGGGGGGAGGGAGGGGGTGTGAGGTATGAGCCCCTGAAAACCCTGACTTACACAGATGACTTTCTAAATTTACATGAATAACTAAGGCTTACATAGACGATTTTTGTAAGTTGAAAACATGTAAAATATGTCCGTAGAGTTCTCATGGAAACCCTAAAGAGCTACATACGTTACTTGAATTTCTCCCATAAGAACCTTAACAAACTTCTAAGTCTCTGAAATTATTTTCATCATAAGAAATCCTTACTTTTAAAATCTGTGACTGACAAATTTACCTGAAAACCCCCGACATGCTACACATGAATTTCCAGAAAAAAAAAAAAAGTTACCTGTGAGTCGTACAACTCACAGGGGGTCCTCTCCCCCCAAAAAAAAAAGTTACCTGTGAGTCGTACAACTCACAGGGGTCCTCCCCCCCAAAAAAAAATGACCTGTGAGTCGTACACCCTACTACTCTACGGCACTGGTGAGAGAAGTGCTACGGCACTGGTGAGAGAAGTGTTATGGCACTGGTGAGAGAAGTGCTACGGCGTGGGTGAGAGAAGTGCTACGGTGAGGGTGAGAGAAGTGCTACGGCAGTGGTGAGAGAAGTGCTATGGAGTGGGTGAGAGAAGTGCTACGGCACTGGTGAGAGAAGTGCTACGTCGTGGGTGAGAGAAGTGCTACGGCGTTGGTGAGAGAAGTGCTTCGGCGTTGGTGAGACAAATTCTCCAGCGTGGGTGAGGGAAGTGCTACAGCGTGGGTGAAGGAAGTGCAAAGGCGCTGGTGAGAGAAGTGTTACGGCACTGGTGAGAGAAGTGCTACGGCGTGGGTGAGAGAAGTGCTACGACGCTGGTGAGAGAAGTGCTACCGCGCTGGTGAGAGAAGTGTTACGACGCTGGTGAGAGAAGTGTTACAGCGCTGGTGAGAGAAGTGCTACGGCACTGGTGCGAGAAGTGCTGCATCGTGGGTGAGAGAAGTGCTACGGCGTGGGTGAGAGAAGTGCTATGGCGTGGGTGAGAGAAGTGCTATGGCGTGGGTGAGAGAAGTGTTACGGCATTGGTGAGAGAAGTGCTATGGCGCTGGTGGGAGACGTGTTACGGCGCTGGTGGGAGAAGTGTTACGGCGCTGGTGAGAGAAGTGCTACGGTGTGGGTGAGAGAAGTGCTACGGCATGGGTGAGAGAAGTGCTACGTCGTGGGTGAGAGAAGTGCTACCGCGCTGGTGAGAGAAGTGTTACGGCGCTGGTGAGAGAAGTTTTACGGCACTGGTGAGAGAAGTGTTACGGCACTGGAGAGAAAAGTGCTACAGCACTAGTGAGAGAAGTGCTACGGCGCTGGTGAGAGAAGTGCTACGGCGCTGGTGCGAGAAGTGCTACGGCGCTGGTGCGAGAAGTGCTACGGCACTGGTGAGAGAAGTGCTACGGAGCTGGTGAGAGAAGTGTTACGGCGCTGGTGAGAGAAGTGTTACGGCGCTGGTGAGAGAAGTGCTACGGCGTGGGTTAGAGAAGTGCTACGGCATGGGTGAGAGAAGTGCTACGTCGTGGGTGAGAGAAGTGCTACCGCGCTGGTGAGAGAAGTGTTACGGCGCTGGTGAGAGAAGTGTTACGGCACTGGTGAGAGAAGTGTTACGGCACTGGAGAGAAAAGTGCTACGGCACTAGTGAGAGAAGTGCTACGGCGCTGGTGAGAGAAGTGCTACGGCGCTGGTGCGAGAAGTGCTACGGCGCTGGTGCGAGAAGTGCTACGGCACTGGTGAGAGAAGTGCTACGGAGCTGGTGAGAGAAAAGTTACGGCGCTGGTGAGAGAAGTGTTACGGCGCTGGTGAGAGAAGTGCTACGGCGCTGGTGAGAGAACTGCTACGGCGCTGGTGAGAGAAGTGCTACGGCGCTGGTGAGAGAAGTGTTACGGCGCTGGTGAGAGAAGTGTTACGGCGCTGGTGAGAGAAGTGCTACGGCGCTGGTGAGAGAAGTGTTACGGCGCTGGTGAGAGAAGTGCTACGGCGCTGGTGCGAGAAGTGCTACGGCACTGGTGAGAGAAGTGCTACGGCGCTGGTGAGAGAAGTGTTACGGCGCTGGTGAGAGCAGTGTTACGGCGCTGGTGCGACAAGTGCAACGGCGCTGGTGCGAGAAGTGCTACGGCACTGGTGAGAGAAGTGCTACGGCGCTGGTGAGAGAAGTGTTACGGCGCTGGTGAGAGCAGTGTTACGGCGCTGGTGAGAGAAGTGCTACGGCACTGGTGAGAGAAGTGCTGCGGCACTGGTGAGAGAAATGCTACTGCGCTGGTGAGAGAAGTGCTACGTCGTGGGTGAGAGAAGTGCTACGGCATGGGTGAGAGAAGTGCTACGGCGCTGGTGTGTGAAGTGCTACGGCGTGGGTGAGAGAAGTGCTACGGCGTTGGTGAGAAATGCTACGGCCCTGTTCAGAGAAGTACTAAAGGACTTGTGAAAGAAGTGCTACTGTGCTGGTGAGAGAAGTGTTTCGGCGCTGGTGAGAGAAGTGTTACGGCGCTGATGAGAGAAGTGCTATGGTGTTGGTGATAGAAGTGCTACGGCGTTGGTGATAGAAGTGCTACAGACCTGGTGAGAGAAGTCCTACGGCGCTGGTGAGAGAAGTGCTATGGCGCTGGTGAGAGAAGTGCTATGGCACTGGTGAGAGAAGTGCTACGTCGTGGGTGAGAGAAGTGCTACGGAGTGGGTGAGAGAAGTGCTACGGCGTGTGTGAGAGAAGTGCTATGGCGTGGATGAGAGAAGTGCTATGGCGTGTGTGAGAGAAGTGCTACGGCGCTGGTGAGAGAAGTGCTACGGCACTGGTGAAAGAAGTGTTACGGCACTGGTGAGAGAAATGCTACGGCGTGGGTGAGAGAAGTGCTACGGCACTGGTGAAAGAAGTGCTACGGCGCTGGTGGGAGAAGTGCTTCGGCGTGGGTGAGAGAAGTGTTACGGCACTGGTGAGAGAAATGCTACGGCACTGGTGAGAGAAGTGCTGCATCGTGCGTGAGAGAAGTGCTACGGCGTAGGTGAGAGAAGTGCTATGGCGTGGGTGAGAGAAGTCCTACGGCGCTGGTGAGAGAAGTACTAAAGCACTTGTGAAAGAAGTGTTACGGCACTGGTGAGAGAAATGCTACGGCTCTGGTGAAAGAAGTGTTACGGCACTGGTGAGAGAAGTGCTACGGCGCTGGTGAGAGAAGTGCTACGGCACTGGTGAAAGAAGTGTTACGGCACTGGTGAGAGAAATGCTACGGCGCTGGTGAGAGAAGTGTTACGGCGCTGGTGAGAGAAGTGCTACGGCGCTGGTGCGAGAAGTGCTACGGCACTGGTGAGAGAAGTGCTACGGCGCTGGTGAGAGAAGTCTTACGGCGCTGGTGAGAGCAGTGTTACGGCGCTGGTGAGAGAAGTGCTACTGCACTGGTGAGAGAAGTGCTGCGGCACTGGTGAGAGAAATGCTACTGCGCTGGTGAGAGAAGTGCTACGTCGTGGGTGAGAGAAGTGCTACGGCATGGGTGAGAGAAGTGCTACGGCGCTGGTGTGTGAAGTGCTACGGCGTGGGTGAGAGAAGTGCTACGGCGTTGGTGAGAAATGCTACGGCCCTGTTCAGAGAAGTACTAAAGGACTTGTGAAAGAAGTGCTACTGTGCTGGTGAGAGAAGTGTTTCGGCGCTGGTGAGAGAAGTGTTACGGCGCTGATGAGAGAAGTGCTATGGCGTTGGTGATAGAAGTGCTACGGCGTTGGTGATAGAAGTGCTACAGACCTGGTGAGAGTAGTCCTACGGCGCTAGTGAGAGAAGTGCTATGGCGCTGGTGAGAGAAGTGCTACGGCACTGGTGAGAGAAGTGCTACGTCGTGGGTGAGAGAAGTGCTACGGAGTGGGTGAGAGAAGTGCTACGGCGTGGGTGAGAGAAGTGCTACGGCGCTGGTGAGAGAAGTGCTACGGCACTGGTGAAAGAAGTGTTACGGCATTGGTGAGAGAAATGCTACGGCGTGGGTGAGAGAAGTGCTACGGCACTGGTGAGAGAAGTGCTACGGCGCTGGTGGGAGAAGTGCTTCGGCGTGGGTGAGAGAAGTGCTACGGCACTGGTGAGAGAAGTGTTACGGCACTGGTGAGAGAAGTGCTACGGCGTGGGTGAGAGAAGTGCTACGGCACTGGTGAGAAAAGTGTTACGGCACTGGTGAGAGAAGTGCTACGGAGTGGGTGAGAGAAGTGCTACGGCACTGGTGAGAGAAGTGCTACGTCGAGGGTGAGAGAAGTGCTACGGCGTGGGTGAGAGAAGTGCTACGGCAGTGGTGAGAGAAGTGCTACGGCGCTGGTGAGAGAAATATTATGGCGCTGGTGAGAGAAGTGTTACGGCGCTGATGAGAGAAGTGCTACGGCACTGGTGAGAGAAGTGTTACGGCACTGGTGAGAGAAGTGCTACGTCGTGGGTGAGAGAAGTGCTACGGCGTAGGTGAAAGAAGTGCTACGGCAGTGGTGAGAGAAGTGTTACGGCGCTGGTGAGAGAAGTGTTACGGCGCTGGTCAGAGAAGTGTTACGGCTATTGTTGAGAAGTGTTACGGCGCAGGTGAGAGAAATGCTACGGTGCTGGTGAGAGAAGTGCTACGGCGATTGTGGAGAAGTGTTACGGCACTGGAGAGAAAAATGCTACGGCACTAGTGAGAGAAGTGCTACGGCGCTGGTGAGAGAAGTGCTACGGCAAGGGTGAGAGAAGTCTTACGGCACTGGTGAGAGAAGTGCTACGGCGCTGGTGAGAGAAGTGCTACGACACTGGTGAGAGAAGTGCTACGGCGTGGGTGAGAGAAGTGCTACGGCACTGGTGAGAGAAGTGTTACGACACTGGTGAGAGAAGAGCTACGGCGTTGGTGAGAGAAGTGCTACGACACTGGTGAGAGAAGAGCTACGGCACTGGTGAGAGAAGTTCTACGGCGTAGGTGAGAGAAGTGCTTCGGCAGTGGTGAGAGAAGTGTTACGGCGCTGATGAGAGAAGTGTTACGGCGCTGGTGAGAGAAGTGTTACAGCACTGGTAAGAGAAGTGTTACGGCACTGGAGAGAAAAGTGCTACGGCAATAGTGAGAGAAGTGCTACGGCGCTGCTGAGAGAAGTGTTACGGCGCTGGTGAGAGAAGTGCTACGGCGCTGGTGAGAGAAGTGCTACGGCGCTAGTGAGAGAAGTGCTACGGCGCTAGTGACACAAGTGCTACGGCGCTGGTGAGAGAAGTGCTACGTCGTGGGTGAGAGAAGTGCTACGGCGTTGGTGAGAGAAGTGCTACGGCGCTCGTGAATGAAGTGCTACAGCATGGGTGAGAGAAGTGCTACGGCGTGGGTGAGAGAAGTGCTACTTCGCTGTTGAGAGAAGTGCTACCTCGCTGGTGAGAGAAGTGCTACGGCGCTGGTGAGAGAAGTGCTACGGCACTGGTGAGAGAAGTGCTAGGGCACTGGTGAGAGAAGTGCTACGGCGCTGGTGAGAGAAGTGCTACGGCGCTGGTGAGAGAAGTGTTAAGGCGTTGGTGAGAGAAGTGCTACAGCGCTGGTGAGAGAAGTGCTACGGCGTTGGTGAAAGAAATGCTACGGCGTGGGTGAGAGAAGTGCTACGGCGCGCGCTAGAGATAAGTGCTACGACATTGGTGTGAAAAGTGCTACGGCGTGGGTGAGAGAAGTGCTACTTCGCTGTTGAGAGAAGTGCTACCTCGCTGGTGAGAGAAGTGCTACAGCGCTGGTGAGAGAAGTGCTACGGCACTGGTGAGAGAAGTGCTACGGCACTGGTGAGAGAAGTGCTACGGCACTGGTGAGAGAAGTGTTAAGGCGTTGGTGAGAGAAGTTCTACAGCGCTGGTGAGAGAAGTGCTACGGCACTGGTGAGAGAAGTGCTACGGCACTGGTGAGAGAAGTGCTACGGCGCTGGTGAGAGAAGTGTTAAGGCGTTGGTGAGAGAAGTGCTACAGCGCTGGTGAGAGAAGTGCTACGGCACTGGTGAGAGAAGTGCTACGGCACTGGTGAGAGAAGTGTTATGGCACTGGTGAGAGAAGTGCTACGGCGTGGGTGAGAGAAGTGCTACGGTGAGGGTGAGAGAAGTGCTACGGCAGTGGTGAGAGAAGTGCTATGGAGTGGGTGAGAGAAGTGCTACGGCACTGGTGAGAGAAGTGCTACGGCGTGGGTGAGAGAAGTGCTACGACGCTGGTGAGAGAAGTGCTACAGCGCTGGTGAGAGAAGTGTTACGGCGCTGGTGAGAGAAGTGTTACGGCGCTGGTGAGAGAAGTGCTACGGCACTGGTGCGAGAAGTGCTGCATCGTGGGTGAGAGAAGTGCTACGGCGTGGGTGAGAGAAGTGCTATGGCGTGGGTGAGAGAAGTGCTATGGCGTGGGTGAGAGAAGTGTTACGGCATTGGTGAGAGAAGTGCTATGGCGCTGGTGGGAGACGTGTTACGGCGCTGGTGGGAGAAGTGTTACGGCGCTGGTGAGAGAAGTGCTACGGTGTGGGTGAGAGTAGTGCTACGGCATGGGTGAGAGAAGTGCTACGTCGTGGGTGAGAGAAGTGCTACCGCGCTGGTGAGAGAAGTGTTACGGCGCTGGTGAGAGAAGTTTTACGGCTCTGGTGAGAGAAGTGTTACGGCACTGGAGAGAAAAGTGCTACAGCACTAGTGAGAGAAGTGCTACGGCGTGGGTGAGAGAAGTGCTACGGCGCTGGTGAGAGAAGTGCTACGGCGCTGGTGGGAGAAATGCTACGGCGTGGGTGAGAGAAGTGCTACGGCACTGGTGAGAGAAGTGCTACGGCGCTGGTGGGAGAAGTGCTTCGGCGTGGGTGAGAGAAGTGTTACGGCACTGGTGAGAGAAATGCTACGGCGTGGGCGAGAGAAGTGCTACGGCACTGGTGAGAGAAGTGCTACGGCGCTGGTGGGAGAAGTGCTTCGGCGTGGGTGAGAGAAGTGTTACGGCACTGGTGAGAGAAATGCTACGGCACTAGTGAGAGAAGTGCTACGGCGTGGGTGAGAGAAGTGCTACGGCACTGGTGAGAGAAGTGCTACGGCGTGGGTGAGAGAAGTGCTACGGCACTGGTGAGAAAAGTGTTACGGCACTGGTGAGAGAAGTGCTACGGCGTGGGTGAGAGAAGTGCTTCGGCGTGGGTGAGAGAAGTGCTATGGCGTGGATGAGAGAAGTGCTATGGCGTGTGTGAGAGAAGTGCTACGGCGCTGGTGAGAGAAGTGCTACGGCACTGGTGAAAGAAGTGTTACGGCACTGGTGAGAGAAATGCTACGGCGCTGGTGAGAGAAGTGTTACGGCGCTGGTGAGAGAAGTGCTACGGCGCTGGTGCGAGAAGTGCTACGGCACTGGTGAGAGAAGTGCTACGGCGCTGGTGAGAGAAGTCTTACGGCGCTGGTGAGAGCAGTGTTACGGCGCTGGTGAGAGAAGTGCTACTGCACTGGTGAGAGAAGTGCTGCGGCACTGGTGAGAGAAATGCTACTGCGCTGGTGAGAGAAGTGCTACGTCGTGGGTGAGAGAAGTGCTACGGCATGGGTGAGAGAAGTGCTACGGCGCTGGTGTGTGAAGTGCTACGGCGTGGGTGAGAGAAGTGCTACGGCGTTGGTGAGAAATGCTACGGCCCTGTTCAGAGAAGTACTAAAGGACTTGTGAAAGAAGTGCTACTGTGCTGGTGAGAGAAGTGTTTCGGCGCTGGTGAGAGAAGTGTTACGGCGCTGATGAGAGAAGTGCTATGGCGTTGGTGATAGAAGTGCTACGGCGTTGGTGATAGAATTGCTACAGACCTGGTGAGAGAAGTCCTACGGCGCTAGTGAGAGAAGTGCTATGGCGCTTGTGAGAGAAGTGCTACGGCACTGGTGAGAGAAGTGCTACGTCGTGGGTGAGAGAAGTGCTACGGAGTGGGTGAGAGAAGTGCTACGGCGTGGGTGAGAGAAGTGCTACGGCGCTGGTGAGAGAAGTGCTACGGCACTGGTGAAAGAAGTGTTACGGCATTGGTGAGAGAAATGCTACGGCGTGGGTGAGAGAAGTGCTACGGCACTGGTGAGAGAAGTGCTACGGCACTGGTGAGAGAAGTGCTACGGCACTGGTGAGAGAAGTGCTACGGCACTGGTGAGAGAAGTGTTATGGCACTGGTGAGAGAAGTGCTACGGCGTGGGTGAGAGAAGTGCTACGGTGAGGGTGAGAGAAGTGCTACGGCAGTAGTGAGAGAAGTGCTATGGAGTGGGTGAGAGAAGTGCTACGGCACTGGTGAGAGAAGTGCTACGGCGTGGGTGAGAGAAGTGCTACGACGCTGGTGAGAGAAGTGCTACAGCGCTGGTGAGAGAAGTGTTACGACGCTGGTGAGAGAAGTGTTACGGCGCTGGTGAGAGAAGTGCTACGGCACTGGTGCGAGAAGTGCTGCATCGTGGGTGAGAGAAGTGCTACGGCGTGGGTGAGAGAAGTGCTATGGCGTGGGTGAGAGAAGTGCTATGGCGTGGGTGAGAGAAGTGTTACGGCATTGGTGAGAGAAGTGCTATGGCGCTGGTGGGAGACGTGTTACGGCGCTGGTGGGAGAAGTGTTACGGCGCTGGGGAGAGAAGTGCTACGGTGTGGGTGAGAGAAGTGCTACGGCATGGGTGAGAGAAGTGCTACGTCGTGGGTGAGAGAAGTGCTACCGCGCTGGTGAGAGAAGTGTTACGGCGCTGGTGAGAGAAGTTTTACGGCTCTGGTGAGAGAAGTGTTACGGCACTGGAGAGAAAAGTGCTACAGCACTAGTGAGAGAAGTGCTACGGCGTGGGTGAGAGAAGTGCTACGGCGCTGGTGAGAGAAGTGCTACGGCACTGGTGAAAGAAGTGTTACGGCACTGGTGAGAGAAATGCTACGGCGTGGGTGAGAGAAGTGCTACGGCACTGGTGAGAGAAGTGCTACGGCGCTGGTGGGAGAAGTGCTTCGGCGTGGGTGAGAGAAGTGTTACGGCACTGGTGAGAGAAATGCTACGGCACTGGTGAGAGAAGTGCTACGGCGTGGGTGAGAGAAGTGCTACGGCACTGGTGAGAAAAGTGCTACGGCGTGGGTGAGAGAAGTGCTACGGCACTGGTGAGAAAAGTGTTACGGCACTGGTGAGAGAAGTGCTACGGCGTGGGTGAGAGAAGTGCTTCGGCGTGGGTGAGAGAAGTGCTACGGCAGTGGTGAGAGAAGTGCTACGGAGTGGGTGAGAGAAGTGCTACGGCACTGGTGAGAGAAGTGCTACGTCGAGGGTGAGAGAAGTGCTACGGCGTGGGTGAGAGAAGTGCTACGGCAGTGGTGAGAGAAGTGCTACGGCGCTGGTGAGAGAAATATTATGGCGCTGGTGAGAGAAGTGTTACGGCGCTGATGAGAGAAGTGCTACGGCACTGGTGAGAGAAGTGTTACGGCACTGGTGAGAGAAGTGCTACGTCGTGGGTGAGAGAAGTGCTACGGCGTAGGTGAAAGAAGTGCTACGGCAGTGGTGAGAGAAGTGTTACGGCGCTGGTGAGAGAAGTGTTACGGCGCTGGTGAGAGAAGTGTTACGGCTATTGTGGAGAAGTGTTACGGCGCAGGTGAGAGAAATGCTACGGTGCTGGTGAGAGAAGTGCTACGGCGATTGTGGAGAAGTGTTACGGCACTGGAGAGAAAAATGCTACGGAACTAGTGAGAGAAGTGCTACGGCGCTGGTGAGAGAAGTGCTACGGCAAGGGTGAGAGAAGTGTTACGGCACTGGTGAGAGAAGTGCTACGGCGCTGGTGAGAGAAGTGCTACGACACTGGTGAGAGAAGTGCTACGGCGTGGGTGAGAGAAGTGCTACGGCACTGGTGAGAGAAGTGTTACGACACTGGTGAGAGAAGAGCTACGGCGTTGGTGAGAGAAGTGCTACGACACTGGTGAGAGAAGAGCTACGGCACTGGTGAGAGAAGTTCTACGGCGTAGGTGAGAGAAGTGCTTCGGCAGTGGTGAGAGAAGTGTTACGGCGCTGGTGAGAGAAGTGTTACGGCGCTGGTGAGAGAAGTGTTACAGCACTGGTAAGAGAAGTGTTACGGCACTGGAGAGAAAAGTGCTACGGCAATAGTGAGAGAAGTGCTACGGCGCTGCTGAGAGAAGTGTTACTGCGCTGGTGAGAGAAGTGCTACGGCGCTGGTGAGAGAAGTGCTACGGCGCTAGTGAGAGAAGTGCTACGGCGCTAGTGACACAAGTGCTACGGCGCTGGTGAGAGAAGTGCTACGTCGTGGGTGAGAGAAGTGCTACGGCGTTGGTGAGAGAAGTGCTACGGCGCTCGTGAATGAAGTGCTACAGCATGGGTGAGAGAAGTGCTACGGCGTGGGTGAGAGAAGTGCTACGGCGCTGTTGAGAGAAGTGCTACCTCGCTGGTGAGAGAAGTGCTACGGCGCTGGTGAGAGAAGAGCTACGGCACTGGTGAGAGAAGTGCTAGGGCACTGGTGAGAGAAGTGCTACGGCGCTGGTGAGAGAAGTGCTACGGCGCTGGTGAGAGAAGTGTTAAGGCGTTGGTGAGAGAAGTGCTACAGCGCTGGTGAGAGAAGTGCTACGGCGTTGGTGAAAGAAATGCTACGGCGTGGGTGAGAGAAGTGCTACGGCGCGCGCTAGAGATAAGTGCTACGACATTGGTGTGAAAAGTGCTACGGCGTGGGTGAGAGAAGTGCTAAGGCGCTGGTGAGAGAAGTGCTACGGCACTGGTGAGAGAAGTGCTACGGCACTGGTGAGAGAAGTGTTATGGCACTGGTGAGAGAAGTGCTACGGCGTGGGTGAGAGAAGTGCTACGGTGAGGGTGAGAGAAGTGCTACGGCAGTGGTGAGAGAAGTGCTATGGAGTGGGTGAGAGAAGTGCTACGGCACTGGTGAGAGAAGTGCTACGGCGTGGGTGAGAGAAGTGCTACGACGCTGGTGAGAGAAGTGCTACAGCGCTGGTGAGAGAAGTGTTACGACGCTGGTGAGAGAAGTGTTACGGCGCTGGTGAGAGAAGTGCTACGGCACTGGTGCGAGAAGTGCTGCATCGTGGGTGAGAGAAGTGCTACGGCGTGGGTGAGAGAAGTGCTATGGCGTGGGTGAGAGAAGTGCTATGGCGTGGGTGAGAGAAGTGTTACGGCATTGGTGAGAGAAGTGCTATGGCGCTGGTGGGAGACGTGTTACGGCGCTGGTGGGAGAAGTGTTACGGCGCTGGTGAGAGAAGTGCTACGGTGTGGGTGAGAGAAGTGCTACGGCATGGGTGAGAGAAGTGCTACGTCGTGGGTGAGAGAAGTGCTACCGCGCTGGTGAGAGAAGTGTTACGGCGCTGGTGAGAGAAGTTTTACGGCTCTGGTGAGAGAAGTGTTACGGCACTGGAGAGAAAAGTGCTACAGCACTAGTGAGAGAAGTGCTACGGCGCTGGTGAGAGAAGTGCTACGGCGCTGGTGCGAGAAGTGCTACGGCGCTGGTGCGAGAAGTGCTACGGCACTGGTGAGAGAAGTGCTACGGCGCTGGTGAGAGAAGTGTTACGGCGCTGGTGAGAGAAGTGTTACGGCGCTGGTGAGAGAAGTGCTACGGCGTGGGTTAGAGAAGTGCTACGGCATGGGTGAGAGAAGTGCTACGTCGTGGGTGAGAGAAGTGCTACCGCGCTGGTGAGAGAAGTGTTACGGCGCTGGTGAGAGAAGTGTTACGGCACTGGTGAGAGAAGTGTTACGGCACTGGAGAGAAAAGTGCTACGGCACTAGTGAGAGAAGTGCTACGGCGCTGGTGAGAGAAGTGCTACGGCGCTGGTGCGAGAAGTGCTACGGCGCTGGTGCGAGAAGTGCTACGGCACTGGTGAGAGAAGTGCTACGGAGCTGGTGAGAGAAAAGTTACGGCGCTGGTGAGAGAAGTGTTACGGCGCTGGTGAGAGAAGTGCTACGGCGCTGGTGAGAGAAGTGCTACGGCGCTGGTGAGAGAAGTGCTACGGCGCTGGTGAGAGAAGTGTTACGGCGCTGGTGAGAGAAGTGTTACGGCGCTGGTGAGAGAAGTGCTACGGCGCTGGTGCGAGAAGTGCTACGGCACTGGTGAGAGAAGTGCTACGGCGCTGGTGAGAGAAGTGTTACGGCGCTGGTGAGAGCAGTGTTACGGCGCTGGTGCGACAAGTGCAACGGCGCTGGTGCGAGAAGTGCTACGGCACTGGTGAGAGAAGTGCTACGGCGCTGGTGAGAGAAGTGTTACGGCGCTGGTGAGAGCAGTGTTACGGCGCTGGTGAGAGAAGTGCTACGGCACTGGTGAGAGAAGTGCTGCGGCACTGGTGAGAGAAATGCTACTGCGCTGGTGAGAGAAGTGCTACGTCGTGGGTGAGAGAAGTGCTACGGCATGGGTGAGAGAAGTGCTACGGCGCTGGTGTGTGAAGTGCTACGGCGTGGGTGAGAGAAGTGCTACGGCGTTGGTGAGAAATGCTACGGCCCTGTTCAGAGAAGTACTAAAGCACTTGTGAAAGAAGTGCTACTGCGCTGGTGAGAGAAGTGTTTCGGCGCTGGTGAGAGAAGTGTTACGGCGCTGATGAGAGAAGTGCTATGGTGTTGGTGATAGAAGTGCTACGGCGTTGGTGATAGAAGTGCTACAGACCTGGTGAGAGAAGTCCTACGGCGCTGGTGAGAGAAGTGCTATGGCGCTGGTGAGAGAAGTGCTATGGCACTGGTGAGAGAAGTGCTACGTCGTGGGTGAGAGAAGTGCTACGGAGTGGGTGAGAGAAGTGCTACGGCGTGTGTGAGAGAAGTGCTATGGCGTGGATGAGAGAAGTGCTATGGCGTGTGTGAGAGAAGTGCTACGGCGCTGGTGAGAGAAGTGCTACGGCACTGGTGAAAGAAGTGTTACGGCACTGGTGAGAGAAATGCTACGGCGTGGGTGAGAGAAGTGCTACGGCACTGGTGAGTGAAGTGCTACGGCGCTGGTGGGAGAAGTGCTTCGGCGTGGGTGAGAGAAGTGTTACGGCACTGGTGAGAGAAATGCTACGGCACTGGTGAGAGAAGTGCTGCATCGTGGGTGAGAGAAGTGCTACGGCGTAGGTGAGAGAAGTGCTATGGCGTGGGTGAGAGAAGTGCTACAGAGCTGGTGAGAGAAGTGCTACGGCACTGGTGAAAGAAGTGTTACGGCACTGGTGAGAGAAATGCTACGGCGCTGGTGAGAGAAGTGTTACGGCGCTGGTGAGAGAAGTGCTACGGCGCTGGTGCGAGAAGTGCTACGGCATGGGTGAGAGAAGTGCTACGGCGCTGGTGTGTGAAGTGCTACGGCGTGGGTGAGAGAAGTGCTACGGCGTGGGTGAGAGAAGTGCTACGGCGCTGGTGAGAGAAGTGCTACGGCACTGGTGAAAGAAGTGTTACGGCACTGGTGAGAGAAATGCTACGGCGTGGGTGAGAGAAGTGCTACGGCACTGGTGAGAGAAGTGCTACGGCGCTGGTGGGAGAAGTGCTTCGGCGTGGGTGAGAGAAGTGTTACGGCACTGGTGAGAGAAATGCTACGGCACTGGTGAGAGAAGTGCTGCATCGTGGGTGAGAGAAGTGCTACGGCGTGGGTGAGAGAAGTGCTATGGCGTGGCTGAGAGAAGTGCTACAGAGCTGGTGAGAGAAGTCCTACGGCGCTGGTGAGAGAAGTGCTACGGCCCTGTTCAGAGAAGTACTAAAGCACTTGTGAAAGAAGTGCTACTGCGCTGGTGAGAGAAGTGTTTCGGCGCTGGTGAGAGAAGTGTTACGGCGCTGGTGAGAGAAGTGCTATGGCGTTGGTGATAGAAGTGCTACGGCGTTGGTGATAGAAGTGCTACAGACCTGGTGAGAGAAGTCCTACGGCGCTGGTGAGAGAAGTGCTATGGCGCTGGTGAGAGAAGTGTTACGGCACTGGTGAGAGAAGTGCTACGGCACTGGTGAGAGAAGTGCTACGGCACTGGTTAGAGAAGTGCTACGTCGTGGGTGAGAGAAGTGCTACGGAGTGGGTGAGAGAAGTGCTACGGCGTGGGTGAGAGAAGTGCTATGGCGTGGAGGGAGCCGGTCGGCCGAGCGGACAGCACACTGGACTTGTGATCCTGTGGTCCTGGGTTCGATCCCAGGCGCCGGCGAGAAACAATGGGCAGAGTTTCTTTCACCCTATGCCCCTGTTACCTAGCAGTAAAATAGGTACCTGGGAGTTAGTCAGCTGTCACGGGCTGCTTCCTGGGGGTGGAGGCCTGGTCGAGGACCGGGCCGCGGGGACACTAAAAAAAAAGCCCCGAAATCATCTCAAGATAACCTCAAGATAACCTGGATGAGAGAAGTGCTATGGCGTGTGTGAGAGAAGTGTTTCGGCGCTGGTGAGAGAAGTGTTACGGCGCTGGTGAGAGAAGTGCTATGGCGTTGGTGATAGAAGTGCTACGGCGTTGGTGATAGAAGTGCTACAGAGCTGGTGAGAGAAGTCCTATGGCGCTGGTGAGAGAAGTGCTATGGCGCTGGTGAGAGAAGTGCTACGGCACTGGTGAGAGAAGTGCTACGGCACTGGTGAGAGAAGTGCTACGGCACTGGTTAGAGAAGTGCTACGTCGTGGGTGAGAGAAGTGCTACGGAGTGGGTGAGAGAAGTGCTACGGCGTGGGTGAGAGAAGTGCTATGGCGTGGATGAGAGAAGTGCTATGGCGTGTGTGAGAGAAGTGCTACGGCGCTGGTGAGAGAAGTGCTATGGCACTGGTGAAAGAAGTGTTACGGCACTGGTGAGAGAAATGCTACGGCGTGGGTGAGAGAAGTGCTACGGCACTGGTGAGAGAAGTGCTACGGCGCTGGTGGGAGAAGTGCTACGGTGTGGGTGAGAGAAGTGCTACGGCGCTGGTGAGAGAAGTGCTACGGCACTGGAGAGAAAAGTGCTACGGCACTAGTGAGAGAAGTGCTACGGCGCTGGTGAGAGAAGTGCTACGGCGCTGGTGAGAAAAGTGCTACGGCGCTGGTGCGAGAAGTGCTACGGCACTGGTGAGAGAAGTGCTACGGCGCTGGTGAGAGAAGTGTTACGGCGCTGGTCTGAGAAGTGTTACAGCGCTGGTGAGAGAAGTGTTACGGCGCTGGTCAGAGAAGTGTTACGGCGCTGGTGAGAGAAGTGCTACGGCGCTGGTGAGAGAAGTGCTACGGCGCTTGTGAGAAAAGTGCTACGGCGCTGGTGAGAGAAGTGTTACGGCGCTGGTGAGAGAAGTGTTACGGCGCTGGTGAGAGAAGTGCTACGGCGCTGGTGAGAGAAGTGTTAAGGCGCTGGTGAGAAAAGTGCTACGGCACTAGTGAGAGAAGTGCTACGGCGCTGGTGAGAGAAGTGCTACGGCGCTGGTGAGAGAAGTGCTACGGCGCTGGTGCGAGAAGTGCTACGGCACTGGTGAGAGAAGTGCTACGGCGCTGGTGAGAGAAGTGTTACGGCGCTGGTGCGAGAAGTGCTACGGCGCTGGTGCGAGAAGTGCTACGGCACTGGTGAGAGAAGTGCTACGGCGCTGGTGAGAGAAGTGTTACGGTGCTGGTGAGAGAAGTGTTACGGCGCTGGTGAGAGAAGTGTTACGGCGCTGGTGAGAGAAGTGCTACGGCACTGGTGATAGAAGTGCTACGGCACTGGTGAGAGAAGTGCTTCGGCACTGGTGAGAGAAGTGCTACGGCGCTGGTGAGTGAAGTGCTACGGCGTGGGTGAGAGAAGTGCTACGGCGTTGGTGAGAAATGCTACGGCCCTGTTCAGAGAAGTACTAAAGGACTTGTGAAAGAAGTGCTACTGCGCTGGTGAGAGAAGTGTTACGGCGCTGGTGAGAGAAGTGTTACGGCGCTGGTGAGAGAAGTGCTATGGCGTTGGTGATAGAAGTGCTACGGCGTTGGTGATAGATGTGCTACAGAGCTGGTGAGAGAAGTGCTACGGCGCTGGTGAGAGAAGTGCTATGGCGCTGGTGAGAGAAGTCCTACGGCGCTGGTGAGAGAAGTGCTATGGCGCTGGTGAGAGAAGTGCTACGGCACTGGTGAGAGAAGTGCTACGTCGTGGGTGAGAGAAGTGCTACGGAGTGGGTGAGAGAAGTGCTACGGCGTGGGTGAGAGAAGTGCTACGGCGTGGATGAGAGAAGTGCTATGGCGTGTGTGAGAGAAGTGCTACGGCGCTGGTGAGAAGTGCTACGGCACTGGTGAGAGAAGTGTTACGGCACTGGTGAGAGAAGTGTTACGGCGCTGGTGAGAGAAGTGTTACGGCGTTGGTGAGAGAAATGCTACGGCGCACGCTAGAGAGAAGTGCTACGGCGTTGGTGATATAAGTGCTTCAGCATGGGTGAGAGAAGTGCTACGTCGTGGGTGAGAGAAGTTCTTCGTCGTGGGTGAGAGAAGTTCTTCGTCGTGGGTGAGAGAAGTTCTACGGCGCTGGTGAGAGAAGTGCTACGGCGTTGGTTAGAGAAGTGTTAAGGCGCTGGTGAGTGAAGTGCTACGTCGTGGGTGAGAGAAGTGCTACGGCGCTGGTGAGTGAAGTGCTACGGTGTGGGTGAGAGAAGTTCTACAGCGCTGGTGAGACAAGTGCTACGGCCCTGGTGAGAGAAGTACTACGGCACTTGTGAAAGAAGTGCTACTGCGCTGGTGAGAGAAGTGCTACGGCGCTGGTGAGAGAAGTGCTACGGCGCTGGTGAGAGAAGTGCTACAGCGCTGGTGAGAGAAGTGCTACGGCGTGGGTGAGAGAAGTGCTACGGCGCTGGTGAGAGAAGTGTTATGGCGCTGTTGAGAGAAGTGCTACGGCGTTGGGGATAGAAGTGCTACAGAGCTGGTGAGAGAAGTCTTACGACATTGGTGAGAGAAGTGCTACGGCGTGGGTGAGAGAAGTGCTTCTTCACCGGTGAGAGAAGTGCTACGGCGAAGGTGAGAGAAGTGTTACGACGCTGGTGAGAGAAGTGTTAAGGCGCTGATGAGAGAAGTGCTACGACATTGGTGAGAGAAGTGCTACGGCGTGGGTGAGAGAAGTGCTTCTTCACAGGTGAGAGAAGTGCTACGGCGAAGGTGAGAGAAGTGTTACGACGCTGGTGAGAGAAGTGTTAAGGCGCTGATGAGAGAAGTGCTACGACATTGGTGAGAGAAGTGCTACGGCGTGGGTGAGAGAAGTGCTTCTTCACAGGTGAGAGAAGTGCTTCGGCGTTGGTGTGAGAAGTGTTAAGGCGCTGGTGAGAGAAGTGCTACGGCGTTGGTTTGAGAAATGCTACGGCGAGGGTGAGAGAAATGCTACGGCGTGGGTTAGAGAAGTGCTACAGCACTATTGAGAGAAGGGCTATTACGTTGGTGAGAGAAGTGCTACGGCACTTGTGAGAGAAGTGTTACAGCGCTGGTGAGAGAAGTGCTACAGCGCTGGTGAAAGAAGTGTTACGGCGCTGGTGAGAGAAGTGCTACGGCACTGGTGAGAGAAGTGCTACGGCACTGGTGAGAGAAGTGCTACGGCACTGGTGAGAGAAGTGCTACGGCGCTGGTGAGAGAAGTGTTACAGCGCTGGTGAGAGAAGTGCTACAGCGCTGGTGAGAGAAGTGTTACGGCGCTGGTGAGAGAAGTGCTACAGCACTGGTGAGAGAAGTGCTACAGCACTGGTGAGAGAAGGGCTATTGCGTTGGTGAGAGAAGTGCTACGGCGCGCGCTAGAGAGAAGTGCTATGGACCCCTTCGAGTTGTGAAGATTACCTTTGATTTTAGGACCCTTCCGCCCTCTATCATTCTTGCTGGTGCCAGGTGCTCTGTCCAGGAGTGCACAAGAATGCAGGAGGAAAGGATGTTGGTCGAGTTAGAAGTGAGGAACTGATTCAGATGTATAAAACAGCCATAGAATTAGTTAAGAACAAGGGAGGAATACGGATCATATGTGGCATTCTTCCAAGAAAGAGAGTTGGAAATGAATAGTTGTCGAGGGCACTTGGTGTCAATTGCCGGCTGGAAAGATTTTGTAAATAAAATGCAATATCTTTCATAGACAACTGGGAACACTTCTATGGAAGAAATGAAATGTCCGCTCGTGATGGGGTGCATCTATCGAGGGCTGGGGTTGTTGTTGTTGCGAACTCGTTGGAACCAGTGGTTAGAGGTGTTTGTTTGGGTTTAAACTGTTAGTAGATAGTGGCATGGGAATTGATATGAAGGAAGAAGGTAATAAAAGTATGTTTGTGGGAGAAAGAAATTAACAAAATGATCAAGGAAAGAGAAGGGCCTCAAAATAACAATACACTTATGGTATATTAGAAGTCTAGGAAACAAAATAAACGAATTAAATGCTCTTGTCTCTACAGAAAAAAAATAGATATTATTTTACTTACCGAAACGTGGATGAATGCAGAAAATAGAGAACTATTAGCTGAATATCAGATAAATGGCTTTAAACTTTTTCACACAGATCGATATATTAGACGAGGAGGGGGAGTAGTCATATATGTTAGGGACAATTTGAAATGTAGTCTCAAAGAGGGAATCAAAACTGAGCCACACACAGAAACTATTTGGATAGAATTAAACGAAAAAGCAAATAATCTTATAATAGTTACATATAGACCACCTAATTTAGACAGAATGGAAGCAAAGAATCTACGGGATGAAATATCTAGAGCATCTAGGTCTAAAAGTATTTGTGTAATAGGTGACTTTAATTTTAGTGGAATTAACTGGATTAACAGAAAAGGGAATAACGAAGCGGAAGATTTTATAGAATTAATTGACTATTGCTTTTTTATACAACACATAAAGGAACCAACACGAGAAAATAATATTTTATATTTAGTGTTAACTAACAGGGAAACACAGATTAATGACATTGAAATTGGGAGTGTACTAGGGAACAGTGATCACAAAAAAATCAAATTTAGCATAAAATAGAATAGATCTGTAGGAGGAAATTCTGTTAAAGTTCCAGATTTTTGTAAAGCTAATTTTAATATCCTAAGAAATTGTTTGGGTGAAATAGATTGGAAAGTCTTGGGCATAGGGTGTGGGCCGGTTTTGGAGCAAGACGTGAACCCAGTGATGTGTGATGTAGAGGAGGATTTCGATTTGGATTCAAAATATAACATATTTACTAATATTCTAAGCAAAGCACAGGAAAGTAGTATACCCTACAAATTAAATAGATCAAATACAAATGACCCGAAATAGATAACAAAGGATCTGAAAAACCTTATAGGTAGAAAGAGAGCTTGGTACAAAAGGATTAAGAATGGGGAAGTCAGTTTAGAACAAGAATTCGCACAACTGGTTAGAAATGTTAAAAATAGAGCAAAAGAAACTATAAAGTTCGTACAGCAGGCCAAGCAAAGGCAAATCCTAAGGGTTTTTTCCAGAAATATCAAACAAATGTTAGGGAAAGGATAGGTCCATTAAAAACCGAGACAGGTCAGATAACGAATAATGACGAAGAGATGAGTAGTAATTTTAATAAATATTTTGTCTGTGTATTTACTAAAGAAGAACTTAACTCTATGCTTTCAGCCGAAGAAGTCTATGTAGGTGGAGACGAGGGCAGGTTGACTAGTCTAACAGTTACCAGGGATGATATTATTAAACAAATAGTAAAACTCAAACCAAACAAATCCCCAGGACCGGATGAAGTGTTTGCCAGGGTGTTTAAAGAATGCAAAGAGGAGCTTTGCGAGCCATTGTATACCATATTTAATAAATCATGAGAGTCAGGTAGAGTGCCAGAGTCGTGGAAGGTTGCTAATGTGAACCAATTTTTATGAAAGGAGATAAATCACTTGCATCAAACTATATGCCAATTAGCCTAACATCTATTGTGTGAGAGTTTCTTGAATCGATAATTGCAAATACCATTCGTCTTTATCTTGAATAACATAAATTAATAAACGACTCACAACATGGTTTTACAAATGGCCGTTCATGTTTAACAAATTTGCTATCTTTTTATTCCAGCATAGTTGAGGTAGTTAATAGTGGTAAGGTTTGCGATGTTGTGTACCTTGACTTTAGCAAAGCTTTTGATACAGTTCCAAATGAGGTGCTTAAAGAATGCAAAGAGGAGCTTTGCGACCCACTGTCTACCATATTTAATAAATCAATAGAGTTAGGCAGAGTGCCAGAGTTATAGAGAGTTGCTAATGTGATACCAATTTTTAAGAAAGGAGATAGATCACTTGCATCAAACTATCGACCAATTAGCTTAACGTCTATTGTGGGAAAGTTACTTGAATCGATAATTGCAAATAAAATTCGTCTTCATCTTGAAAAACACAAATTAATAAATGAGTCGCAACATGGTTTTACAAATGGCCGTTCATGTTTAACAAATTTGCTATCTTTTTATTCCAGCATAGTTGAGGCAGTTGATAGTGGTAAGGATTGTGATGTTGTGTACCTTGACTTTAGCAAAGCTTTTGATACGGTGCCACATGAAAGACTGATTAAAATAATAGAGGGTCATGGTATTGGAGGTTCTATATTAAATCCATTTATTTGATATTCAGCTAATAGTTCTCTATTTTCTACATTCATCCACGTTTCGGTAAGTGCAATAATATCTATTTCTTCTGTACAGATAAGAGCATTTAACTCGTTTATTTTGTTTCTTAAACTTCTACTGTTAGTGTAATATACCCTAAGTGAATTGTTATTTTGAGGCCCTTATCTTTCCCTGATCATTTTGCCAATTTGTTTCTCCAACAAACACATATTTTTATTACTTCCTTCCTCCCTATTGTTACGGCCCTCTCGGGTCACAACCGGGTTCTTTCTCTGATGTTGTTAGAGGTAGGGTATCCGGCCCCAAGCTAGTAGTGGCTTTCAAGGGATGTGATCCGTAACGCAAGTAAATTAAAGGGGAAGGGAAAGAAAGGCAAAAACTTAATAATATAATTATTACCATCACCATAAATAATATATAAAAGGTTACACGGGGAGGGGTTAAACACTATTATATACAATGTAGTCTTCCTCTGAAGACTCTGGACGTTCACGGTGCTCAACAATGCTAAGCTCTTGGTCCTCTTGTGGCCTCACGATGAATCCTTCGATTCTCTTGAGTCTACCCCGGCCACAGGCCAGCCAAATCACAGTTCCACTGGGGGCACCGTCGTGGAGGCCGTCAACCACAAGTCCAGCAGGTAGCTGGCAGGTTCCAATCAGCAACGCTGGTTAGGCCACTCCACGACCGATACTAGGGTAGCGAGCCCTAGTCAGGAGCCTCGTGTGATCCCACAGACCACTCTCCTCGCCACAACACCCCAGTGGTTAAGCGTCTCCACCAGTCAGTTCCGGGTACGACAACCCTTCAGCTGCCACGTCACAGGCAGGCTAACACCACAGTGTTCATCTGGGGGGTGACTCACAGCTGCTGCAGCAAATACTTGGAGACAAGACGGCTGCCTTGGGTAGACTCCTCCACTGTCCGATTCAGCAGTCCCAGGTCGACTGTGTAATCAGACACGTCATCAGTATCGGTTTACACTATAGGGCATTTCACTTACCGGCTTAGACACAAACGCCCACCTATCCACTCCATAGATGGCGTTGCTGTCTAAGCGCCACCTCACCAGAGGTCAGCAGCGGCTGTGTTATGAGCTGATCAGGACGGGAAACTAGCCCTTGTGGCCAGTATCTCTGGTCCTCACTATGTGGCGTCGTCCATTTGGAGGGGGTTTCGGGAGCTGACCCACAGATGGCGCGGTCGTCACTGCTCCGTGCTCGGACGTTGGGCTCGGGTCCGTAACGTTGGGCTCGGGTCCGTATTTTGAGGCCCTTCTCTTTCCCTGATCATTTTGCCAATTTGTTTCTCCAACAAACACATATTTTTATTACCTCCTTCCTCTCTATCAATTCCCATACCACTATCTACTAACAGTTTAAACCCAAACAAATGCCTCTAACCACTGGTTCCAACGAGTTCGCAACAGCAACAACCCCAGCCCTCGATAGATGCACACCCATCATGAGCATACATTTCATTTCTTCCATAGAAGTGTTCCCAGTTGTCTGTGAAAGTTATTGCATTTGATTTGCAATATCTTTCCAGCCGGCAATTGACACCAAGTGCCCTCGACATCCATTCATTTCCCACTCCCTTTCTTGGAAGAATGCCGCATATGATCGGGATTCCTCCCTTGTTCCTAACTAATTCAATGGCAGTCCTGAATCTCTGTATTAGTTCCTCACTCCTAACTCGTCCAACATCATTACCCCCTGCACTAATACAAATAATGGGTTTGTTCCCATTTCCCGTCATAATATCTTTCATGTTGTCAACAATATCTCCAATTCCAGCTCCCGGACAGCAGACCCTTAACCTGTTCCTCCTATCTCTGGCACAAAACGTCCTGTCTAAATACCTCACCTGGGAATCTCCCACAACCACAATTCGCTTCGGTACCTCCTTAACTTTCTGAGCACCCTGAGGGGCCCGCGCTCTGCCGCTTCCCGCTGATTTCCGTTCCGAGTGAACTGCAGTGGTATGTATGGTATTGAACTTAGTGGTATGGGAATTGATAGGGAGGAAGGAGGTAACAAAAATATGTTTGTTGGAGAAACAAATTGGCAGATCGATCAGGGAAAGAGAAGGGTCTCAAAATAACAATTCACTTAGGGTATATTACACTAACAGTAGAAGTCTAAGAAACAAAATAAACGAGTTAAATGCTCTTATCTGTACAGAAGATATGTATATTATTGCATTTACAGAAACGTGGATGAATGTAGAAAATAGACAATTATTAGCTGAATATCAAATAAATGTATTTAAACTATTTCACAAAGATAGATATATTAGACGAGGCGTGGGAGTAGCTGTATATGTTAGGGACAATTTGAAATGTAGTCTCAAAGAGGGAGTTAAAATTGAGCCACACCCAGAAACTATTTGGATAGAATTAAACGAAAAAGCAAATATTATTAAAATAGGAGTTATATATAGGCGACCAAATTTAGACAGAATGGAAGCAAAGCATCTATGGGATGAAATATCTAGAGCATCTAGATCTAACAGTATTTATGTCATGGGTGACTTTAATTTTAGTGGAATAAACTGGGTGAACAAAACAGGGAATAATGAAGCAGAAGACTTTCTAGAATTAATTGACAATTGCTTTCTTACGCAACATATTAAGGAACCAACGCGGGGAAAAAATATTTTAGATTTAGTGCTAACAAGGAAACACAAATTAAGGACATGGAAAAAGGGAATGAGCTAGGGAACAGTTATCATAAAGAAATCAGATTTAGCATAGAATGGAATAGATCTGTAAGAGAAAATTCTGTTAAAGTGCCTGATTTTCGAAAAGCTGATTTCAATAGCCCAAGAAATTTTTTGGGTCAAATAGATTGGAATGTCTTGGGGATGGGGTGTAGGCTAGACGTGAACCCAGCAACAGGTGACGTAAAAAGGGATTTCGATGTGGATTCAAAATATAACCTATTTAAAAATATTGTAAGCAAAGCCCAGGAACGTAGTATACCATATAAATTGAATAGATCGAATACTAATGACCCAAAGTGGATAACAAAGGATCTGAAGAACCTTACAGGTAAAAAGAGAGCTTGGTACAAAAGGATTAAGAATGGGGAAGTTAGTTTAGAACAGGAATTCGTACAACTGGTTAGAAATGTTAAAAAAGAGATAAGGAAAGCAAAAAGAAACTACGAAGTTCGCATAGCAGAGCAAGCGAAGACAAATCCTAGAGGGTTTTTTCAGTTATATCGAACTAAGACTAGGGAAAGGATAGGTCCATTAAAAACTGAGACAGGTCAAATAACGGATAATGACGAGGAGATGAGTAGTATTTTTAATAAATATTTTATATCTGTATTTACTAAAGAGGAACTTAACAATATGCCTTCAGCCGAACAAGTATATGTAGGTAGGGACGAGGACAGTTTGAATAGTTTAGCAGTTACCAGGGAGGATGTAATTAAACAAATAGTAAACCTAAAACCAAACAAATCCCCAGGACCGGATGAAGTGTTTGCCAGGGTGCTTAAAGGATGCAAAGAGGAGCTTTCCGAGCCACTGTCTACCATATATAATAAATCAATAGAGTTAGGCAGAGTGCCAGAGTCATGGAAGGTAGCTAATGTGGTACCAATTTTTAAGAAAGAAGATAGATCACTTCCGTCAAACTATTGGCCAATTAGCCTAACGTCTATTGTGGGAAAGTTACTTGAATCGATAAATGCAAATACAATTCGTCTTCATCTTGAAAAACATAAATTAATAAATGAGTCGCAACATGGTTTTACAAATGGCCGTTCATGTTTAACAAATTTCCTATCTTTTTATTCCAGCATAGTTGAGGCAGTTGATAGTGGTAAGGATTGTGATGTTGTGTACCTTGACTTTAGCAAAGCTTTTGATACAGTGCCCCATGAAAGACTGATTAAAAAAATAGAGGGTCATGGTATTGGGGGTGCTATAATAAGTTGGATTAGGGCATGGCTATTCCAAAGGAAACACAGTTAGTATAAATAGGGTTAAGTGAGAGTGGGATAATGTTGTTAGTGGAGTACCTCAGGGCTCGGTCCTGGGACCTCTGTTGTTTATAATATATATAAATGATTTAGATTCAGGTTTGAGTAGCAACATCTGAAAATTTGCAGATGATACAAAAATCGGTAGAGAAATTAACACAGAAGAAGACTCAATATCACTTTAAGTTGACTTAAATAGGGTTTTGAAATGGTCAAAAGATTGGCAGGTGCAGTTTAATGCAGATAAATGTAAAGTTCTGAGGCTAGGTAATGATGATCGAGTTACAGGATACGAGCTAGATGGTGTTGAGATTGCGAAGTCGGATTGCGAAAGGGATCTGGGAGTTATGAGGGGAGCCAGTCGGCCGAGCGGACAGCATGCTGGACTTGTGATCCTGTGGTCCTGGGTACAATCCCAGGTGCTGGCGAGAAACAATGGGCAGAGTTTCTTTCACCCTATGCCCCTGTTACCTAGCAGTAAAATAGGTACCTGGGTGTTAGTCAGCTGTCACGGGCTGCTTCCTGGGGGTGGAGGCCTGGTCGAGGACCGGGCCGCGGGGACACTAAAAATATAAATGCCCCAAAAATCATCTCAAGATAACCTCAAGAAGAATTTAAAACAAAAGGATCAATGCCTGAATGTTCGTAATAAAGCAAATAGGACACTGGGATTTATTAATCGAAGCGTTAGTAATAAGACACCTGGTGTGGTTCTTCAGCTATATCTTGCTCTGGTTAGGCCCCATTTAGATTATGCAGTTCAGTTTTGGTCGCCATACTATAGAATGGATATAAATTCACTTGAACGTGTCCAGCGTAGGATGACTAAGTTAATTCCCCAAATTAGAAATCTTTCATATGAAGAAAGATTAACAAAGCTTAAGTTGCATTCACTGGAAAGGCGAAGAGTTAGGGGTTACATGATAGAGGTTTACAAGTGGATGAATGGACATAACAAAGGGAATATTAATAGGGTATTAAAAGTATCAACACAAAGCAGAACACAAAACAATGGGTATGAATTGGATAAGTTTAGATTTAGGAAAGACTTTGGTAAATACTGGTTCGGTAACAGGGTTGTTGATTTGTGGAACCAATTACCGCGTAACGCGGTGGAGGTGGAGTCCCTCGACTGTTTCAAGCGTGGGTTGGACAAATATATGAGTGGGATTGGGTGGTTATAAATAGGAGCTGCCTCGTATGGACCAATAGGCCTTTTGCGGTTGCCTTTGTTCTTTGCTAAAATCAAGGTACACAACTTCACAAATCTTACCATTATCAACTGCCTCAATTATGCTGGAATAAAATTATAGCAAATTTGTTAAACATGAAGGGCCATTTGTGAATCCCATGTTGTGACTCATTTATTAATTTGTTTTCACGATGAAGACGAATGGTATTTGCAGTTATCGATTCAAGTAAATATCCTATAATAGACGTTAAGCTAACTGGGTGATAGTTTGACGCAAGTGATCTATTTTTTTTTCTTGAAAATTGGAACCACATTAACAACCTTCCACGACTCTCACACTTTGCCTGACTAATGATTTATTAGATATGGCAGACTAATATAGCTCGGAAAGCTATAATAGCTCGGAAAGCTCCTCTTTGCATTCCTTAAGCACTCTGGCAAACATTTCGTCCGGCCCTTTGGGATTTGTTTGGCTCGAGTTTCTCTATATGTTTAATAACATCCTCCTTGTTTAATAATATCCTCCCTGGTAATTGCTAAACTAGTCAACCTGTCCTCGTCCCCACCCACATAGACTTCTTTGGTTGAAGGCATAATGCTAAGTTCCTCTTTAGTAAATACTGAGATAAAATATTTATTAAAAATACTACTTGTCTCTTCGTCATTATCAGTTATCTGACCTGTTTACGTTTTTAATGGACCTATCCTTTCCGTAATCTTTGTTCGATATAACTGAAAAAACTTTTGGATTTATTTTGCTTGTCCTGCTATGCGAACTGCATAGTTTCCTTTTGCCCTTCTTATCTCATTTTATAACATTTCTAACTAGTTGGACGAATTCTTCTAAACTGACTTCCCCATTCCTTATCCTTTTGTACTAAGCTCTCTTTCTACCAATAAGGTTCTTCAGTTCCTTTGTTATTCATTTCGGGTCATTAGTATTCGAACTATTAAATTTTTATGGTATAATACTTCCCAGTGCTTTGCTTACAATTTTTTAAATAAGTTATGTTTTGAATTAACATCGAAATCCCTTTTTACATCACCCTTGGCTAGGTTCACGTCTGGCTCCAAGACATGGCCCCCCCCCTACCCTCTATGCCCAGGACTTCTTTAATCTATTTAAACCAAAAAAATTCTTAGGCCATTAAAATCAGCTTTTCGATAATCTGGGACTTTAACAGAATCTTCTCCTACAAATCTATTTCATTCTATCGATTTCTTTGTGATCACTGTTCCCTAGCTCACTCCCTATTTCGATGTCATTAATTTGTTTCCTTGTTAGTTAATACTAAGTCTAATATATTATTTTCCCGCGTTGGTTCCTTAATGTATTGCTTAAGAAAGCAATCATCAATTCTTGAAAATTTTCTGCTTCATTATTCCCTGTTCTGTTAATCAAGTTTATTCCATTAAAATTAGTTACCCATGACACCAATACTGTTTGACCTAGATGCTCTAGATATTTCATCCCATAGATGTTCTGCTTCCATTGTGTCTAAATGTGGTGGCCTGTATATAACTCCTAATTTAAGATTTCTAGCTTTTTCATTTAATTCTAGCCAAATAGTTTCTGTGTGTGGCTCAGTTTTGATTTCCTCTTTGAGACTACAAATCAAATTTTCCCTAACTTATATGGCTACTCCCCCTCCTCGTCTAATATATCTGTGTGAAATAGTTTAAATCTGTTTATTTGATTTTCAGCTAATAGTTCTCTGTTTTCTACATTCATCAATGTTTCGGTAAGTGCAAAAATATCTCTTGTTTCTGTGCAAACAGGAGCATTTAAATCGTTTATTTTGTTTCTCAGACTCCTGCTGCTTGTGTAATATACCCAAGTGTATTGTTATTTTGAGGCCCTTCTCTTTCCCTGTTCATTTTGCCATTTGTTTCCCCCCACAAACACAAACTTTTTATTTCCAAGACAAAAAATAGGACTTAAACAAAACAATAACAACAAGAACAGACCAATCAACAATGACAATCTTGGATCACAATCCTAATTACATTACCGAGTCTTTAAGAATTTACAGGAGGTAATTGGTAATTAATCCTCGCCTATGGTAATTAGGAGGGGGATATCTAATGCTTCAATTCGCATGTGCTCTGTGGAGTGACTGAACCATCAGTTCTCGGACGCTAAACGATGCTTATCATCTGCAAATGATTCAGCTTGAACGCTCGTTAATAACAAAGTTAATTGAACTATTTTTAATAGTTTTTTTTTAAATGTATTGAAGACTTTTATCGCTGTTAAAAATACAATGATTACTGTCTAATAATAATGATTTTGTGTATATGAAAATGTGTGCATTGTATATTTGTAAATATATATGCATGTATTATGAATGTGCTAATACGCATACACTTCAAGATATCACATAAAGATATGTGGAGAATCAAGACAGGTGAAAATAGACAGAGATTACAGGACGACCTCTACAAACTGGAGGAATGGTCTAGAAAATGGCTACTAAAGTTCAACTCAGGAAAGTGTAAAGTAACGAAATTAGGCGAAGGGAGCAGAAGGCTGAACACAAGGTACCGTCTGGGAGGTGAAATCCTTCAAGAGTCAAATAGGAAGATCTGGTGGTTAATATCACACCGAACCTGTCCCCAGAGGCCCACAACAAAAGAATATCATCAGCGGCATATGCTAGATTGATCAAGATAAGTACTGCCTTAAGAAACTTGTGTAAGGAATCGTTCAGGACCTTGTATACTACTTATATCAGACCAATCCTGCCTGGAGTCCATATCTAGTTAAACACAATACAAAGTTAGAGAAGATTCAGCGGTATGTCACCAGACTTGTCCTGAAACTGAGAGGTATGAACTACGAGGAAAGGCTGAAGGAGCTGTACCTCACGTCCCTGGAAAACAGAAGAGAAAGGGGAGACATGATAACCACCTATAAAATTCTCTGGGGAATTGACAGGGTGGACAAAGACAAACTCTTCAGCACGGGTGGAACACGAACAAGGGGACACAGGTGGAAACTTCATCTCACTATATTGGGAAACCATGAAGGATATGAGGCAACAAGACTCGTAAAATTTGTAAGACACTTGTAAGATTTTTATATATTAGGATAGTTGACAAAACAAGATTAACATTAATCTTGTAAGACACTTGTAAGACACACTTGTAAGACACATTTGTAAGACACTTGTAAGATTTTCATATATTAGGATAGTTGACAAAACAAGATTAACATTAATCTTGTAAGCACTTGTAAGACACATTTGTAAGACACTTGTAAGATTTTCAGATATTAAGAAAGTGGACAAAACAATATTAACTTTAACAGAGGAAGGAAAATAAGACACGTAAATTAAGAACTCAGATTAGCCATGTGATTGTTAACAATAACTTATTGAGTGTAAGAAGAATGAGCAAGTAGAGTGAGATACAAGTGGTGATGGGCGAGGCTATACTATGGTGGCCAGAAGGTCGGGGACAATAATATAATAGGCTCCCTGCGGCAGAAAGACCAGGCCCCAGGAGCTGAAGCTCATCATGCCAGAACATATAAATGAGCATAACCTGGTGTGAGACATAAGGGACAAAGACTGTTCTCAGGGGTCGAGGTATAACCCAAAAAACGTAATATACCAGACAGTCATCGTCAGATTTGTTATGAGAGTCGCGTGCGCGGCAGTACACTTTTTACATTTAACATCATGTAATTATCATAAAATATAAACAATAAAATACCCTCAAAATATTAAAGCAAACACAAAATTATTTAGTAAATTTGTTATATATATTGAAGAAGCGTGTTAGTGGGAATAGATGAGAGGTTGAGGTGACAGTTGAGGGTGGTGGAGAAGGCGACGCTTCTGCTGCTGCCAGCCGCCACGAGGTCTGTCTCACCAGTCACGCCCAGACTCAACGCCTTCACCACGCCCCCAACAATGTTAACGCGCCCACTACACGCCCACAGACTCAACGCGCCCACCGCGGCCACTACACTCAACAATAAAGGTGAGGTGATGCTAGTTAATGTTTGCCCTGTAGTTGTAACTGAGGCAGAGGAGGAGAGGGCAGCCGCCGCCGCCATTGTTAACACTGGAATACGTTTCCAGACATAATTTTAAATTATATTTAGGCTGTGTTTTAACGTTAATAACATGAAGTTAGGTTCTCAGGCCTTCAGCAAAGCTGTAAAGCTTGAGCTTGGTTAGTTCTGGTGACACGGGCCAAATGAACACGTGTGTGGCCGGCCGCCTCCCTCAGTTGTTTGGGGCTGTGGGTTCGTGGGCGCCACTTGGTTGTGGGGGCGTGGGCGTGGCTGTGGGGGCGTGGGCGTGGCTGTGGGGGCGTGGGCGTGGCTGTAGGAGCGTGGGCGAGGCTGTGGGGGCGGGGCTGTGGGAGCGTGGGCGAGGATGTGGGGTCCTGGGAGTGGCTGTGGGGGCGTGTGCTTGTGGAGTGGGGGCGTGGGGTTTTGGAGCAGACTGGAGGCGTGGGCTTGTGGAGCGGAGTGGAGGCGTGGGTTTGTAGAGCGGAGTGAGGTGTGGGCTTGTGGAGTGGAGGGGTGGGCTTGTACATGTAGAGTAGTTAAGGATGGAATCTCGCCATGGGTATTGAAAGAGTATGCAGGAGCACTTTGCCTACCACTCTCCATAGTGTATAGTAGGTCACTGGAAACGGGGGACCTACCAGAAATATGGAAGACTGCTAATGTAGTACCAATATACAAAAAGGGTGACAGACAAGAGGCACTGAACTACAGGCCAGTGTCCTTAACTTGTATACCATGCAAGGTGATGGAGAAAATTGTGAGAAAAAACCTAGTAACACATCTGGAGAGAAGAGACTTCGTGACAACCCATCAACATGGGTTCAGGGAGGGTAAATCTTGCCTTACAGGATTGATAGAATTCTACGATCAGGTGACAAAGATTAAACAAGAAAGAGAAGGGTGGGCGGACTGCATTTTTTTGGACTGTCGGAAAGCCTTTGACACAGTACCCCATAAAAGGTTGATGCATAAGCTAGAGAAACAGGCAGGAGTAACTGGTAGGGCGCTCCAGTGGATAAGGGAGTACCTAAACAATAGGAAGCAGAGAGTTACAGTGAGGGGTGAGACCTCAGACTGGCGTGAAGTCACCAGTGGAGTCCCACAGGGCTCTGTACTTGGACCTATCCTGTTTCTGATATACGTAAATGATCTCCCAGAGGGTATAGACTCATTCCTCTCAATGTTTGCTGACGATGCCAAAATTATGAGAAGGATTAAGACAGGAGGACAGCTTGAGGCTTCAAAAAGACCTGGACAAGCTGCAGGAATGGTCGAACAAATGGCTGTTAGAGTTTAATCCAAGCAAATGTAATGTAATGAAGATAGGGGTAGGAAGCAGGAGACCAGATACAAGGTATCACTTGGGAGATGAAATACTTCAAGAGTCCGAGAGAGAGAAAGACTTGGGGGTTGATATCACGCCAGACCTGTCCCCTGATGCTCATATTAAGAGGATAACAGCAGCAGCATATGCCAGGTTGGCTAATTAAGAACGGCCTTTAGAAACTTGTGTAAGGAATCTTTCAGAACATTATATGCCACATATGTCAGACCAATCCTGGAGTATGCGGCACCAGCATGGAGTCCATATCTAGTCAAGCATAAGACTAAAATGGAAAAGGTTCAAAGGTTTGCCACCAGACTAGTACCCGAGCTGAGAGGTATGAGCTACGAGGAAAGACTACGGGAATTAAACCTCACTTCGTTGGAAGACAGAAGAGTTAGGGGGGACATGATCACCACATTCAAGATCCTCAAGGGAATTGATAGGGTTGATAAAGACAGGCTGTTTAACACAAGGAGCACACGCACTAGGAGACACAGGTGGAAACTGAGTGCCCAAATGAGCCACAGAGATATTAGAAAGAACTTTTTTAGTGTCAGAGTGGTTGACAAATGGAATGCATTAGGAAGTGATGTGGTGGAGGCTGACTCCATACACAGTTTCAAGTGTAGATATGATAGAGCCCAATAGGCTCAGGAACCTGTACACCTGTTGATTGACGGTTGAGAGGCGGGACCAAAGAGCCAGAGCTCAACCCCCGGAAGCACAACTAGGTGAGTACAACTAGGTGAGTACATGTGGAGCGGAGTGGAGTCGTGGGCTTGTGGAGCGGAGTGGAGGCGTGGGCTTGTGGAATGAAGGCGTGGGCTTGTGGACTGGATGCGTGGGCTTGTGGATTGGAGTAGAGGCATAGGCTTGTGGAGCAGAGTGGAGGCGTGGGCTTGTGGAGCGGAGTGGAGGCGTGAATGTGGAGCGGAGTGGAACCGTGGGCATGTGGAATGGAGGCGTGGGCTTGTGGAGTGGAGGCGTGGGCTTGTGGAATGGAGGCGTGGGCTTGTGGAGTGGAGGCGTGGGCTTGTGGAGTGGAGGCGTGGGCTTGTGGAGCGGAGTGGAGGAGTGGGCTTGTGGAGTGGAGTGGAGGAAGGGGCTAGTGGAGTGGAGTGGAGTGAAGTCGTGGGCTTGTGGAGCGGAGTGCAGGCGTGGGCTTGTGGAGCGGAGTCGTGGGCTTGTGGAGTGGAGTGGAGGCGTGGGCTTGTGGAGTGGAGTGGAGGCGTGGGCTTGGGAAGCGGAGTCGTGGGCTTGTGGAGCGGAGTCGTGGGCTTGTGGAGTGGAGTGGAGGCGTGGGCTTGTGGAGTGGAGTGGAGGCGTGGGCTTGTGGAGCGGAGTCGTGGGCTTGTGGAGCGGATTCGTGGGCTTGTGGAGTGGAGTGGAGGCGTGGGCTTGTGGAGCGGAGTGGAGGCGTGGGCTTGTGGAGTGGAGTGGAGGCGTGGGCTTGTGGAGTGGAGGCGTGGGCTTGTGGAGTCGAGTGGAGGCGTGGGCCTGTGGAGCGGAGTGGAGGCGTGGGCTTGTGGAGCGGAGTGGAGGCGTTTGCTTGTGGAGCGGAGTGGAGGCGTGGGCTTGTGGAGTGGATTGGAGGCGTGGGCTTGTGGAGTGGAGGCGTGGGCTTGTGGAGTGGAGGCGTGGGCTTGTGGAGTCGAGTGGAGGCGTGGGCTTGTGGAGCGGAGTGGAGGCGTGGGCCTGTGGTGCGGAGTGGAGGCGTGGGCTTGTTGAGTGGAGGCGTGGGCTTGTGGAGCTTAGTGGAGGCGTGAGCTTGTGGAGCAGAGTGGAGGCGTGGGCTTGTGGAGCAGAGTGGAGGCGTGGGCATGTGGAGCTGAGTGGAGGCGTGGGCTTGTGGAATGGATTGGAGGCGTGGGCTTGTAGAGTGGAGGCATCGGCTTGTGGAGTGGAGTGGAGTCGTGGGCTTGTGGAGCGGAGTGGAGGCGTGGGATTGTGGAGCAGAGTGGAGGCGCGTGCTTGTGGAGCGGAGGCATGGGCTTGTGGAGTGGAGGCGTGGGCTTGTGGAGTGGAGTGGAGTCGTGGGTGAACAGAGGCAGCCGCGTCTAACAGCCTGGTTGATCAGTCCAGCAACCAGGAGGTCTGGTCGACGACCGGGCCGCGGGGACGCTAAGCCCCGAAAGCACCTCAAGGAAGCACCTCAAGGTACTCCTGGATACCTATTTACTGCTAGATGAACAGAGGCATTCGATAATAGGAAACACTACCAGCAACTACAGCCCTTTTTCTATTTCTACAAATCTAGCCGATTTCCTTGCCTAACCTATTCTAATCTAACTAACTACTGGATACTTACTTACTGCTAGGGTGAACAGAGGCATTCGGTGATAGGAAACGCTACCAACAATTACAGCCCTCTTTCTATTTCTATTTTTGCAAACCTAGCCTATTTCCTAGCCAAAACTAACCTAACCTAATCTAACCTAACCAAATCTAACCTTACCTAACCTAACCTAAATAACTCTTGGATACCTGTTTACTGCTAGGTGAACAGAGGCATTCGGTGATAGGAAACGCTACCAACAATTACAGCCCTATTTCTATTTCTACAAACCTAACCTATTTCCTAGCCAAAACAAATCTAACCTAATCTAACCTAACTAACTCCTGCATACCTATTTAATGCTAGGTGAACAGCGGCATTCGCTGATAAGAAACGCTACCAACAGTCACAGCCCTATTTCTATTTCTACGTACCTAGCCTATTTCATAGCAATAACTAACCTAATCTAACCTAACCTAATTTAGCCTAATCTAACCTTATCTAAACTAACCTAACTAACTAACTTCTGGATACCTATTTACTGCTAGGTGAATAGAGGCATTCGGTGATAGTAAACGCTACCTACTATTACAGCCCTCTTTCTATTACTATTTCTAAAAACATAGCCTATTTCCAAGCTTAAAATAACCTAACCCTCCAAACCTAGCTTATTTCCTAGCCAAAACTAACCTAACCAACTCCTGGATACCTATTTACTGCTAGGTGAACAGAGGCATTCGGTGATAAGAAACGTTAGCTAAAATTCCAGCTATTTTTTTCTCTTTATTTTTTTATTGTTTTTAAATAATTTATAATTTATACTTTATTCGTTTTTTATATTTTTTTTACCTATTTCTATTGCTACAAACGTAGCCTATTTCCTAGTCTAAACTAACCTAACACTAAATATATATATATATATATATATATATATATATATATATATATATATATATATATATATATATATATATATATATATATATATATATATATATATATAATATATATATATATATATATATAATATAAATATATATATATATATATATATATATATATATATATATATATATATACATATATATATGTATATATATATATATATATATATATATATATATATATATATATATATATATATATATATATATATATATATATATAATATATATATATATATATAATATAAATATATATATATATATATATATATATATATATATATATATATATATATATATATATATACATATATATATGTATATATATATATATATATATATATATATATATATATATATAATATATATATATATATATATATATAATATAAATATATATATATATATATATATATATATATATATATATATATATATACATATATATATGTATATATATATATATATATATATATATATATATATATATATATATGCAACAATGATCACAAAAACACTCCAAAAAGTAGAATGATTCTACTTTGCTCTGATGAAGGCGAATTAGCCGAAAACGCGTTAAGCATTTTCTATTTTTCACATGTGGTTATTCTGCATATATATATATATATATATATATATATATATATATATATATATATATATATATATATATATATATATATATATATATATATTGTGACGATAATCTCTTTCAAGAGAGATTGAGCCTGCTCTTCCCTTCATAGTACGTAACAACAACAGATAATATAGAAGATATATCCAGCAAGTATCTCCAAAACGTTTGCCCAGAGAGCAAAACGTATCCAGCACACCAGCACACCTGCTACCACCCGCCACCGTAAACCGGCAAACTGCTTGTCCATTGCCTGCCTGTCGCTGATTGGCTGGTGTCCCGTCGCACCTGCCCTCCGCCCTCCGCCACAAGTTGATGTCTGGGCTGCAGTGGCCCAGAGTAGTCAGAATATCCCAGTGCTCCTTGCAGTTGACATCTCTCGTTGGTAGACTAAGCCTTGGCTTTCGTGTACTAAGGGAGGTGGCAGCTCGAAGCCAATATTCCAGCTCCATTATTATTTATTTTGTTATAACTCACTTGTCTTAACGTAACTTTTCATTTGCCAGTGATTATTCTTATTATTTTGTTTGTTGACTTGCCTTGTATATTTTATGCTTAATTTTATTCATGTCTTGTTTTTCTAACGTAATTCAAATTTCATTGTTAAATTTACTTGTGTTTTGTGTGTCTTCCCATTACCTTACCACAGACGAAAGTTCCAGCTTTTTCTTTTTTTTTTCTTTAATGTGACGAGGCCCTGCCCCTAGCTATTGAAACAGCCGAACACCATCGCTTTACCGTCACAATATATATATATATATATATATATATATATATATATATATATATATATATATATATATATATATATATATATATATATATATATATATATAGAACTTTAGAACACTTTCCCACCAGGAGACTCGAACCCTAGCCAGCACAGAAGCCTTCCAGCAACTGGCATAACAGGTACGCCTTAACCCGCTCCACCACCCGCTCAGACCCTTAAAAGAGATGGTAATTTCGGAGTATTTAAATACACAAATACGGTATTTAAAATACCGTAAATTACCGTATAAAATACCGTATAAAATAAAATAGTATTTAAATACGGTGTATTTAAATACTCCGAAATTACCATCTCTTTTAAGGGTCTGAGCGGGTGGTGGAGCGGGTTAAGGCGTACCTGTTATGCCAGTTGCTGGAAGGCTTCTGTGCTGGCTAGGGTTCGAGTCTCCTGGTGGGAAAGTGTTCTAAAGTTCTATACTTCACTCTCGTGTTTAGGAGAGTTGTGCCTTATATATATATATATATATATATATATATTTATTTATTTATTTATATATTTATATATATCAGTCAGTGGAATAATACAAATATTACCTAACCAACCACAAAATAACCAACCTTAACTGTACCTTACCAACATACCCTAACCAAACCACCCTAAGCATACATATTATCTAAATTGCTTATTAAACCATAATTATGCTTGTTCTAACCTAAAATTCTAACCTCAAATTCTAACTAACCTAACCTAACCCACCTAACCAACCTAACCTAGCCCACCTAACCAACCTAACCAACCAACCTAACCCACCTAACCTAACCCACCTAACCTAACCCACCTAACCAACGCACCTAACCAACCATCAGTTTCGATAGATTCTCTGGATAGCCGAAGAATTTTAGAAGAAGAATTTAGAAAGAAGAATAGGTTAGAATAACCTAACCAACCTAACCTAACCAACCTAACCTAACCAACCTAACCTAACCAACCTAACCTAACCAACCTAACTAACCAATCTAAGCAACCTAACCTAAGCAACCTAACATAAGCAACCTAACCTAAGCAACCTAACCTAACCAACCAACCTGACCTAACCAACCAACCATCAACACCTAACTAACCAACCTAATAAACCAACCTAAGCAACCTAACCTAAGCAACCTAACCTAACCAACCATCCTAACCAACCATCCTAACCTAACTAACCAACCTAACCTAAGCAACCTAACCTAACCAACCTAACTAACCAACCTAACCAACCCAACCTAACCAACCTAACTAACCTAACCAACCAACCTAAGCTATCTAACCTAACCAACCTAACCTAACCAACCTTACAAACAAACCTAACCAACCTAACCTAACCAACCAACCTAACCCAACCAACCTAACTAACCAACCAACCAACCAACGTAACCAACCAACCCAACCCAACCAACCTAACCAACCATCCTAACCAACCTAACCAACCATCCTAACCAACCTAACCAACCAATAACCTAACCATATAACCAACCTAACCAACCAATCTGACACGAACCGAAGGTTCGTGTCAGAGTCCATGAATGTCCGTGTCCGTGTATCCATGGAGTTTTGGGTCCAGGAAGCTATTTGTGTCGACCCAAATTGCCTCCCACCTCCCCACCTGAAATCCAGGTGGATTGAAAGACCTCCCCGAGGTCAGTGGAGCCAGGTATCCGTCCGTGGGCCCCCGGACTTCAACCCTTCCCCACATTCCAAGGGGTCAGTCAATCAATCTTCGGCTATCCAGAGACTCTATCGAAACCGATGCTCCTACAGGAGGGGACACACAGAGAAATCTGTGCCCTGTACTTGCATCCGTTCCGACAGGCTCGAACGCAGGTCTATCCGGATTAAGAACATGTTCTATCCGACTAGGCCACGCTGGAGTTGCCTTCTGAATCAAATTTGGCAATTGTATTTATATCTCATAGCAAGGTTAGTTAGTGTCTATTTATCAACAGTTGCAATGATTGACATGTGAAGTTGTTAATTTGTGTTGCAGTTAGAAATACCTGACAGCTTTGTTTGATGAGGTTACAGTCCCGTGAGGCAGTTTTATGAATGAATATTGGAGAATTTAGCCTCACTACAGGGGGAAAATGGCCGCCCATCGTAAAAGCGCCACATCCACACCACCAGGAACAGCAGGGAGGGTAGACACCCACACCCCCTGCCGGCGAAAACGGCAACCACCTCAAACTATCGGAGCGAGCAGGCGACACGTCCTCACTGCACGGTAGCTCAGGAGCAACTCCTATCTGCCATAAATGAGAATATTCTGGGGACGAAAAAGGTGGAATGCACGAGTAATAACACCGAGGGATGAACAACCAATTAAGAGAGTGACTGTGGCCACCAGACACCACGTAATCCACAATCATCCAACACTCATAAAATGTTACTCTCGGAAAGCACAAAATACACAGCACCATAAAAATTATTAAAAGTTATGAAATTAGTGAAAAAGCAACGTGTAACAAAGCCAAGTATACTTACCACAGATTGAAATGATTGGCCTGGTATCAGTACCTGAGGAGTTCTTCCAAGACAAACCTTATTGTGAAGACAATCCCAGACGGGCCCCCATTAATGTACCAAGAAATGTAGGTGTTAAGGCAGTCTTTTCTATGGCTGGCATAAATGCCAATCACATTAGAAAAAAAAAATGTTGACTGCTTGGCGGGTGTCTTCCTGTGGTAAAGTGAGAGAGAAAAACACGCAAAACAAATCTTATAAATAATGAAACTTTAATTTTACTTTAAACAAACATAAACAAAATAAAGATAATCCCTTGGCTATGTACAGTACTGATCAAAACAAAGACAAAACACAATGTAAAATAAAATAATGATTACGTTACTCTACAATAAGCAAGACAAAAATTAGTTAAAGGTGCTGAGAATATTGGCTAGCTGAAACCTGACGCGCTGGAGTCACGTGAAGTCGCTGATTCACCAAAAGGGAGAGCATTGGTATGAAGTTGTCGTTTGGTGGTCGACGAGGATGGTGCGGCGACAGTGAGGAAAGGGGAGTGGAGTGAATGTACCCCCCTGTAGGGACGTCTGTTATTCCACTTCTCTAATATTCTTGAATGTGGTATCTTGATGTTGCAGACGTAAAGAAGTAACGTGATGTAGGAAAGAGCAGGCTAAATCTCTCTTGAAAGAGATTACTATCACAGTAACAAAATAGATGGCAAATTCCTTGGCGTTCTCATTGACCAAAACTGAATTTCCAGGGACACATTCTAAATATATCAAAAAAAGTTTCAGAAACTGTTGGCATTCTTTCTAAGATCAGATATTATGTACCCCGCCCTGCCCTGGTGACTCTCTATTACTCCCTCATCTATCCATATCTCAACTATGGTATTTGTGCTTGGGGTTCTACTACCCAAAATCATTTACGTCCTCTAATTACTCAACACAAAGCTGCTATTAGGACAATATCCAACTCTGGCCCCAGACATCACTCGGTACCCCTACTCAAATCTCTGAATATGTTAGATATTAAGTCACTGCACATTCTCTCAAGTGTATTATACATATATAAAACGCTGAACTGTAATGCCAATCCTGACCTCAAAAGCTTCATTGAAGGCTGTAACAGAACCCATGAACACCACACCAGAAACAAATACAGTTTTGATATTCCAAGAGTACGACTTAATCAAACTAGAAATGCTCTACAACTCAAGGGACCCAGAATGTGGAATGACCTTCCAAATCATGTTAAAGACTGTACCTCACTCAACCACTTTAAGATAAAAACGAAGCACTACCTAATAAATTCCCTGTAACCTACCTTACCCCTATATTGTCAACCCATGTCTGTTTTTTTAACCAACGCTGTTTGTCGACCTAATTGTATTTGTGCTGCTTTTTCAGCCATGTTCCCCCCTTTTTTATTTTTATTTGTTCTCAACACATTTTATTCTTTATACTCAATTAGTATTAAGTTTTAGTCATTAATGTTTTTCCTGCCCGAAACGCTTTGCGTAATAGTGGCTTTAGGCATTGTATGTACTAGTTCTATCTATAAATCTATCAATTTTTGTATAATCTCTTGTATGTATGTACCTTACCTGAATAAACATTTATTTATTTATTTATTTAAATGCACACTACCTTTCTTTGCCTTGATTGTAGTAATTGTTTTATTTACTTGGCGTTTAAGGTCTTCCACGGGGTTCCTCGTGATTCGTTGAAATTTGGTGTCATCACTAAGGATGTCGCTAATTTTGTTCATGTAGTCTTGGGTAGGAATCAATACATATGCTGCTGTCTTGTCGACTTTTCTTATTGTTACGTCTTTCAGATTTTTTTGTTTTTTAGTTGTTTTGCTGCTTCTTTGAGTCGTGGGGTTAAGATTGTAGATGAATATGTTCCTCGTTTTTTCCCCGCTTCTGCTAGTAGTTCAGCCTGAAGTGTGTCAGTGGTGATGACTTTTTGTTGTCTTCTAGCTTATGGATGTCGTCCAGAAGCATTTAAATTTCCAGGCGTTTTTTATGCATCTTTGGTTTAGATATGAATTGACAATTTAGACCAAGATTTAAGAGGTCTCGTTGGTCCTGGGTAAGATCATAACAAGTCAGGTTAATGTAGCCATCTCTAGGACAAGGGATCTTTAACTGTCCACCGTTTAGGGCTTTTAACTTACGGAGTGTCTTAGTTTCTACACGAGTTTTATGTTGTTGTTTCAGGTTAATTAGTTCACTGACAGCAGCGTATGTGTTGATTCCTGTATTGATTTTTTTTTTCACAGGACGGGGGAGACATCTCCCGCCAACACACCACAAGGAGCAGTGTGGTCACAATGCGACCCAAACGTCTTAAGGTCAGAGCTACTCCACTTGACGGTCATGCTATCGGGAGAAGCAATATTTTAAAGGTCCTGAAGGACGTTACTGGCCTCGAACCCGCTGACATTAGTCAGGAAGGTGAAGATATTGTGCTCTACTTTTCATGTGAAGAGGAGCTAGAAAAACTCCTCACTAACGATGCCATTCTTCGCAAAGAGCACCACCTACATCCTCACTTCCCACGTCAGTTCCTGGCCGTAAGAACTGTTTTTACCAGCAGGACCAGCCGGTGGATCGCTGAGCGACCTCAACATCATATCATGGACAATATCGAGGACGAAAATCCAAACCTGTCGGTATTCAACCTAGAGTTCTACAACACCGACAAAACATCAATGAAGATTACGTTCACCACCATAGCTGCGGCCACCCAGGCTGCCACACAAGGATTCTACTGCTTCGGCCTAAAAATACCACCCCACGAAATAAAAAAGGAACGATACCATGAGATCCAGCAGTGCTTTAAGTGGCACGAGCTCTCCCACCCGACCAACAAATGTCAGCACCCTGTCCAGAGGTGCAGCCTTGTGCGCACTGGACCATCACTACTCCATATGCAAGGCAACAGTCCATCACTGCTTGCTCTGTGATGGCAATCACCCCGCAATTTCCTACCGCTGCCCTCGCAGACAGGAAAGCATCAAGGCCCAGCTTGAAGCCAAGAGAAACAACCCTTCTACCTCCACGACCAGAGCCCCAAGCGTTCAACCCACCACCTTAGCTCTCACTAATCGACCAGAAGACTTTCCGGTCTTACCAACATGTGGCTCCTCCCAGCAGGCGACACAGCCTTCTCATTGGGGATCCAAGGTCCCACAGGCTCCTTCACAGCCCCCTGCTTCACGTGCAGGCATTATCCCTGGTCTTATTAGACTAGCGGAAAGGCTTGCAGGACCAGACAACCAGCGATTTGTCAATGAACTAAACGCATTATACATAGACAATGGCCTGGCCCCCATCATAGCCACTAGAGTAAATCTCACTGCCTCCTCTACCACTCCGGAGACTACCACCAGGACGACAACTTCAACACCGACTCCAGAACCGCCCATGAACCGGGCAACACAAACAGAGGTAATTCCTTCTCCAGCTTCCAACACTCCTACCATCACTATCTCAGCAGCCGCGCTAGCAGACGTGTTGTCTACAAACGATAACAGCACCACCAGAGCTCCTGAAATAGCTACACCCACCAATCAACGACACCTAAGCCTACCTAAGGCTGCGAGGCGAAAGACTAAAACGCCCACTACGGAGGTTACGGACTCCTCAGACGAGGAAATCATAATAGGAGCTCCACCGCCGCATCCCAAATACGACACCTACACGGTTCAAGACTTCCTCATGGAGGCCACGTCACCAAACTCCAACGACAGCACTGCTCAGCCAAAGTCGCAGGCAAATAAAAAACGGAAAACCTAGAGATCTACACTAATTCCACCAGCTCCATAACTGGTATAGCCAGCCCCCCAGGCTGAAAACCATCATGAAGACCCCCATCCATCGCCAGATCTCTAGTATCAGCCACTGATACAGATAATGGCTCCAAAGAGCCACCACATACGGGCTCACCATAGCCCGTGCTACTGGAACTTATTGTTCTGAGTACCTGAATCTAAAACAACAACAACATTAATCTATTTCACTTGAGAATGAACCATGGAGGTTCGAAATGTTGTGCAAATTGTATAAATAAGTGTAATACATTCTATAGTAATTCACTTTTTTCTTCACTTTGAAATAACGAAAATGAGTTTTGGAGAACTCCTCTTTCAGCTAAGCCCTGATGCTTGGAAAATAGTTAGATGTATAGAAGCCCTAAACCAGAAGATAGTAAATACTGAATATGCAGTCATATTCAATGAGACATGTTTAAAAGAAAACCTGCTGCCAGTATATATATATACTGGCAGTATATGTAGCCAGAACGTTGTACTTGGCCTACTATACAAGGCCCAATTTGCCTAATATACCAAGCTTTTCTGAATTTATATAATTTTCTAATTTTTTTCTTATAAAATGATAAATCTGTCCATTTCATTATGTATAAGTTAATTAGTTTAAATTTGAGTTAAAAAAAACTAACGTAGATATATGACCGAACCTAACCAACCCTACCTAACCTATCTTAACCTAACCTAAACTATCACAACTAAGTCATGTTAGTTTAGGTTAGATTACGATAGGTTAGGTTAGGTAGGGTTGGTTAGGCTCGGTCATATATTTATGTTAGTTCTAACCCAAATTAAAAAAAAAATTAAGATTAAAATTAAGAATTTAAAACCCCAAAATAAATGAATAAATATTCATAACAAAGCAAATAGGACATTGGGATTCATTTATCAAAGCATTAGTAATAAGGCACCTGGTGTTTTTCAGCTATATCTTGCTCTGGTTATGCCCCATTTAGATTATGCAGTTCAATTTTGGTCGCTGTACTATAGATTTGATAAATTCACTAGAATGCATCAAGCATAGGATGACAATGTTAATCCCCCCAAATTAGAAACATGTTATATGAAGAAAGATTGACAAAGCTTAAATTGAATTCACTGTTAAGGCGAAGATTTAGAAGTGACATGTTAGAGGTGTACGAGTGGATGAATGGATTTAACAAAGGGGGATATTAAAAGTATAAAAAGTATCAACACAAGACAGAATGCGAAACAATGGGTATAAATTGGATAAGTTTAGATTTAGGGAAACCCTGGGTAAATACTGGTTCGGTAAAAGGGTTGTTGATCTGTTGAACCAATTACCGCGAAACAATAGAAGTGGGGTCCCTTGATTATTTCGTTTATGATAAACCAGAAGTCACAGGAAAGAACCTAGAGGCACTGCAGTTGTGACCAGACCACGGTCGTGTGCGGTCGCAGTGTTGGCGCTCTTGGCATCCGCTGCTTGGTGGGAGGTGGAGTATTGCCCCCACACTTTTCGTCTTTGCACGTGGTGATACAGGATATTGTGAATTTGTTCTCGATTGTTGACAGTGCCTATGAGTGTCGAGAAAATGGCTGAAGAGGTATGCCTAAGGGGTAGTGAGGAGGACAGACAAGATGATAACAGACCGTTTGAAGTAGCAATGAACAAAAAGAAACGGAGAAATATTCACAGACAGCGAGACAGTGAGAGTGACGATGAAATTACAAAGAGACCAAAGAATGAGGCCCTACTCAGCAGGACTCAAGACAAGCAATTTAATAGAAGGAAGAGGTTGTTGTTCCCTACAACATGCCAATTGAATTTCCACCAAAAGCTGGAGTGGACGGTACATCTGGCTAAAGAATGTTTGGAATACAAACCACTCTTCAAGTAGGGTCTTCACCGGCCCTACATAACAGTTGGGACTGAACAGGCCGTGGAACGCCTCACGACGGTTGGTTTTGGAAATGTAGTGATGGTTCCTCCAGAAGAAGGTATGTTGCACACAAAGATCATAGTTTTCAAGTTTCCAACTTATTTGGATCCTGACTGACTTCTTCTTAACAATGATAATGTTGTCTGGGCAAAGAGGAACAGTGTTCGTGGTGACAAACAAAGCCAGGTTGTTGCCTTGGTAAAGGGTGAGGCGCCGGAGAAAATTTTTGTGCAAGGACTAGGCTATAGGAACGTTGCAAAATACATTGAGGAGCCCATACTGTGCATGAAGTGTTCACGTTGGGGACATATGGCATGGAAATGCCAGTTTGACCCCAGGTGTCGGTATTGTGGGAAGAAACACGACTCGCGAGAGTGTAAAGTCAAGATTGAAAGAAGTGAAAAAATCGTCCCATTTTGTTGCAACTGTCGAGGCAGCCACAATGCTTGTTCCTCTCTATGCCCCATGAAGCCTCATCTGAAAGAGACTAGGACGGGTCCTACAAGCAGGATAGATGTATCCTCGCAGCAAGGAAAGATTGTGCAAGAGGAACAGCTAGAAGCCAACGACAGCCCCTATGATCAATGTGTGGGAGAAAGGGACGGAGGAAGTAAAGGCGAGCCTAGGGAAAGTAAATCATGCAGTGGAAAAACTGAAACCTTGTGAGGACAAGGTTCAGGACAATATGGTCACCTCTGAGGTTGGTAATCAAATTTTGGAGTATCTAAAAAAAACTAGATAAAAGGATTGAGGCATTGGAAAAATTGGCTATGGAGGGTAGACGGGGTGAAGATGGTGGTGAAACAGGACGTGTAATTGAAAGTAAAACGGAACGTGAAATGGAAAGTGAAACGTGCGTAGAAGAAAGTAATGATGTGCATGAGGTAACGACGATAGAGGATAGTCAGGAGAATACACTTTCTAGTAGTGTTCGCGGTGTTCAACCTCCTGTTGTGACAAATGTTGAAAGAACGGTTAAAGTAAAACGGTATACAGAAATAACAAAGAAAATAGATATGAATAATATTACCCTCGATGTTAGTAGTAGTTGTGCAAGTGAGAAGAAAGAAAAAATATTAGGGAGTTGGCAGGAAGTTTCTAAGGTACTCTCGTATCTCATGGAATGTGACGGACAGGGCAAAGGTAGTTTTATTATTAATCATAGATGAAAGTAGATTGAGAATATTATCTTGGAACGTTAATGGATTAAAAACTAGAGCGGTGGATGTACACTATTATACTCTTAGAGAGGATATTGACATAGTAGCACTCCAGGAAACTGGGGATAGGGATGGTAGCATTCTGAGGCTAAATGGCTATAGAGGTTTTCACTTATATGCTGATGACATATGATGACAACTAGGGGGGGTCTCATGTTATGTCAAAAGTACCATACCTGCCGAGATAACTGGAATCCCTCAGAGATATAGAGGTATTGAAAGTATTAGCTTGTGGATACAATTAAAGGACCGAGAGATAAATTTCATTAATCTATACATCTCTGATAGCTCCCTTGATTTAAGATACTTGCCAGATTCCTTCTTTTCTGAAGATAAATTTGTGGTAGGGGATTTTAATGCCAGACATCCAGCTTTAGGATCAAGGGGTAAAGCAAATAGGAATGGTTGCAGATGGTACCAGTTTTTGCAGGAACATGAAGATGTTCAACTGCTGGGCGAGCCCTCTCCTACTCATTTGAGGGGAGGGAGATTAGATTATGCTTGTTTGATAAATGCTGAGGGCATAGAGGGGAATTGTCTTACTGTGGATGAAATGCTAAATGATCATTTTGAATTACAAATACAGCTTAAACTAGATAAAAAGCATGCCTGCCTTCAGAGGAAAAGGTTAAAGTTTAATGAGGGAGAATTAAGGGGGTCTTGTTGGCCATATTAAGTCTTGGTATGATACTTATAAGCCAGTTTCGGCAGAAGCATTTTATGAAGACTTAATTAAGGAGGTAGATGTATTTAATGCAACATTGAACCGGAAAACATCTAGTATAAAAAGGCATCCCCCCAGAAAAGATAATTATACACATGACAAGATGCTTAAGGGGTGGACATTAACAATGAGGAAAGCTCACAGGGATTGGAATAGGAATGGTAGGACTGAGGAAGGGAAGAATGCTTTACTGGCAGTTGCTAGGCTGTGTGGGGAGAAGTTAGTTAGTTTAGTTCATTTATTATGCACCCCATACCCATCTTGTGGGCGGTAGTGGAAAGGGTTACAGAGGCACATAATGGGCTCAGGGACTGAACCCCACAATTCATTTAGCTAAGCAAGTTACAATCTTGATGAGCTAGTTACAAAATTCAATATAAATCATCACATCAACAATGGGTTCGAGATCGACCTCAAGTACAGGTTCTAAATTAAGCAACTGACATATGTGGAGATTGATTGATTGATGAAGATTAAACCAGTATCAATAGATGATACTGGAGATCTGTGGAGGTGCGACTGCACCCTGCGTGACGGGAGATGTCTCCCGGACCAAATGGTGACCAGATGGTGGAGTGGGAATCCCTGTGCTACGAATAATATACTTGAGTACTGTAAGATCTCTTATTGATTATGCTGCACCTGTCATTTCTTGTTTTGGTAAAGGTAGGATGGGCAAGTTGGAGAAGGTACAAAATGAAGCAATGAGAACTATCTTAGGATGCCCAAGAAATGCTATGATTGAGATAATGAAGATGGAGTTGAATCTGCAGAGTATTAGGGATAGAATTGTAGAGATAAATGTAGCCTCTGCCATTAGATTAATGAGAGGGAGCTAATGAATTAATCCTCTCGGTTCAAAAGGTGGGAAGAAATGAACACTGTATGATGAAGAAAAGAGCATATTTGAATACCTTATGTTCTAATGTTATTAAGTATGATGTTATTACAGAGTGTATTGCTGTGCCCAAGAGAAAATTCACACCACCATGGGAGGATTGTAATGTAGATGTAGTAATTACTCCCTTGCAAAAGAAAAAAAAGTATGTATGAAATAGGAGAGCTGAGGGCAACATATGATTGTATAATTAGAAAACTGCCTACAGAAAACACTACATGTATATTGTGATGGGTCAGTAGCTAGGGATGGGAAGGCAGGATGTTTAGTCTTGATCAGGGAGTACACTGACATCGGCACTGTAGATACTGTTATTGGACGCCGCTTAACTGACAATGTCTCTACAACGCAGGCTGAACTCCAAGGAGTATTAGCAGGATTACAGGAAGTAGTCAAATGTGGTAAAAATGCTTGCTTCTTTATTGACAGCAGAGGAGCGTTAGAGTCTTTAAATAGCAGACGCCCAGTATACCAGAATATTGTGATAGAGTGTAGAGAGAATGTTTAGAAATTAGAAAAAGCTGGGTATAAAGTAAGATTCATGTGGATCCCTTCACATGTGGGAATACTGTTGAATGAGGTAGTTGATGACATAGCGAAGAGAGCCACGGAAAAAACTCTAGTTGATATTGTATGTCAGTTAAACTTGAAACAAATAAAAACAAGAATCAAGATGATCCAAGAGGGTGAAGAAATGATAAAGAGAATGGCAATGGTGGACAGTAGTAACACACTTAAGAATTATTCAATAATAAATACAAACTCGTCCTTCACCTATGGTAAAGGAAAGTCTACTTGGAAGGATTCAATTTACATGAGATTAAGATTAGGATACAAATATATCTGGCAATACGGTGTTGATGTCAGTGAAAAAGATAAGGAGTGTAAATTATGTAGTATGCAGCACGCCCACACCTTAGAACATTATGTATTAGAGTGTCAACTTATTGATAACTATAGAAATAAGGAAATAAGTAGTGTACCACATCAAATTGTTTGGATGTGTAATAATTTATTTATTTATTTATTTATTTATGCATATACAAGAAGGTACATTGGGAATGTGAGGATACATAAAATGGTAATTACAGTCTTGTAAAGCCACTAGTACGCACAGCGTTTCGGGCAGGTTCTTAATCTAAGAAAATTTTAAGTAGGTAAATACTTGCAAAATCTATAAAAAAAATGATAACAGTTACATGGCAAGAAAAAAAAAAGGATGAGAGAAAATTGTAGGTACAGTATATTAAAGCACATAGGTAGCTCAGATTGATTGCAATGATAGTTTGAATGGTAGTTGACAAAAATTGGTAGGCACAATACAGCATATGGCTAGCACATAAAAGAAGACAGCAATGAAAACAATGATAAGGTTGTTTGAGTTAAATACATAAAAATTAGGAGATTGGGTAGCACTAGGTACAGAGTAAATTTAAAGCTCAGTGTAGGAAACTAAGAAGATGAAATTAGATACTTTTTGGTTTTGCTTTTAAATAAGGCAAAAGTTTTAGTTTTTCAGTTCACTAGGGAGTGAGTTCCATAGACTAGGTCCCTTAATTTGCATAGAGTATTTACACAGATTAAGTTTGACCCTGGGGATGTCAAAGAGATATTTATTTCTGGTGCGGTGATAATGGGTCCTATTACACCTGTCCAGGGAGAGTTTCAGAGCATGGTTTGCATTTAAGAACAGGGTTTTGTAAATGTAGTTGACACAGGAGAATGTGTGGAGGGAGTTAATATTTAGAAAGTTTAGGGATTTAAACAAGGGAGCTGAGTGTTGTCTGAAAGCAGAGTTAGTTATTATTCTGATAGCAGATTTTTGCTGCGTGATGATGGGCTTAAGGTGGTTTGCAGTGGTAGACCCCCATGTACAGATACCATAATTAAGATAGGGGTAGATTAGTGCATAATATAGTGAGAGGAGAGCAGAGTTAGGAACATAATATCTGATTTTGGAGAGTATACCAACTGTCTTAGAGACTTTCTTGGTTATGTGTTGAATGTGGGTGCTGAAGTTGAGTTTCTTGTCAAGGAATAGGCCAAGAAACTTGCCATCATTTTTATTACTGATGTTAATGTTGTCTATCTGTAGCTGAATTGCATTTGATGATTTGCTTCCAAATAAGATGTAGTAAGTCTTTCCGATATTTAATGTTAGTTTGTTCGTTGACATCCATAAGTGGACTTTTTTTATTTCATTATTCACAACATTATTTAGTGTATGTGGGTTGAGGTCTGAATAGATAAGGGTAGTATCGTCAGCAAACAATATAGGTTTGAGAATATTAGAGACATTAGGCAGATCGTTTATATATATAAGAAATAGAAGAGGTCCTAAGATACTGCCCTGTGGCACTCCAACGGTAATTGGTAGAGTGGAAGAAGTTGTATCATTGATGGTTACATATTGGTGTCTGTCACTAAGATAGAATCTGATGTAGTCAAGGGCAAGGCCTCAGATTCCATAATGCTGGAGTTTAAGTAAGAGGTAGTTGTGATTAACAGTATCAAAGGCTTTTCTTAGGTCAATGAAAAGTCCAATCGGAAACTCATTTTTGTCAAGGGCTGAGTAGATAACGTCAAGGAGACTAATGATTGCATCGTTGGTGCTCTTTTGGGACCGGAAGCCAAACTGGCAGGGGCTGAGTATGTCGAATTTTAATCATGGTAATGATAGTATGGAATGTAATATAATGGTAATGATAGTATGGAATGTAATATAATGGTATATAGATAGTATGGAAATAATGGTATGATAGACAGTATACTGAGGAGCTACAAGAATTTTGCCTCAAGAGTGTAACAATTATATGCTGTGCTTACTATATTAATCTGCAATGTTAAATGTGTTTCTTGTAATGTTAATTGTCTATTTGTACCTACTGAATTTGTGCGCCCCTTAAGGGACTTAAAGTAGAGGGGGGCAGAAATAGCCTAAGCTACTCTATCCCTTTGAGATGTATTTCTTTCTTGTCTCAATAAACATACTTGAACTTGAACTGGAGGCAATGACAACAGTTTCCCCTCTCTCACTTGACCTAGATTACTCTCTTAAGTCTTTGAAATCACAAATTTGCCTTATTTATAATTTATTAAAATAATTAACATATACGCAAAGTACACAAAACGATTAGATTAATTAGAAGAGTTGACAACCCAGGTGTGGAAACAGGTCTGTTTCTCCCAGGTCTGTCAGGGTCATACATGGGAGACAAGGATAACGTTGAAGGTTCGACTTGAGTAGAAGCCTTGGAGGAGGTTGAGGCCGTAGACTGCTCGAAGCTGGGCTCAGATGTTAATATTGAAGTCGTCAGTAAGTACAGTGTTCAGCCTCTGAAGAACGTCGTCGAGGGCAGCTGGCTCTCTCTCACTTGGCGTAGCCATTTCAAATATGTTTCTTACAGACGCAAGGCTTGTCTTCATCAAGAAACTGATTTCTAACAGCATAATGCCCAAACACTTGACATCATGAGAGTATGTCAGGTTCTCATGTACCATCTGTGTATCCCCCAGACACGCCAGGTCCTCTGGGCTGAAGGTCGACAGGGCCTCTGGGCTGAGACCCGACATTCCGAAGTCAATAAGGAATACTTCAGGTGGCTTACAGAAGTCAGGAGAGAGGGTGACCATGACATTGGAGGCGTGAATGTCACCATGTATAACTCCCCGCTCGTGGACCTCGCGCAGGCACTGACCAACCTTTAACACAATATAGACCATGTACCAGTCTGGTAGGTTATGCTGGAGTGCTGTAGCGAGTGTTATCTCGCCCCGGGAAGACATCACTATGGCTCTTGGTTTATAGCACAGTCCCAGGATCTTGGGAGCTCCTCCAGCAGTATCCAATCTTTCCATGATAATCAGCTCTCTCCTGAAGTCCCTTTCAGAGTTACGCTTCATCATCTTCAGGATGGCATGTCCGCCGTCCCAGGGAACGCGCCCCACTTTAGCATAAGCGCCTTGACCAATATATTGGGTCTGGGACATTAGGATATTGAGCTGAAAGCTGCTCACTAGAGTGCGAGGCTGCATGCTGAGCGGTGACCTGAGCGGTTGTTGTTATTGTTGTTGTTGTTTAAGAATCAGCTGCTGGAAAAAGAAGTTTCGAGCAGAACGGGCTATGGTGAGCCCCCGTAATGGACACACCACAGGAGTCTTATTGATGATTGATGAAGATTAAGCCACCCAAAAGGTGGCACGGGCATGAATAGCCCGTAAGTGGTGGCCCTTTTAAGCCATTTCCAGTATCAAGAGCTGATACTGGAGATCTGTGGAGGTGCGAATGCACCCTGCATGACGGGAGATGTCTCCCTTGTGAATGTGTTAAGATGAAGATGAAGCCACCCAAATGGTGGCACGGGCATAAATAGCCCGTAAGTGGTGGCCTTTTTAAGCCATTACCAGTATCAGGAGCTGATACTGGAGATCTGTGGAGGTGCGAATGCACCCTGCATGACGGGAGATGTCTCCCTTGTGAATGTGTTTAAGATGAAGATGAAGCCACCCAAATGGTGGCACGGGCATAAATAACCCGTAAGTGGTGGCCATTTTAAGCCATTACCAGTATCAATAGATGATACTGGAGATCTGTGGAGGTGCAACTGCACCCTGCGTGACGGGAGATGTCTCCCGGACCAAATGGTGACCAGATGGTGAGGAGTCTTATGATTGATTGATTGATAAAGCCACCCAAGAGGTGGCACGGACATGAATAGCCCGTAATAGTCTTATGGATCCCCGCGCCGACTTTTATACAACAAGGGCGGTAAAGTGAAGTGAAAAGTGAAGTATACAACGGAAATATGCAGACGGCCTATTGGTCCATGCGTGGCAGCTCCTATATATATCTACTCAGACTCATTCATATATGTCTAACCTACACTTGAAACAGTGAAGACACCCCACGTACATTATGTTACCAGACAATTTGTTACAAAGTAGTATGTTATCCAAAGTAGTAATATGTTATACTTGTCGAAATTATAACCATCGTTACGTCTTCAATTTTGTGTTGATATATTAATTTCCTTATTACTATCCCCTTTGTTATGCTCATTCATAAGAACATAACAATGAAGGTAACTGCAGAAGACCTATTGGCCTATACGAGGCAGGTAATATTTATATCCACTCAAACTCATTCAAATATATCTAACCTATGCTTGAAACAATCAAGGGATCCTACGTCTACTATGTTACATAAGAACATAAGAGTAAAGGTAACTGCAGTAGTCTTATTGGCCCATATTTATAACCACGCAATCCCACTTATGTCCTACCCACGTTTAAAACTATCAAGGGACCCCACCTCCACCATGTTACGCGATAATTGGTTCCAAAAATCAACAACCTTGTTACTAAACCAGTATTTACCCAGGTCTTTCCGAAATCTAAATTTATTTAATTTATACCAATTGTTTCGAGTTCTGTCTTGTGTTGATACTTTTAACACCCTATTAATATCTCATTTGTTATATCCATTTATCAACTTGTACGCCTCTATCATGTCACCCCTAATTCTTCACTTTTCTAGATAATGTAATTTAAGAATGAATGCTCCCTGGGATGCTCCTGGACGCAGGTTCGAATCCTCGTCACGGCTCTTGTGGATTTGTTCATTTGTTCAATGTAATTTAAGCTTTGTCAATCTTTCTTCGCAAGACAGGTTTCTAATTTGCGGGATTAACTTTGTCATCCTACACTGGACGCGTTCTAGTGAATTTATATCCATTCTATAGTACGGCGACCAAAATTGAACTGCATAATCTAAATGGGGCCTAACCAGAGCAAGATATAGCTGAAGAACAACACCAGGTGTCTTCTTACTAACGCTACGATCAATAAATTCCAGTGTCCTATTTGCCCTATTATGAACATTTATGCATTGATTATTTGGTATTAAATTTTTGCTAATCATAACGCCAGATCCCTCTCACAATCCAACTTCGCAATCTTAACACCATCTAGCTCGTATCTGGTAACTCTATCATCATTACCTAGCCTCAGAACCTTACATGTGTCAGAATTAAACTGCATCTGCCAATCTTTTGACCATTTCAAAACCCTATTTAGATCATCATGAAGTGATAGTGAGTCTTTTTTCATGTTTATTTCCCTCCCGATTTTTGTATCATCGGCAAATTTTCAAATATTGCTCCTCAAATCTGAATGTAAATCATTTATATATATTATTAATAACAGAGGTCCCAGGACAGAGCCTTGAGGCACTCCACTTACAACATTTCCCACTCTGACTTAACCCCATTTATACTAACTCTCTGTTTCCTTTGGTATAGCCATGCTTTAATCCAACTTAATATAGCACTACCAGTACCATGAGCCTCTATTTTTTTAATCAGTCTTTCATGTGGCACTGTATCAAAAGCTTTGCTAAAGTCAAGGTACACAACATCACAATCCTTACCACTATCAACTGACTCAACTGTGCTGAAGTAAAATTATAGCAAATTCGTTAAACGGAAACGGCAATTTGTAAAACCATGTTGGGAATCGTTTATTAATTTATGTTTTTCAAGATGAAGACGAATGGTATTTGCAATTATCGATTTAAATAACTTTCCCACAATAGACTTTAGGCTAATTGGCCAGTAGTTTGACGCAAATAATTTATCTCATTTCTTACAAATTGGAACCACATTAGCAACCTTCCACGTAGAGTCAGGTAGAGTGCACTGGCACTCTACCTGACTAATGATTTATTAAATATGGTAAACAATGACTCGCAAAGCTCCTCTTTGCATTCCTTGAGTACCCTGGCAAACACTTCGTCCGGCCCTGGGGATTTGTTTGGTTTGAGTTTAACTATTTGTTTAATTACATCCTCCCTGGTAACTGCTAAACTAGTCAACCTGTCTTCGTCCCCACCCACATAGACTGAAGGCATATTGCTAAGTTCCTCTCTAGTAAATACAGAGATAAAATATTTATTAAAAATACTACTCATCTCTTTGTCATTATCCGTTATCTGACCTGCCTCAGTTTTTAATGGACTAATCCTTTCCCTAATTTTTGTTCGATATAACTGAGAAAACACTTTTATAAAAAAGTTTACAAAAAACTTATAACTTTTTAAATAAGTTATATTTTGAATCCACATCGAACTCCCTTTTTTCATCACCCATCGCTGGGTTCACGTCTCCTCCAAGACCGGCCCCCCCTCCCCCTCCCCATACCCAAGACTTTCCAATCTATTTCACCCCCCAAAAAATTAAGCCTATTAAAATCAGTTTTTCGAAAATCTGGCACTAACGGAATTATGTCCCACAGCTCTATTTCATTCTATGCTAAATCTGATTTAGTTGTGATCACTGTTCCCTTTATGTGTTGCTTAAGAAAGCGATCGCCAATTAATTCTAGAAAATCTTCAGGTTCATTATTCCCTGTTCAGTTAAACCAGTTTATTCCACTAAAATTAAAGTCACACATGACACAAATACTGTTAGACCTTGATGTTCTTGATATTTCATCCCATAAATGCTTTGCTTCCATTCTATCTATCTTTGGTAGCTTGTATATAACTCCCATTTTAAGATTATTTTCTTTTTCGTTTAATTCTAGCCAAATAGTTTCTGTGTGTGACTCAGCTTTGATTCTCTGTTTGAGACTACATTTCAGATATTCCCTTTTATTTCTGAGATAATGAGGATGGAATTGAACATATATAGTATTGGGGAGAGAATTTCGGAGATAAATGTAGCCCCCGACATTAGATTAATGTTGAACGGGAGACATCTCCCGTCACGCAGGGTGCAGTCGCACCTCCACAGATCTCCAGTATCATCTACTGATACTGGTTATGGCTCAAAAGGGCTACCACTTACGAGCTATTCATGCCCGTGCCACCTCTTGGGTGGCTTAATCTTTATCAATCAATCAATCTTAGATTAATGAGAGGTGAGGGAGCTAATGAAATAATGCTCTCAGTTCACAAGGTGGGGAAGTAATGAACAATGTACATAAGAATAAAGGTAACTGCAGATGGCTTATTGGCCAGTTACAGCCCCGCTTCTGTGCCAGGTAAGTCCACTACGGGCTCACCATAGCCCGTGCTACTTGGAACTTGTTCCGAGTAGCTGAATCTATAACAACAACAACAGCTTATTGGCAAGTTACAGCCCCGCTCCTGTGCCAGGTAAGTCTAATGCGGGCTCACCATAGCCCGTGCTACTTGGAACTTTTTGTTCCCAATAGCTGAATCTTAAACAACAACAACGGCTTATTGGCCCATACGCCGCAGCTCCTATGTCCAACCCACGTTTGAAACAATCAAGGGACCCAACTTCTATTATGTTACGTGGTAATTGGTTCCACAAATCAACAACCTTATTACCGAACCAGTATTTACCCAGGTTTTTCCTAAATCTATACTTCTTTTGCCAAAAATTTGGCAGATGCAGTTTAATGCTGACAAATGTAAGGTTTGAGGCTACGTAATGATGATAGAGTTACAAGACACGTTACAAACCTTACCACTATCAACTGCCTCAATTATGCTGGAATAAAATGATAGCATATTTGTTAAACATGAACAGCCATTTGTAAACCCATGTTGTGAATCATTTATTAATTTATATTTTTCAAGATGATGACGAATGATATTTGCAGTTATCAATTCAAGTGTCTTTCCCACAATAGACATTTAGTTAATTGGCTGATAGTTTGACGCAAGTGATCTATCTCCATTCTTGAAAATTGGTACCACATTAGCAACCTTCCAAGACTCTGGCACTCTGCCTGACTCTAATGACTTATTAAATATGGTAGACAATGGCTCACAAAGCTCCTCTTTGCATTCCTTGAAGACCATGGCTAACACTTTGTCCGGCCCTGGGGATTTGTTTGGCTTGAGTTTCACTATTTGTTTTATTACATCCTCCCTGGTAACTGCTAAACTAGTCAACCTGTCCTCGTCCCCACCCGCATACACTTGTTCAGTTGAATGCATATTGTTAAATTCCTCTTTTGTAAATACGGAGATAAAATATTTATTAAAAAATACTACTCATATTTTCCTTGTTACCAGTTATCTGACCTGTCCCAGTTTTTAATGAACCTATCCTTTCCCTAATTTGTGTTCGATATAACTGAAAAAAAAACTTTAGGATTTGCCTTTGCTTGGCCTGCTATGCGAACTTCATAGCTTCGTTTTGTTTTCCTTCTCTTTTTTAACATTTCTAACTAGTTGTACGAATTCTTGTTCTAAACTGACTTCCCAATTTTAATCCTTTTGTACCAAGCTCTCTTTCTACCAATAAGGTTCTTCAGATCCTTTGTTATCCATTCCGGTTCATTAGTATTCGATCTATTCAATTTGTATGGTATACTACGTTCCTGTGCTTTGCTTAGAATATTTTTAAATAAGTTATATTTTGAATCCACACCAAAATCCCTTTTTTTCATCATCACCTATCGCTGGGTTCACGTCTCGCTCCAAGGCCGGCCCACCCTATGCCCAAAACTTTCCAATCTATTTGACCCCCCCAAAATTTTTGGATATTAAATTCAGCTTTTCGGAAATCTGGCACTTCACCAGAATTTTCTCTTACAGGTCTATTCCATTCTATGCTAAATCGGATTTCTTTGTGATCACTGTTCCCAAGCTCACTCCCTATTTCGGTGTCATTAATTTGTGTTTCCCTGTTAGTTAACACTAAATTTAAAATATTATTTTCCCGCGTTGTTTCCTTAATGTGTTGCGTAAGAAAGAAATCGTCAATTAATTCTAGGAAATCTTCTGCTTCATTATTCCCAATTCTGTTAAACTAATTTATTCCACTTAAATTAATGTCACCCATGACCCAAATACTGCTAGACCTAGATGCTCTACATATTTCATCCCAAAGGTGCATTGCTTCCATCCTGTCTAAGTTTGGTGGCCTGTATTATGAGATTATTTGCTTTTTCGTTTAATTCTATCCAAATAGTTTCTGTGTGTGCCTCAGTTTTGATTACCTTTTTGAGACTACATTTCAAATTTTCACTAACATATATGGCTACTCCCGCTCCTCGTCTAATATATTTATCTGTGGGAAATAGTTTAAATCCATTTATTTGATTTTCAGCTAATAGTTCTCTATTTTCTACATTCATCCACGTTTCGGTAAGAACAATAATATCTATTTTTTCTGTGCAGACAAATGCATTTAAATCGTTTATTCTGTTTCTTAAACTCCTACTGCTCGTGTAATATACCCTAAGTGTATTGTTATTTTGAGGCACTTCTCTTTCCCTGTACACTTTACCAATTTGTTTCCCCCACCAACTTTAATTACCTCATTTCTCCATATCAATTCCCATAACACCATCTATTAACAGTTTAAACCCAAACAAATCCCTCCCACCACAGGTTCCAACGAGTTCGCAACAATAACAACCCCAGACTAAAATAAATGCACTCCATGCCGAGCATACATGTCATTCCTTAAACAAATATATCAAGATAATGTGATTTCTCTGTGTCATGGCTATAAATTTGATTAGTATAGATTTAGGAAAGACCTGGGTAAATACTGGTTCGGTAATAGGGTTGTAGATTTTGGGAACCAATGAACACGAAATATAATATATGCCGGATTCCTTGTTTGTTTGAAATGTAGGTTAGACATATTTATGAATTAGTTTTGGAGGATATAAATAGGAACTGCCACGAACGAGCATCATGTTATTTAGATTCAGTTAAAACTTGAGTAAATACTGGTTTGCAAACAAGGTTTTCGTATCACCTCGTCTCTCCCCACCTCCACCTTTCTCCCTCAAGCATCCGTCTCTCGCCATCTCCTCTTATCTCCTTCTGCAACCTTCGATAGAGAAACAAGCAGAGACACATTCTCTCTATCATATATAAATATTAAGTTTAGGTGGGCATAAAGCCTGCACATTATGAGCCAATAGGCCCATAATGTACATTATTGGCCTTTTTGCTATATATGCGTTTTTTTCATTTCTAACTTCATGTGCCTATACGCAGGTCTTTCCAGAAGCTAACTATTCACACAGCAACATCACATGAATATTTAACTGTCATTCTAAAAGATTAAATTGCTTTAACTGGAAGTGAACTATCGTCAAGCTGGTGTCCGTGCACCTCACTCGGGCCCTCACCTCTCCTCCACCCTCTACAACTATATAGTATCTCACCCACATTAGTCTAGCGCGCTCCATTTGGTCACCACTTGGTCCGGGAGACATCTCCCGTTACGCAGGGTGCAGTTGCACCTCCACAGATCTCCAGTATCAGCTCTTGATACTGGTAATGGCTCAAAAGGGCCACCACTTACGGGCTATTCATGCCCGTGCCACCTTTTCGATGGTTTAATCGTCATCTTGGACACATTCATGGGAGACATCTCCCGTCACGCTGAGTGCACTTGCACCTCCACAGATCTCCAGTATCAGCTCTTCATACTGGTGATGGCTCGAAAGGGCCACCACTTACGAGCTATTCATGCCCGTGCCATTTTTTGGGTGGCTTCATCTTCATCTTCTTCATCTGTTTAAAACACGGGAGACATCTCCCGTCACGCTGGGTGCAGTCGCACCTCCACAGATCTCCAGTATCATCTATTGATACTGGTGATGGCTCAAAAGGGCCACCACTTACCAATTCATGCCCGTGCCACCTATTGGGTGGCTTCATCTTCATCTTAACACATTCACAAGGGAGACATCTCCCATCATGCAGGGTGCATTCGCACCTCCACAGATCTCCAGTATCAGCTCTTGATACTGGTAATGGCTTAAAATGGCCACCACTTACGGGCTATTCATGCCCGTGCCACCTTTTGGGTGGCTTAATCTTCATCATCATCATCATCTTAGTCTAGCTCAGTTATTCACCCTTTTGGTTGTGCACTCGAACATCTTTCTTGATCAGTTGAGACAATGGATAAAACTATCAAATATTCTCCCACAGCTCACGATAATACTTTTCCTAGACTCCCACAATTTATCATATCAATGGTTTTGAACTTCCCTTCATTACGTAGTCCACACCTAATTATAAAAGCAATAAACATGTCAAAGGAAAATATTAAATATTTTAGTACGCATCAACATTCAGAGAGAATATATGTGGTTTACACGAATCCAAGGATTATAGGACGAATAAAAATGTCAGAGCTTCAACATCCAGAGAGTTTACATGATTGCGAAATCCAGCTTGGACTTTTATGGACCTTATCTCTCTCCACGCGTATGGCAACGAGGCCGGTGATATAATAACAGGGCAATGGGAGGACGTTATCTGGGAAATTATTGATCTAGCAAAGTGCTGGGCGAATAACAACAATTCAAATTTTGCAGCACTCGAGTCTACTACTTTAAAACCCTGGGTACTCACCATGTTCAGCGACAGTGAAGTGTGCCCCAACCCGCACCTGCGGCTGGAACTGCTGCACTTGGTCGGGATGTGGCCAGAGACGTACCTTCAGGATGCCGCCTCGGGTACGCAAGCAGCTGCAGGGTTGGTCAACACTAGTCGCTACATGACTCTGGACCATCTGATGAACATTTTCATGGAGAAGGTGACCCTCTTTCACCCTCTCAAGGGTGTGTTAGATAGCCTTAATAAATGGGGACACCTTGATGGGGTCGCTGCTGCAGCTGTGGACCAGGTAAAGAGTCTTAAGATTTGACCAGAAGCATTCTTTTTCAACCATCTGGTGAAGCTTTTAAAAGAAAAGGTGGAGGGTGATCTAGCGAAAAAACAAAATGTTATAGACATGGGACAACATCGTTATATAGAATGGACTTTATACACGTTCAACGACATTTTACATACCTATAAGATGTTGGTTGGCACAACTCCCACAGCTTATGGGGTTCCCGGACTGGCTCAGGCCGCTGCAGCGTTCCTGGTTACTATCACAACTTCTGCAGTTACAGTGTGCTCTGCGTTTCAGCTCAAGGTTGGAGAATATTCCAATTATTATGAGGATCTCGTCGCTGGTTTAAATGATATTTTCCAAAAAATATCTACAGAGGAAAGATTTATATCTGTTTCTCAGATTCTAAAACGTGACCACGCACAGCGGTTCTCTCTCCTTAGTAAGCAGACAACAGATTTCAGCTTTTTACATCATCTGTCAGTATCGTCTCAGGAATTCTCTAAGGTGGTCCCAAAGAAGTATAGAGACAGCGTGACGAGGGCGGTAATGGAGGCGCCGGTGATGCTGCTCCCATCCAAGAGGGTGATAGACGAGTCGACGCTGGTCCGCCTACTGCTGGAGTCGGCCCCCGACCCCTTCACACGGCTCCCGCTGGTCGACGGCTCCTACAGTCGCCTGCCCCAACTCCAGGCTGACATTCTGGCCTGGAGGAACACTCACAGGACTCTGCCACAGTGAGTGTACATTTACGACAACCACAATATGAACATTTACTGCTACAGTGATACTTTTCAATATCAGCAACAGAGATAACTGCAGGAAATTTGTTGATGACCAAACCACACACCAGAGAATGGAGATCCGTCTCCATCTTGTTAGTTGAAGTTTGGTCATCATTATATGTTATATATTCACACATATTTTATTCTTGTGTGAGTTCTGTGAATTTAATCACTTCAAACAATAAAAAGTATGAAATGGTCAACCCATAGATTTCCTTATTTAACCTATTTAACACAAACTTATATGAATATTCAGGAGAGGAAATTTGCAGAATGTGATATATGATTGTTTACTTATGAAATTTGGGTCGTTAGATTGTTTCATGCGGAGAATAGGAAAAGAGGATTTTTTTTAAATTAAATGTAATTCGGAATTCTTAATTAATTGTCCTAGACCTAAGTTTTGTTCTTCATGTTGGAACTCTGGTCCCTGCCACTCTGGTCCCAGCCACTCTGGTCCCTACCACTCAGGTCCCTTCTAATCATGCAACATTCACCCAGGGAACTGTGCCTGTCATTGACCCAGATTAGGACTTTTCAGCATTGAATATCATCTTCAACTTTGTGCCCAGATCTACTGTGTATTTTTATATCGATATAAACATAGCAAGTGATTCACAAGATATCATATGTTCGTTCATATGATTTCAAAGAGATAATTATTTATAGAGTCGTGTGCTATTTTCCATTCACAATCGAGAATTCCGGGTGGGACAAAAATGATTGGACGTATTTCCTATCTCATAATTCGTCTGTTCACTTAGTTGTAAGTAGGAACTCAGGAGTTACTTAAGGGAAGGGGAACCTTGATGTAAGCCTAACATGAATATATACTCTGGTTTCTTGTCCTTCGACACAATGAATTATTGTTAAATTTGAATTATGTCCCGGTAGAGTGTTCCATATATTACCAATTATTTTCTATCAACAACTGTTAGATAAGAGATCAGCAAACGAAGAAGAAACTATGAAGTTCGTATATCAAGACAAGCAAAGACAAATCCGATGTGAATTTGCTTGCTTTGATATACCAACTTCATAGTTTTTTTTTGCCTTTCGTATCAGGCAGTTTGGAGCTTTTGCCTATTTTTTTATGCGACCGTTCGCAATTCCTTGTGGGTCAGGATGTGCAACATATGCTTCTTTTTCGTTTCCGTTTTAGCACACTGGTTTTAGTTCTGTATTAATAATATTATCTTGGTGGCAAATATATATGCATAGTATTCACTAGTGTGCTCCGTTCTTCAACTGCTTTTCTAACCATTATAGGCGTTGTGGAATTTGCATCTTATGCAGTTGCTGTCGTTGGATGAATGTTGAGTTTGATGCGCAGGGCTTCAGTTGCTTCACATTCCAGTAAGTAGTGCAACAGTGGCGCCTCTGCTTCTGTTCCACAGATATGACACTCTTTAACTATTGGGTTTATTACCTCCTAGCAGCATTTGTAACCAAGTCTGAGACCGGGTATGGCTACTGCAATGTCTCTGGATATATTTTTGCCAGGTTTGAAAAAGGGTATAGTGGTAAGACACTCGCCTGGCGTTCCGCGAGCGCTATGTCATGGGTTCGTATCCTGGCCGGGGAGGATTTACTGGGCGCAATTCCTTAACTGTAGCCTCTGTTTAACGCAACAGTAAAATGTGTACTTGGATGAAAAAACGATTCTTCGCGGCAGGGGATCGTATTCCAGGGACCATAGGATTAAGGACTTGCCCGAAACGCTACGCGTACTAGTGGCTGTACAAGAATGTAACAACTCTTGTATATATCTCAAAAAAAAAAAAAAAAAAAAAAAAAGGAGTACCCAGTGGCTTGTTCGTACCACATCGCAGTTAATTTTCCTTTTGCTACTTGGAAGTGTTGTGTCCCACCCTAATTGATTGATTGATAAAGATTAAGCCACCCAATAAGGTAGTACGGATATGAATAGCCCGTAAGTTGAGGCCCTTTGGAGCCATTACCAGTATGTTACGGACTCGTTACCCTTGTCAGGGGGTAGAGTGGCAGTTCCAGCACCATCAAGGAGTCCGCACCCGAACTGCCCGGGAATCGTACGTAATATGGACAATGCCATCTGGTGGTTGTCATGTTCACAGAAAACGGTACCATCCGTTTTCTATGTGCTGCGGCTCAGACGCAGAGAGGTAGTAAACAATAGAGCGTACAGGACGCACGCCAAGCTTGGTAGCTACTAGTCATGTAATCGTTTATAAGTATTAAAGTCAGTAACCAAGCAATGGCTTTATATCAACCCTGTGCAGCTTCAGCTTCAGTCAGCTGTGCTGACTGAAGCTGTGTACTGAGAAATCTGCGATCTATGTGTGCCAACGCTGTGTACGAAACGACACTTTGATGCTGTATATGAAACCCGGTGTTTTGTATACGAAACGCGCTATGTGCTACAATTCTTCACGCTGTAAACTGACTGTTGTGACAACTGCTGTACCAACTGCTGACAACCGCTGTTCCAACTTCTGCCAACTGCTGACAACTGCTGTGTTGCTGTGAGTAGGAACAACACATGTACACAAGGGCTAGGTAAGAAGTCAGTTGCTGCTGTATTGAGCTCTGCTGTGAAATTTTGCATTAAAATTCTTGTATGTTTTGCAAAATTAAATTAATTGCAGTGAATTATTAACTAACATATACAGTGCAGTAAGTGTTTAATATTCTGAGGAACATTTAAGTGATAAGTTTACATTTATTCAGTAAAAATGGCAAATATACCCCAGTTTCCTGCATTTGATCCTGACTGTGACCAGACAAACCTGTCACAGAGGTGGACCAAATGGCTTTCTACTTCATTATGCAGGTGATAGAGTTTGTGACATCTTTGACACACTGAAAGACACTGGTGGTGCCAAAGATTATGACATTGCCAAAGCCAAATTAACTGAGCACTTCAAACTAAGACAAAATACTGCAATGGAAATTATGCATTTCAGGAGAGCCAAACAACTCTCTAATGAAACTGTGGATCAATACTACACACGTCTGCAGGGTTTAGCAGCCCATTGTGAGTTTGCTGATGTTGACAAAGAAATCAAACAGCAAATAATTGAAACATGCACATCTACACGTCTCCGTCGAAGAGCTCTAGAACTTGTTGATGATGAAAGATCTCTTACCAAGATATTGGATATTGCTCGTCGAATGGAAGATACTGCACGTGATGCTCATGTCATGGAGTGCAGTGCCAACAACGGTTCTGCCACTGTTACTAACAGTGATGAGGTACTTAAGGTTCAGGGAGGACACCGTAATCAAAGAAGATATCATGACAAACCCAACAACAATTTGAACCGAGAACCACATCACAAATGGGGTCAAGGAACAAGACTCAAGCAGTCACAACGACCCACATCAGAAGGTGTCAACAATAAATGTTACAATTGTGGAGGAGACTACCCACACCAAGATAATGTTTGTCCTGCTCAAGGTAAGAAGTGCTATGAGTGTGGAAAACTAGGTCATTTTGGTGCTATGTGTCGTTCCGCACTCAAGAAACCAGTCAGTGAATAAAAGCACTGTACGAGGATCAGGTCATAGGGGTCGAGGTGGTAAACGCAATATTGCACCTCATATCCAAAATGTTAACAATGTACAAGACAACATTTCATTACAACCTGTCTCAGATGACAGTGAATGTGATTACACTTATGGAGTACAAGCAATCACAGAATGGAATGATCTTCCAAACAACCCAGAGACTATAGTATACATTGCTGGTATTTGTCTCAAAGTTCTCATTGACTCTGGATCAAACATTGACACCATTGCTGAATGTCACTATGAGAAATTTATAAAACAGTTCGCAAAGCTTAAAAACTACAATGGCAAAGCCACTGCCTATGCTTCAAAGGTAGCCTTGCCAGTGATTGGAACTTTCACTGTAGAGATTAAGTCAAAGAATGCAATGCTCACTACTACATTCCATGTTGTTAGGAATGCAAAGGAGTCTCTACTCAGTTACAAGACTTCAACCAAATTGGGGCTACTTCAGCTTTCTAATGCTGTAGCAGTGGAATCTGCAAACAATGTTGATGCTATTGTTGCTGAATTTTCTGATCGATTTAAATCCATAGGTTGTTATACTGATAGCAAAGTACATCTGCATATCAACCCAGATGTAATTCCAGTTGCCCAACCACATCGCCGACAACCATTCTATTCTCGCAAGAAAGTCGATGCCGAACTGGATAGGCTGATGGAACTAGATATCATTGAACCAGTAACAGGCCCAACACCATGGTTAAGCCCAATTGTCACTCCACCAAAGCCGAAGAATCCAGATGAGATACGCATTTGTGTGGACATGCGTGTTCCCAACAAGGCAATAATGCGTGAACGCCATCCTACACCCACTGTAGATGATATGATCTACCGCTTGAATGGTGCAACTGTATTCAGCAAGTTAGATTTAAACAAGGGCTATCAACGGCTTGAACTTGATGAGGAGAGTCGCTTCATCACAACGTTTACGACACATCGAGGTCTGTATAGGTACAAGCGCCTGAGTTTTGGTATTAACAGTGCTGCTGAGGTATTCCAGCACATCATCAGCCAGGTATTGCAAGATATACCTAATGCTGACAACATGTCTGATGACATCATTGTTTATGGCCGTACCCAAGCTGAACACGACAAAGCTCTTCGTGCAACATTGCAACGCCTACGAGAAATGAAAAAAAGAATTTGACGCTAAGCCGAGCAAAGTGTGAGTTCAATCAACATAAAATTGAATTCTTTGGACATGTACTTAGTGACAAAGGTCTGTCTCCAGATCCTAAGAAAGTTGCAGATATCAAGAATGCTGCACCTCCTTCAACGTCCACTGAAGTACATAGTTTTCTGGGAATGGCAACTACTGTTCTCGCTTCATTCCAGATTTTGCTACCATTTCGAAGCCTCTACGTGAGGTCCTGAAGAAAATGCATCATGGTACTGGAGCGATATCGAGCAAAATGCATTTGATGCTGTGAAAGATGCACTAGTAGAGAATGCGACTGCTGCGTACTTTGATCCATCAATGGACACTGAGTTAACGGTGGATGCTAGTCCTGTTGGCTTAGGTGCTGTTTTAGCCCAACACAAACCTGGTCAACCAGATTCCAGAGTAGTAATTGCCTACGCCAACCGTTCTCTCACAGATGTTAAACAACGCTACAGTCAGACAGAGAAGGAAGCTCTTGCTCTTGTATGGGGCTGTGAACACTTCAATGTGTATCTGCTTGGTGCACCCTTCACCACGATAGTCACTGACCACAAGCCGTTGGAGACCATCTTCAATAATCCGAAGTCCAAACCACCAGCTCGCATTGAGAGATGGGCTCTTCGTCTGCAACCATACAACTTTACGGTGAAATACAAGCCGGGTGCAGGCAATCCCGCTGATTATATCAGTCGACATCCTGCCAACAGTTTCACCATCATCAAGCATCAACAAGTTGCCGAGGAATATGTACACTCTGTAACCTGTGATGCAGTCCCTAAGGCTCTCACTCTTGATGAAATCCGTACTGCAACCCTAGAGGACCCAACTCTGCAAGCAACAGTGGATGCATTGACTAAGAAAAAGTTTCCACGCATCCCACCCTCAGGAGTTGACCAAGATGCATTCAAAGCACTTGAACGCATCCAGACAGAATTAAGTGTTACGCAACAACGCGACATCGTGCTGCGAGGTACTCGTATTGTCATTCCAGCTGTTCTCCAGCAACGTGCTTTGAAGCTTGCACATCAAGGAAACCAAGGTCTTGTTAGGACCAAACAGCTGCTACGAGAAAAGGTGTAGTTTTCTGGCATTGATCGTCAAGCAAAGGACATGCATGATGCCTGTGTCCCTTGCCAAGCTGCAGTGGATACCTCAAGACCAAATCCTCTACAACCTTCACCACTACCTGCTGCACCATGGACAGAAGTATCAATGGACTTCTGCGGACCGCTACCAACTGGAGAGTACTTGATGGTAGTCATTGATGATCACTCACGTTATCCAGAAGTAGAAATCATCACTTCCACATCTGCAAAGGCTGCCATCCCGAAACTCGACAAGATCTTTTCAAATTTTGGCATTCCTGAAGTTGTCAAGACGGACAATGGACCGCCATTCAATGGACAAGACTTCGTCAACTTTGCTGAGCATATTGGATTCAAACACCGCCGTGTGATGCCACTACATCCTCAAGCAAATGGAGAAGTCGAGAGATTCATTCAACCTCTCATGAAAGCGGTACGCTGTGCTCATGCCGAAGGACGATCCTGGAAACAAGCTATGTATGCTTTTCTCAGGAACTACCGTGCAACACCACATGGAACACTGGGCAAGTCGCCTGGCAAACTTTTATTTGGACGTCTTATGAGGATCGCACTACCTGTCATGCCAGCCGAGATAACGGATAAACGTCTCGCTCAGAAGGATGCGCTTGCCAAGGGCAAAATGAAAATTGCTCATGATCAACGTTCAAAGGAACAGTTCATAAAGATTGGAGATACTGTTCTCGTTAAAAAGAAAAAAGAGGGAAAGCTAGATATGCCATATGATACAAAACCATATAAAGTAATTAGTGTAAAAGGAACTATGGTAACAGCTAGTAATAGAGATCATAGTATAACACGTAATATGGCTTATTTCAAAGTGATTCCAACTAGTGTGGAAAATGATGAAGTGCAAAGTCGTACAAACGATAAAGAAAAAATGAGTTATAACTCAATAAACAATTCATCAAGGGATATTATGGTATTTGGAGACTCTCGTCCTAAACGTCATGTTAAACGCCCTACACGATTTGATGATTAATTGTGTTCCTATGTAATGCAAAGTATTTACCTATTATGCTAAACTAAATTTAATATTGTTTGAATAATGCAGATTTCTCATTCAATATTTTGTAACTTTGTATTACAGTTTCTTTCATGTTTGTTTAACATTGCATATGTATTTTTAACATTGAAATCCTTTGTGGTAAAGATTAAGTTGTTTAAATTCTTTGTGTGCTTAATTAATGTTAAATGTATGCAATATCTCTTGATATGTTAATAACTTACTTTGTGTCAATAACTTTGCTTTGTGCTACAAGCATGGTAGACATCCTGTATTCATTCTTTTTAAAGAAAAGGAGGGATGTCATGTTCACAGAAAATGGTACCATCCGTTTTCTATGTGCTGCGGCTCAGACGCAGAGAAAGGTAAACAAGAGGGCGTACAGGACGCCCGCCAAGCTTGGTAGCTACTAGTCATGTAATCGTTTATAAGTATTGAAGTCAGTAACCAAGCAATGGCTTTATATCAACCCTACAACCAAGACTTCCTCAGCAACACACAAACACCACAATGGTGGCTATCTAAAACTTGGAAATGGCTAAAGATTCCTGACTTGGTCAGCCAGAGGGGTCGTTGTGAGTGACCTCTGGTGAGGTGACGCATCAAGACCAGCACCACCTTATGGGGTGCTACAGAGCACAATGTTAACTCCCCAGTGGGTTAGTGGTATTTCCTAGTTTCGCCAGTACCGGCTAGGTCATAGATGACGTTTTTGTGTTCACAGAGGTAACGTCTGGAGGCAGCGGTAAAGGAAACGGCAGTTCATCTTGGTCAGTCCAGAGTCTCCCTTCATGGTCCTGGAAACGACCAAGTAAGCTGCCGCCGATGAAGCAGTGTGGTAGCTGCTAGTGCTTTACTGTTGAAAAAGATCATCGTACCTTTGGGACTGGCTTAGGGGAGAGACTGACGACAGGGAGGTGCCTGTTGAGTAGTGCTGCTAGCTGGTCGCTAGAGACTGCTGCCAGGAGATCGCTACCCCTGTATTGTGACCCCACTCAGCGTGTGGCTGAGGTACTCTGCCAGCGAGTAGCTGGAGAGCGGTTGTTGGGGTACAGGTATGAACTTCTAGAAATACCCCCCAATGTTGTTATTTGAGGCTTTCACTTTAATTAATAATACAGTCAATTCATTATCTTCAAGTGATTGTCAAGTTAATTATCGTACACAGGCACTGGTTCTATAGTGTCAATCTAATAATCACCTTTATTCATTTTCTCTCTTTTCTCAAAAGTGGGTGGTCCTTCGATTTATGTTAATCATAATAATCAAATAATTTAATATGAGTTAAAGCCCCAGATACCCAACAACAGGCACCTCATGACACTGTCAGTGGGCTGGCCCACGCATAGGTCAACTCGCTGGTGTTCTTCCCAGTAAGGTTGGATACGCTACTGGACAGTGAAGAAATACTAGGATTTGATGAACTCTGCACGTGACCACGTTTGATATCCTGAGCTATTGTTGTTGTTTCAGATTTAGATACTCAGAACGAAGTGTCCATGTAGCACGGGCTATGGTGAGCCCGTGATATCCTGAGCGAAAGGATTGTACTTAAGTGTAGAAATAGCCTATCTGTTCTTTATATATTATTTATGGTGACGGTGTACATATATATACTTAACTGTGGTGTAAAGATATTTAATACATTGACGAGAGGAACAGTGTTTTGTTCATCCCCTCCTTTTTTATGCACTACATAGCCACTTTCCTGAGAGCGTACTATCGACTTGGGGTCGGATACTATCATTTTGGTTCTACCATCAAAGAACCCGGTTGCGACCCATAGTTGTTGGAAATTTCCAACACCAAATACAACACTGTTGTCTTCTCATTAGTTATTACTAATTCTACTAATCATTGTAGTAAGTAAAATTAACACAACGTAGAATTCACATGTACTAATAATTTCATCTGTGCAATAGGCTAGAATTCTCACGTCACCCGACGCCAGTATTGCGTCAGATTTCCTTGTAATAAACACATTATATCCAATGTGCTTGAGAATTGAATTCGATTCTCTATAACAAAGGTGTTCTGTGTGATAATTAATTACAGATAAATTGACCTCCAACTAAAGCCGAATAGAGCGTTAGAGTCATAGCAGTTATCTAGTAATAAAAATTAACGTCACAAGTGAATGCCATGGAGAGACATTAATTCTTCTCTATTATATGTTTACTCTCACTGAACTGGCAAATAATAATATTTCACTCTTCTAAATAATAAACCCGTCCTAACTCGAGCATTTCAAGCACAACCGCGAGAAATACTAATATTCATGATAATAACTTGTCTAATGAACGCGAGACGCGGAGCGGGGAAGGAGAGCAAGCCAGTGCACGTGTTGAGACGCTCCCAAGCGGACCTGTTCACGTAGTGCTCACGAGGAGACGCCATTACCCAACCATCAGGGTAAACGCTATCCATTCTCCCGAAGAAAGTCGCCACTGTGAGGCGTGAAAAGCCTTGCAGATAATATCTTCACCTGGTGTCAGTGTCATATAAAGAACCTATCAAACCTGGTTCTTTGTGATTCCACGTGACCGGCCAGGGAAGCGCGTCATTATCCAGGATAGGTGAAGCCAGAGCCTGGGACGCGAATTTCGGCAATTTTAAAACTTACACAGTGTCCATATTAGCTAAGTATCTTATCCTTATTTGATGCATCTGATAGGGTGTAGAATTGTAGCTGGGTGATTTGTCGTGACGACGTATACCAACACCAAATCACAGGTAATTATCCCTTATCTACTATTAATATTAATTTGTTGGACATAGAAATCCAGTAGTTTAATTAGTTGCTACTGTAAATATTTGTTTTGCAGCATGTGAGAAGAATTCTCCTAGCTGCCTTCTCCCATGTTAATCGAATCCCACTCGTCATCCAGCCGAGCCCAGGAGAATCAGAGGAAGCGTCGTGACTTACTTTAAGGAATCGTCATTAAGCTAAGATTCCTTTGTATTCCTTTAATTTATTATCTGGAATTATTTACATGCAGAACTCTGTTTATGGATTGACGTGTGTTTATTATGATTATCATTATTATATTCATAATCTATGTTCCCATTAATGATAATGACATTGATTTCACAATTATTCATAGGATTAGATTATTATATCTTGGATTAGTGAACGAACCACACTAGTTCCTGGACGTACTGAGTTCCAGTAATAACCCCCCAATGTAGGTGTTTGAGGTTTGATTCATTTAATTATACAGCCCATTAATTATTTCTATGATCATATTCTCTAGTATTTTATCCATAGTTACTGGTTCATCTAGGAATTAACAAATGATCATAATTTCTCAGTTTCCCTCTTTACTATAAAAGCGGGTGGTCCTTCGTAATTTAATTTACTTCATTAATATTTAAATAATTAGATTCAAGCCCCAAATGTCCCACAATAGTGGCCGTAACACAGTATCAAAGCTGATACTGGAGATCTGTGGATGGATGGGATCTTCATGGTCGTTCGCAGTTTATGACCCGCAGGACGCTTAGTCCCCAGGATACAGTTTAATGTCCAGAGAGACGCTTTATATCTGAATGGAGCAACCTCGGTAGTTTGATACCATCAGGATCGTCGTCCTTTTCGAGGAATTGCATTTGTCCGTCTAGGAATTACATCTGTGAGCCAATTTTCGCCTGGTGTGTGCGTTGCCATTGACCTCCCTGGGCGGAATGAACAGCAAATGGCAAGAGCTTTTGTTTTCGTCGTCGGTCGCAAGGATGTTCTCATCGAAGTCGGTGGTGGCTCTGGAGAGCTTCCTGATGGCTTAGGGAAGTTTTGGGAGGTACGTTGTCGTCTCTCGATGTGATGTCTTCGTTGGCAGAGGTAGCCAGGGAGGGTGGCGTCCCTTTTATCAGACTGGTTGTGGGCCCTGTTGCGGGGTTGGACGCCGGGCCAGCCGCAGGTGGAGGAGCTGGGAGAAGGTCGAATGGCACCGTCACCGTCGGAAGTCCATTTGCGGTGAGCAGCCTGTTGATGGTGTGGACGTATAGGTTGACGTCGTTGCCTGCCAATTTGTCGGCCAGGTGTAGGAGTGCCGGTACGAAGGTGTTGTTGGTGGTAACTGCAGGCTTGGGTGGTGGTTGTAAGGGCTGTGGAGGTGAGCTCGAAAGTGAGGGATCAAGCGGGGGTGAAGTAGCAGCAGCTTCCTCAGTGTTCTCGGGCAAGGCCTGAAAAGCGGGTTGTCTAGCTGAGGTGAGGTAGTGTTTGCCAACTTCTTTTTTATTTCCTCTTGTCGGAGGAAACAGTTAGGTGAAACTGCAGTGTGCAAGCCATTGCAGAGTAGGCAGCGTCGATGGGAGAATATGCAGGCTGTGTAGTGGTGTTCCTGGGCGCAGATACTGCATTTCTGCACTTACTGGTATAGTGGGAGTACCGGTAGCACTTGAAGGTGTTCACCTTCTCTTCTCCATCTTAGCTTAAGTTAGGTTTTAAGCTTAAGTAAGTTTAAGCTTAATCTAAAGCTTAAGCTAAAACCTTTTCTAAGATCTCAGCCGTGGTGAGAATGAGGTCCTCTCGGAGGCGAACCTTAACTCTGTGCAACATGGTGCATGTGGGCCCTGGACCATAGATGCTTCGGTCTGTGCGTCTTTGTCGCAACTCAGTCTTGACCTGGGTTGTGATGTGAATGTGTGTGATCCGTGCCTTTCAGGTCTCTGCCACTCAGGTCCCTGCCACTCAGGTCTCTGCTAATCATGCAACTTTCACCCCAGGGAACTGTGCCTGTCATTGACCCAGAAAAAGACTTTTCAGCATTGAACATCATCTTCAACTTTGTGCTCGGTTCTACTGTGTATTTTTATATTGATATAAATATAGCAAGTGATTCACACGATGTCATATGTTCGTTCATATGACTTCAGAAGGATAATTATTTATAGTGTCGTGTTCACTTTTCCTATCAACAACTGTTAGATAAGAGATCAGGAAAGGAAGTAGAATTTATGAAGTTGGCATAGCAGAGCAAGCAAAGACAAATCCTAAATTGTTTTGCTTGCCCTGCTATACCAACTTCATATTTTCTTCTTGCCTTTCTTATCAGGGTGTTTGGCAGCTTCCGCCTATTTATTTACAAGACCTTTTGCAAGTCCATGCGGGTTAGAATATGCAACATAAGTGACCACTGCATTACGCAGGAAAGCGGAGGATTTTCTGGGGGCAGGGGTGGGGGGGGAAGGGGAAGAAAAGATATTTGCAGAGCGCGATCCACATGGCGCTGGGCGAGAAGCGCAAGGGGGGCCTATATAAAGGGGGGAGGAGAGGTTATGCGCTCTCTCCTGCTCCCGCCACGCACCGCTTCGCAAGTCAAACTCTTCCCGCAAACGACACGTGGATCGATCGTCTGTACTGTGATTCAAGTCTGTTTGCTGAGTTCTCTGGACTCGCAGGACTCACTGCTTCGCAAGTTAAAAGCTCTTCGCGCAAACAACACGTGGACCAATCATCTGTACTGAGGTTAAAGTCTGCTTTTGCTGTGTTCTTAGGACTCCCTAACGCTATGGAAATCACGCCTGCTAACTTGGTGCCTGACCCCACCCTGGCTGTTTTTGCCTTCGCGGGCACTTCGACCTCCCAGACTGACCCGCAAGGGGCGGCCTGCCCTACTAAACTTGCTCTAAAGAACAGTGTTGTCTATGTTCTAAATGTTCAGTCAGGTTCCTCCCCAATGTCGGCGTGTGCCCAACGCTGTTCCCCTTGCGGTCTGTGTTGACGCCCTAGTTGGTTGACTAGGGTTCTTTGCTCTATTTGGGCCCCATTATGCACGTGGGTGGTGGCGCTTCACGTCTGGTGGAGTCGCCCACGTGGTCAGCCACCCCGTGGGGTTCTTGCCCATGGAGGGTGCCCTTAGGGTCCTGGGTCGCCCTCGCTTCCTCGTGCCCCAGGCTGCTGGTTTCCCAGTCCTATTGTCCGACGGTGGTAGCCAGGGTTTTACTGCGGCCACCGAGCCACAGGTTTACCAAACACATTGTCTGCCGGGGGTAGCCCCAAAGTTACTGCGGCCGCTGGGCCGCAGTTTACCAGAACCATTGTCTGCTGGTGGTAGCCCTGAAGTTACTGCGGCCGCTGGGCCGCAGGTTTACCAGACTTATTTGTCTGCCAGTGGTAGCACGGGATTTACTGCGGCCGCTGAGCCACAGGTTTACCGGACTTTTTGTCTGCAGGGGTAAGCACGAAGTTACTGCGGCCACTGGGCCACTGGTTTACCAGACCCGTTGTCTGCAGTGGTAGCACGGGAATTACTGCGGCCGCTGGTGTACTAGACCTATTGTTTGCCGGGGGACAGCCCGGGATTTACATCGCAGGTCTACCAGCCTTTCTACCTGACGGTGGTAAACCGGAAGTCACTGCGGCCACTGGGCCGCTGGTTTACCAGACCACTGCGGCCGCAAGTTTACGTGGTAGCCCGGAAGTTACTGCGGCCACTGGGCCGCTGGTTTACCAGCCCTTTGTCAGCCGATGGTAGCCAGGAAGTCACCAGGTAGCCAGGAGTTACCCCGGTCACTGGGCCACGGGCTTACCAGACTTATTGTCTATCAAGTGGATTTGCTAAAATATTTCCAACTGTGAATATATTTTATATTTTATAGCCGGAAACAACCATGGATTTACTGCAGCCACTGGGCCGCAAGTTTATGTGGTAGCCCGAAAGTTACTGCGGCCACTGGGACGCTGGGTTACAAGACCTCTTGTCAGCAGGAGGTAGCCCGGGATTTACTGCGGCCAATGGGCCGACATCATTTGATGGTGACCTCTGAATTGTACTCAGTTGCTATCTTTATAATTTTCTGTTTGCGTGTCGACGGAAACAAGTATGCTACGGTTATCCCTTAAAAAAAAAAAAAATTACTATTTGATTTATAGGATGTTTATTATATAGTTTGGTAAGTCCTTCGCTTGTTATTACAAGGTTATATTTGAATTGAGTGATTTTGGTACTGACAGGTACAGTGGGCCAATCTCCTTCCGAGGCTGGCTTGCCTCCCGAGGCAGTATTGTGCGGTAATCTTTGGGATCGGTAGCCCATGGACGGCGAACATTGGGATCGCGCCCGAGGAACACTCGACGGAATGCACGGATGGGCGCACGTAAGACTTACTCACCCGCCCTGGGGCCAGCCTTGCAGGGCCAGCCTCTGCAAGGGCGGCATGCAGCGACGACGACGCCCACGAGGGCGACCCGGCGTGGCGGTGCACAGCACGTGCGGCACGCACGCGGTAGTATGCCCACTTCACACAGACAACATGACGCCCACCATGCCTACCCTTGCAACAGGTGGTGCTCCATTGGTCACTTCCCGGATGCTGCTTACCTAGCAGCATTTACCAGCCCGACTCTGTACCTTTTTTCAGTTCAGGAATTCCTGACTGTTTTCATTAACGGCAGAAGTAACGGGTGTACGGGCACGGATGTGGACGCAGACAAGGAAAACTATATGAAGCCCCGTGACACAGAACATGCAGCGACGCCCTTCCTGGTGGCACAGCCCCCCTACGTCAGGCGAGAAGTCATCGCCCCTCCACGCTGACGCTCCTCTCACGTCCAGCGGGCACTCGCCCTTCGGGGGTGGGGGTGGGGGGGGGGTCCGGCCTGCTGTCCTTGCGGAGTGGGGATGCAGCGCCGGCCCCCTAAGTGTTCCGCTGTCCGCTGCTACCTACTCTGACTTGTAGGAGTAATGTTAATTTTGCCCTTTATGTATATTCTGTATGTACTGGTTAATTTACGTACTAATTCATCAGGAATTTACATTATGTTTTTTCGGGGCGCTTGGACAGGGGCATTATTAAATGTTACGTGTTTAGGCATTATATATGCTACTCTAAATGCCCCGATTCTCCATGACAAATATGTTATGCATTTGGCTTACTTTACTCACAGATAATAAGTATTTGGTGTTTTGCAGATCTTGATTTATTTAGTTCCCGGCTATAAGCATACTGTATTAATGTTATTACGGAGTTTCACTTAAGCTAATGTAGTGTACTCAAAGTTATATATGTCTATGTTATGCAGTTGTAAAATATACAAGTTATAGCCGCTTCATTAACATGTTCTGCAGAAAATAAAAACTTGTTCTACTAATAAATAAATAGGCCCCCATGCTGTTGGTGTCTTTTTTTCCCCTGACCAGAAATTATGCTTCTTTTTCGTTTCTGTTTTAGCACACTGGTTTTAATCTTGTTTTAATTGCAATATTTTGGTGGCGGATATAGATGCACTGTGTTCACTAGTGTGTTCCGTTTTTCAACTGTTTTTCTAACCATTATAGTCACTGTGGAATTTGCAACTAATGCAGCTGCTGTCGTTGGATAAATATTGACATACATGACTGCATGTATCAGTACATTATCCACCCAACATTCCATCTCCCAGGATGAACAAGGCCAGCAAAAGCTGCTTGACTCTGTTGTTGTGTCGTTCCAAGATATTCCTGTGGAACGTGAAGGTGAAATGTGTATTGAAGTAGTTCATGCTCTCATAAAAGACAAATTGCGTGTCACGCTAAATAAAACAGACATTATTGCTGCCTACAGAGTAGGCAAAAAGAATCCAACAAGACTAAACCAGCGTAAAATTCGCCTCAAGCTAGCTTGCCAAACCATAAAATCGCATCTTGTCCGGACAGCTGCATCCCAACGAAAGCAAATCTACATCAACGAGTGCTTGACTAGAAAAAGACAGCAACTCCTCTACCGCCTGCGTCAAATCCGTTATCAAAACCCAGCTGCGATTCATCAGTGCTTCGTTAGAGATGGCATGATTAAAGTGACAAAGACTTCAGGAGGTAAAATGTTTACAATTGCTAATGAGGATAACCTCAACACTTTCCTCTCCCAATGTGGTTTGTCTCACCTTATTATCTCTCTCAATGAGTCAACATAATTACCCCCCCCCCCCCCCTTGTCACCTAGTGCGGGCTAGGTATCCAGAGTCTCTTTGTTACACTTTTTTAAATTAAATTTTAATTTAATTTTTATTAGTCATTTATTGGACTTAATTAATTGAGTGCAATAATATTTTCTTTAGTTCTTACTAATTATAGGATCATAACTAAACTATTTATAGTTAATAATCATTAGATTAAATTTGCCTATGTTTATTATTCACCTTTTTCTATGCTTTCATTTATTACCTAGGTTGCCTAGCCTCGCCATACTCCCTTACTCCATTGTACCCCTGGCTTTGCCTGTGTCTCAAAATGCAAATTATTACTTACAGTGTACCCGAGAGTACTTGTAAGCAATCTAACTCTTTTTCTTTTTTTTTGTGTTGTTCTTTTTGTGTTTGCCTTGTATAGTCTTGTTTAGATTTTTATTATTTCCCCCCTTTTATATCAAAGTTTTGTTTTGTAATTGCCATTCTTGCCTTGTTTTCCTACAACCAGCCTTCTTATGCAGACAAGTATAGACCCAGAACTAAACCTCTTATCCAGTATCTATGACAATCATCACTTTAATGATCTAAATTGCAGATATTTTACAGCACATGATGCAAACAATGTATTAACACATAATCACAATATCTCTGTAATTAACTTGAATGTAAGATCTCTAGACAAACACTTCGATGATATTAGTGCCTTGATTGAAACTATTGACAACAAATTCTCTTTTATTATACTTACTGAAATGTGGTTAAAAGAGGATACTACTCAACTCTTTAACATGCCTAACTACTTAGCAATTCACAACGGTCGATCAATTCAGAGAGGTGGTGGCACTGCTCTTTACTACCACCAAGAACTAACATGCTTAAAAGTAATTAGAACTAGAGACTCCTGTGGGGAGTATATCTTCGCCAGTTTCAGAGTCAAGGGTGCCGAGTCTGTCCTGACTGTGGGAGCAGTCTATAGAATTCCTAACACTGATGTGTCCGAATTCAACTCTAATCTTAGAAATTTAATACTAGATAACAGACTGAACAAAAACCATCTAATTATCGCATGGGACTTTAATATTGACCTCTGCAAGCCTGAAAACCCTACTGCTGCCAGCTTCCTCAACTGTATGAATTTCTGCTTCCTCATACCCTTAATCACTAGACCTACTAGAATCACTGATAGTTCTGCCACGGCTCTTGATCACATCTGGACCAACATAACCTCTCTGCTTACTTCAGGGATAATCGTCGATAGCACTACAGACCATTACCCCACTTTTCTCCTAACTAACATTAACAAACCACCTCTAGAGACAAGGGAGATAAGCATTAGATGCACAATGAAACTGCCATAGGCAATTTTACAGCTGCTGCTGCTAATGTCAACTGGGAGTCCGAATTAGGTAACATAAGGGACATCAACCTAGCAGTGCAATCTTTTCTTCAAAAAACTCTCAGCCTTTATAACACCCACTGTCCTATGCTAACGAAACAAGTCACAACTGAAAGGCTAAGCAATCCTTGGCTTACAAAGGGAAAACTAAAATCCATTAATAAAAAAACATGACCTTGAGAAGAAGTATAGATTAGGAATCGTCTCCAAAGAATTTTCAAAGAATTACTCATCATTGCTATCTAAAATAATTAGAAGAGCCAAACTAAATACTACGAAGATAAATTTACCCAAACAAAGGGCAGCATTAAGAAAACATGGAGCATAATTTCACAAATATTGGGATCAAAGAAGAGTTTAAATAACAAACCAACACTCCTGTCCAATAACAATGGTCAGCTTACAGCCTCCTATTGAGTTAAATTGGTTCTTCTCTTCCATTGGGTCATCCCTTGTAAATGACATTCCATCTTCCAGTACTGATGTTCAGGACTATCTTACAGGTAACTATCCACAGTCTCTGTGCCTAACGCCTGCAAATTACATTGATGTTAATGAGGTGGTCCTTTCCCTTAAAACCAAGTCTAGTGCCCTTGAGGAGATATTATCTTTAATTTACAAAAAAGCCTCCAGATTTTTAGCCCCTGCTATTGCATTGCTCTTCAACAAGTCACTTGAACTCCAAACCTTTCCAGATATTCTAAAAAAAAAGCGAGTTACCCCTGTACACAAATGTGGTGATCTCACTGATGTTAACAACTACAGACCTATATCAATTCTGTCAAACTTGTCAAAAATACTTGAAAAAATAATCTACAAGCAGCTTTACTCTTATCTAGCCAAACACAATATACTTAGCTCTTGTCAATATGGCTTCAGACCCAAAAATGCACTAATGATGCACTTATTAGTGTGATTAACTTGATACATGCAGCTCTTGATAAAAATGAGTTCCCTGTTGGGATATTTGTGGACCTGCGTAAGGCAATTGACACAGTCAACCGCCAAATCCTTCTTCTTAAATTACATCATTATGGAGTCAGAGGTCACTCCCTGCAATACCTCAAATCTTACCTTACTGACAGGCTCCAGTATGTTTCTGTGAATAATTCAATTTCTCTCACCCTACCCATCAACATTGGTGTTCCTCAGGGCAGCATACTTGGCCCTCTCCTCTTTCACATCTACATTAATGACCTTCCAAATGCTTCCCAACACCTCAAACCAATTCTATTTGCTGACGACACAACCTTCATTTGTTCCAGTTCTGACCCCCTTGCTCTTAATGTCACAGCGAATACTGAGCTAAATAAAGTCCATCTTTGGCTAACTGCCAGCAAACTCACCCTCTACATTGACAAAACTTTCTATATTTTGTTTGGCAATAAATCCTCAAATCAAATAAATCTCAGGATAAATAATACCCAAATTTGTAACAAAATAGACGGCAAATTCCTCGGCGTTCTCATTGACCACAAACTGAATTTCCAGGGACACATTCTAAATATATTAAAAAAAAGTTTCAAAAACTGTTGGCATTCTTTCTAAGATCAGATATTATGTACCTCGCCCTGCCCTGGTGACGCTCTATTACTCCCTCATCTATCCTTATCTCAACTATGGTATCTGTGCTTGGGGTTCTACTACCCAAAATCATTTACGTCCTCTAATTACTCAACACAAAGCTGCTATTAGGACAATATCCAACTCTGGCCTCAGACATCACTCGGTACCTCTTCTCAAATCTCTGAATATGTTAGATATTAAGTCACTGCACATCCTCTTATGTGTTATTTATATATATATATATATATATATATATATATATATATATATATATATATATATATATATATATATATATATATATATGTCGTACCTAATAGCCAGAACGCACTTCTCAGCCTACCATGCAAGGCCAAATTTGCCTAATAAGCCAAGTTTTCATGAATTAATTGTTTTTCGACTACCTAACCTACCTAACCTAACCTAACCTAACTTTTTCGGCTACCTAACCTAACCTAACCTATAGAGATAGGTTCTTATCTATAGAGATAGGAGATATCTTTATAAGTTAGGTTAGGCTAGGTAGCCAAAAAGGTTAGGTTAGATTAGGTTAGGTAGGTTAGGTAGTCGAAAAACAATTAATTCGTGAAAACTTGGCGTATTAGGCAAATCGGGCCTTGCATAGTAGGCTGAGAAGTGCGTTCTGGCTACTAGGTATGACATATATATAAATAAATAAATATATATATATATATATATATATATATATATATATATATATATATATATATATATATATGTCGTACCTAGTAGCCAGAACTCACTTCTCAGCCTACTATGCAAGGCCAAATTTGCCTAGTAAGCCAAGTTTTCATGAATTAATTGTTTTTCGACTACCTAACCTACCTAACCTAACCTAACCTAACTTTTTCGGCTACCTAACCAAACCTAACCTATAAAGATAGGTTAGGTTAGGTTAGGTAGGGTTGGTTAGGTTCGGTCATATATCTACGTTAATTTTAACTCCAATAAAAAAAAATTGACCTCATACATAATGAAATGGGTAGCTTTATCATTTCATAAGAAAAAAATTAGAAAAAATATATTAATTCAGGAAAACTTGGCTTATTAGGCAAATCGGGCCTTGAATAGTAGGCCAAAAGGTGAGTTCTGGCTACTAGGTACGACATATATATATATATATATATATATATATATATATATATATATATGTCGTACCTAGTAGCCAGAACGCACTTCTCAGCCTACTATTCAAGGCCCGATTTGCCTAATAAGCCAAGTTTTCATGAATTAATATATTTTCTCTAATTTTTTTCTTATGAAATGATAAAGCTTCCCCATTTCATTATGTATGAGGTCAATTTTTGTTATTGCAGTTAAAATTAACGTAGTTATATGACCGAACCTAACCAACCCTACCTAACCTAACCTAACGTATCTTTATAGGTTAGGTTAGGTTAGGTAGCTGAAAAAGTTAGGTTAGGTTAGGTTAGGTAGGTTAGGTAGTCAAAAAACAATTAATTCATGAAAACTTGGCTTATTAGGCAAATTGGGCCTTGAATAGTAGGCTGAGAAGTGCGTTCTGGCTACTAGGTACGACATATATATATATATATATATATATATATATATATATATATATATATATATATGTCGTACCTAGTAGCCAGAACGTACTTCTCAGCCTACTATGCAAGGCCCGATTTGCCTAATAAGCCAAGTTTTCCTGAATTAATATATTTTCTCAAATTTTGTTCTTATGAAATGATAAAGCTACCCATTTCATTATGTATGAGGTCAATTTTTTTTATTGGAGTTAAAATTAATGTAGATATATGACCGAACCTAACTAACCCTACCTAACCTAACCTAACCTATCTTTATAAGTTAGGTTAGGCTAGGTAGCCAAAAAGGTTAGGTTAGATTAGGTTAGGTAGGTTAGGTAGTCGAAAAACAATTAATTCGTGAAAACTTGGCGTATTAGGCAAATCGGGCCTTGCATAGTAGGCTGAGAAGTGCGTTCTGGCTACTAGGTATGACATATATATAAATAAATAAATATATATATATATATATATATATATATATATATATATATATATGTCGTACCTAGTAGCCAGAACTCACTTCTCAGCCTACTATGCAAGGCCAAATTTGCCTAGTAAGCCAAGTTTTCATGAATTAATTGTTTTTCGACTACCTAACCTACCTAACCTAACCTAACCTAACTTTTTCGGCTACCTAACCAAACCTAACCTATAAAGATAGGTTAGGTTAGGTTAGGTAGGGTTGGTTAGGTTCGGTCATATATCTACGTTAATTTTAACTCCAATAAAAAAAATTGACCTCATACATAATGAAATGGGTAGCTTTATCATTTCATAAGAAAAAAATTAGAAAAAATATATTAATTCAGGAAAACTTGGCTTATTAGGCAAATCGGGCCTTGAATAGTAGGCCAAAAGGTGAGTTCTGGCTACTAGGTACGACATATATATATATATATATATATATATATATATATATATGTCGTACCTAGTAGCCAGAACGCACTTCTCAGCCTACTATTCAAGGCCCGATTTGCCTAATAAGCCAAGTTTTCATGAATTAATATATTTTCTCTAATTTTTTTCTTATGAAATGATAAAGCTTCCCCATTTCATTATGTATGAGGTCAATTTTTGTTATTGCAGTTAAAATTAACGTAGTTATATGACCGAACCTAACCAACCCTACCTAACCTAACCTAACGTATCTTTATAGGTTAGGTTAGGTTAGGTAGCTGAAAAAGTTAGGTTAGGTTAGGTTAGGTAGGTTAGGTAGTCAAAAAACAATTAATTCATGAAAACTTGGCTTATTAGGCAAATTGGGCCTTGAATAGTAGGCTGAGAAGTGCGTTCTGGCTACTAGGTACGACATATGTCTATATATATATATATATATATATATATATATATATATATATATATATATATATGTCGTACCTAGTAGCCAGAACGTACTTCTCAGCCTACTATGCAAGGCCCGATTTGCCTAATAAGCCAAGTTTTCCTGAATTAATATATTTTCTCAAATTTTGTTCTTATGAAATGATAAAGCTACCCATTTCATTATGTATGAGGTCAATTTTTTTTATTGGAGTTAAAATTAATGTAGATATATGACCGAACCTAACTAACCCTACCTAACCTAACCTAACCTATCTTTATAAGTTAGGTTAGGCTAGGTAGCCAAAAAGGTTAGGTTAGATTAGGTTAGGTAGGTTAGGTAGTCGAAAAACAATTAATTCGTGAAAACTTGGCGTATTAGGCAAATCGGGCCTTGCATAGTAGGCTGAGAAGTGCGTTCTGGCTACTAGGTATGACATATATATAAATAAATAAATATATATATATATATATATATATATATATATATATATATATATATATATATATATATATATATATATATATATATATATGTCGTACCTAGTAGCCAGAACTCACTTCTCAGCCTACTATGCAAGGCCAAATTTGCCTAGTAAGCCAAGTTTTCATGAATTAATTGTTTTTCGACTACCTAACCTACCTAACCTAACCTAACCTAACTTTTTCGGCTACCTAACCAAACCTAACCTATAAAGATAGGTTAGGTTAGGTTAGGTAGGGTTGGTTAGGTTCGGTCATATATCTACGTTAATTTTAACTCCAATAAAAAAAAATTGACCTCATACATAATGAAATGGGTAGCTTTATCATTTCATAAGAAAAAAATTAGAAAAAATATATTAATTCAGGAAAACTTGGCTTATTAGGCAAATCGGGCCTTGAATAGTAGGCCAAAAGGTGAGTTCTGGCTACTAGGTACGACATATATATATATATATATATATATATATATATATATATATATATATATATATATATATATATATATATGTCGTACCTAGTAGCCAGAACGCACTTCTCAGCCTACTATGCAAGGCCCGATTTGCCTAATACGCCAAGTTTTCATGAATTAATATATTTTCTCTAATTTTTTTCTTATGAAATGATAAAGCTTCCCCATTTCATTATGTATGAGGTCAATTTTTGTTATTGCAGTTAAAATTAACGTAGTTATATGACCGAACCTAACCAACCCTACCTAACCTAACCTAATGTATCTTTATAGGTTAGGTTAGGTTAGGTAGCTGAAAAAGTTAGGTTAGGTTAGGTTAGGTAGGTTAGGTAGTCAAAAAACAATTAATTCATGAAAACTTGGCTTATTAGGCAAATTGGGCCTTGAATAGTAGGCTGAGAAGTGCGTTCTGGCTACTAGGTACGACATATATATATATATATATATATATATATATATATATATATATATATATATATATATATATATATATATATATATATATATATATGTCGTACCTAGTAGCCAGAACGTACTTCTCAGCCTACTATGCAAGGCCCGATTTGCCTAATAAGCCAAGTTTTCCTGAATTAATATATTTTCTCAAATTTTGTTCTTATGAAATGATAAAGCTACCCATTTCATTATGTATGAGGTCAATTTTTTTATATTGGAGTTAAAATTAACGTAGATATATGACCGAACCTAACCAACCCTACCTAACCTAACCTAACCTATCTTTATAGGTTAGGTTCGGTTAGGTAGCCGAAAAAGTTAGGTTAGGTTGGGTTAGGTAGGTTAGGTAGTCGAAAAAACATTAATTCATGAAAACTTGGCTTATTAGGCAAATCGGGCCTTGCATAGTAGGCTGAGAAGTGCGTTCTGGCCACTAGGTACGACATATATATATATATATATATATATATATATATATATATATATATATATATATATATATATATATATATATATATATATATATAACTTCTTAGACACTCAACCCACCAGGGGACTCGAACACTGGCCAACAAGGTGGCAGTTGCACGCTGTATCCACTACACCATACTTCAAAGCCATAAGAGAGGTAGGAATTCTGGGGTATTTAACCAACCAGAACTCCAATCCTCTCCCAGGCAATGAGATAGTGTGGGACCCCCGGTGCTCTTTCATCGAGCCCTGTTATATTTATTTATTTATGTATTATTTATTTATTTATGCATATACAAGAATGTACATAAGGAATGTGAGGATACAAATATGGTAATTACAGTCTTGTAAAGCCACTAGCATGCGCAGCGTTTCGGGCAGGTCCTTAATGTAAGAAAATTTTAAGGAGGTAAATACTTGCAAAATTTATAGACAAAAAAATGATAACAGTTTACATGAAATGAAAAAAAAAAAGAAGATGAGAGAAAATTGTAGGTACGGTATATTAAAGCACATAGGTAGCTAAGATTGATTGCAATGACAGCTTGAATGGTTATTGACAACAAATTAGTAGGCACAATACAGCAGAAACAATATAAGATTGATTGCAATGACAGCTTGAATGGTAGTTGACAAAAATTGGTAGTCACAATTCAGCATATGGCTAGCACATAAAAGAAGACAGCAATGAACACAATGATAAGGTTGTTTGATATTACATAAAAATTAGGAGATTGGGTAACACTAGGTACAGAGCAAATTTAAAGCTCAGTGTAGGAAACTAAGAAGATGAAGTTAGGTACTTTTTGGTTTTGCTTTTAAATAAGGCAAAAGTTTTACAGTTTTTCAATTCACTAGGGAGTGAGTTCCATAGACTAGGTCCCTTAATTTGCATAGAGTGTTTACACAGATTAAGTTTGACCCTGGGGATATCAAAGAGATATTTATTACTGGTGTGGTGATAATGGGTCCTATTACATCTGTCCAGGGAGAGTTTCAGAGCATGGTTTGCATTTAAGAACAGGGTTTTGTAAATGTAGTTGACACAAGAGAATGTGTGGAGGGAGCAAGTTTATTATTTAGCAAGTTTAGGGATTTAAACAAGGGAGCTGAGTGTTGTCTGAAAGCAGAGTTAGTTATTATTCTGATAGCAGATTTTTGCTGTGTGATGATGGGCTTAAGGTGGTTTGCAGTGGTAGACCCCCATGCACAGATACCATAATTAAGATAGGGGTAGATTAGTGCATAATATAGTGAGAGGAGAGCAGAGTTAGGAACATAATATCTGATTTTGGAGAGTATACCAACTGTCTTAGAGACTTTCTTAGTTATGTGTTGAATGTGGGTGCTGAAGTTGAGTCTCTTGTCTAGGAATAGGCCAAGAAACTTGCCATCATTTTTATTACTGATGTTAATGTTGTCTATCTGTAGCTGAATTGCATTTGATGATTTGCTTCCAAATAAGATGTAGTAAGTCTTTTCGATGTTTAATGTTAGTTTGTTCGTTGACATCCATAAGTGGACTTTTTTTAATTCATTATTCACAACATTATTTAGTGTATGTGGGTTGAGGTTTGAGTAGATAAGGGTAGTATCGTCAGCAAACAATATAGGCTTGAGAATATTAGAGACATTAGGCAGATCGTTTATATATATAAGAAATAGAAGAGGTCCTAAGATGCTGCCCTGTGGCACTCCAACGGTAATTGGTAGAGTGGAAGAAGTTGTATCATTGATGGTTACATATTGGTGTCTGTCACTAAGATAGGATCGGATGTAGTCAAGGGCAAGGCCTCGGATTCCATAATGCTGGAGTTTAAGTAAGAGGTAGTTGTGATTAACAGTATCAAAGGCTTTTCTTAGGTCAATGAAGAGTCCAATCGGAAACTCATTTTTGTCAAGGGCTGAGTAGATAATGTCAAGGAGACTAATGATTGCATCGTTGGTGCTCTTTTGGGACCGGAAGCCAAACTGGCAGGGGCTGAGTATGTCGAATTTTACGAGGTAGGAATAGAGCTGTTTGTAAATAATTTTTTCAAATATTTTTGATAGAATGGGTAGATTTGATATCGGTCTATAATTGTTTATGTCCGCCGGATTGCCTCCTTTATGGACTGGCGTTACTCTTGCTTTTTTGAGGATATCAGGGAAGGTGTGATACTCTATAGATTTGTTGAACAGTAGTGCTATGGGTGGGGCAAGGGCATGGGAGGCTCTCTTGTACACAATGGACGGAATTTCACTGGTGTTCCCTGCCTTGGTTTTTAGAGAATGTATGATGGACACAGCATCTGCCGGGCTGATTGGTGAAAGGAGAAGAGAGTTTGGATAGCTGCCTGAGAGATATGTGTTAATATGTGTCTGAGTCTGTGGGATTTTACTGGCAAAATTAGCACCAACCGATGAAAAGAAACTATTAAATTCATTTGCCATTTCTAAATCAGTTGACGGTATATCCCCATCCTTGTAGAGTTTTATTTGGTTATGTGAGTGTTGTTTAGTTCCTTGGATACTAGAGATAGTTTTCCAAGTGCTTTTCATGTTGCCTTTTGCTTCATTGAATCTATTCACATAATATGCAAGTTTTGCCTTTCTTATGATACTGGTAAGCATTGATGAGTACCTTTTAGCTACTTCCTTTGAAACTAGGCCAATCCTAACTTTCTTTTCATATTCATGTTTCTTGTTGATTGAGTTGAGAATGCCACTTGTGAGCCATGGATTGTTTAATCTTTTGTCAGTTACTTGCTTGGTAAGAAGGGGACAATGAAGGTTGTAGAGGCTTAGAGTTTTGGAGAGGAAGAGGTTAGCTAATGAATTTATATCATGGGTATTATTGAATTCAGAATCCCAGTTAATATTGTGAAGTGCCTCTGTAAGATTGTCTAAAGCTGATTCATTGTGTAGCCTAAATGAAAGTTTCTTGCTTTTTGGTGGTGTTATGTCCATGTTCGCTATGAGAAAGGTAGGATAGTGGTCAGTTGTTCTGTCGTAGATTATACCAGATTCAAGGGGAGCTGTTATGTTTGTCCATATGTGGTCCAAGGTAGTGGCTGATGTTTGAGTGACTCGGGTAGGTTTGGTGATTGTGGGGATTAGCATACAGGAGTTCATGCTGTTAAGGAAATAGTCAACTTGAGAGCAATTTTGTTGACCCCGGTCAATATTAAAATCTCCTCCCAGAATGATGTGGTTTTTGTTGAGATTGTTGTTTATAATAAGATTCCTTAGGTTGTCTGAGAAAGAAGCTATGTTAGTATTGGGAAATCTATAGATGGCTCCAATAGTCAAAGAGGATTTAAGGGATTTAATTGTAAACTGAGCAAAAGTATATTCACAGTAGTCATCTCTGTCACTAATAACACTGTTGCAGATAAATGTATCTCGGTAATATATAGCTGTGCCACCACCTTTTTTATTAGGCCTACAGTTATGAATGGTTTTATAACCAGCTAAGTTGTAGAGTTGGGTATAGTCTTTATTTAGCCAAGTTTCTGTTAAAATAATGAACGATAGGTTAGTACCTATTGATGTGAGTAATGCATTTAAATCGTCAAAATGTTTACCAAGTGATCTAACATTTTGGTTATAAACTGATAGACAGGTGCTATTTTGAAGTTTGTTTTTAGCCTGGTGTGCTGTGAAATACTTGCAATAATGATGATCAATGTGCTGGTTGGTATAGATATGAGACAGAAGATTTTGATCAGGATCAATATCAGTGTGCATAGAGATGCAGAGGGATCACGATACAAGATACACGATAAAGCAAAACACAATAATAAAAGCAAATACAATAAAATAGTAACAATTTAGAAGTAAAATAAAGATCCAATAGATAGCCAGGGAGGACACAGAAGTTACATAAAATAAAAAACAAAAAATCAGTAGAGACTGACAATATATATGTAAAATAAAAAATAATAAGAAAAATAATAATCATAAAAAAAATGATCTTGAAGATAATTAGCTTAGTAATGGTTAATTAACAGGGTAATAAAAACCCCTAGGTTTAGTGACAAGGGGATTAACTAAGAACAAATAATTAAGAGTATAAAACAGGCAAAGATGACAAACAAAAAAAAATAAACACCTTTGGAAAGGAAAGGCAGAGCTTAAGTACACTTTGGTTGTATGTGAGACTACAAATTATGTTCTGGTTATTCAGCTGATATCCCACAGTCATCCAGGAAAGAAGTGAGGTGTGCTTCAGTGGTTATGACATAAGTTTTTCCAGAGTCAGTCTTCCTAGCTATTATTTTACCATCGCGCACAAAACAATGTTTAATAGCAGTGGATCTTTTGCAGAGTCCACGTAGTTTAAATAAGAGATTTTGTCTGAATCTGGTAAGACATTCGTTCACATAAACATTGGATTTCCTAGCGACTGCAGTAGTGATAAGGTCTGACTTGCGGGAGCAGCTATCTAAGTTCACCCGTATCTTTCAATACAATACAATACAATACAATTTTATTTAGGTAAGGTACATACATACAATAAATTTTTACAAGGATTGGTTGACTTATAGGTAGAGCTAGTACATACAATGCCTAAAGCCACTATTACGCAAAGCGTTTCGGGCATGATAAACTTAAATGACAAGCTTAATACTAATTGAGCATAATGAGTAGAATGAAAACAAGAAATGAAAACATAGATGAAAAAGCAGCACAAATACAATTATGTCGACAAACAGCGCTCTTTAAAGAAAAAAACAGACATTGGTTGACAATAGAAGGGTAAGGTAGGTTACAGGGAATTTATTAGGTATAGCTTCGCTTTTAACTTAAACTGGTTGAGAGAGGTACAGTCTTTAACATGGTTGGGAAGGTCATTCCACATTCTGGGCCCCTTGATTTGTAGAGCATTTCTAGTTTGATTAAGTCGTACTCTAGGAATATCAAAACTGTATTTATTTCTGGTGTGATGCTCATGGGTTCTGATACAACCTTCTATGAAGCTTTTGAGATCAGGATTGGCATTATTGTTTAGCGTTTTATATATGTATAATACACATGAGAGAATGTGCAGTGACTTAATGTCTAACATATTCAGAGATTTAAGTAGGGGTACCGAGTGATGTCTGGGGCCAGAATTGGATATTGTCGTAATAGCAGCTTTGTGTTGAGTAATTAGAGGACGTAAGTGATTTTGGGTAGTAGAGCCCCAAGCACAAATACCATAGTTGAGATATGGATAGATAAGGGAGTAATAGAGAGTCACCAGGGCAGGGCATGGTACATAATATCTGATCTTAGAAAGAATGCCCACAGTTTTTGAAACTTTTTTTGATATGTTTAGAATGTGTCCCTGGAAATTCAGCTTGTGGTCAATGAGAATGCCAAGGAATTTGCCATCTAATTTGTTACAAATTTGGGTATTCTTTATTTTGAGATTTATTTGATTAGAGGATTTATTGCCAAACAGAATATAGAAGGTTTTGTCAATGTTGAGGGTGAGTTTGTTGGCAGTTAGCCACAGATGGACTTTATTTAGCTCAGTATTTACTGTGGCATTTAGAGCAAGGGGATCAGGACTGGAGTAAATGAAGGTTGTGTCGTCAGCAAATAGAATTGGTTTGAGGTGTTGGGAGGCATTTGGAAGGTCATTAATGTAGATGAGAAAGAGGAGAGGGCCAAGTATGCTGCCCTGGGGAACACCAATGTTGATGGGTAGGGTGGGAGAAATTGTATTATTCACAGAAACATATTGGAGCCTGTCAGTAAGGTAGGATTTGAGGTATTGTAGGGAGTGTCCTCTGACTCCATAATGATGTAATTTAAGAAGAAGGTTTTGGTGGTTGACAGTATCAAAAGCTTTACGCAGTAAAGTCTGACAGTATCAAAAGCTTTATGTTGTTTGTACCAGATGATTTGGTACCCACTCTATAAGCTGACTTAATGTCTCTTGCTTCGATTGAATAATTCAACTTAGTACGCAATTCCTGGATCACGATGGCAGTACAGTCTTCTCTGTCAGTTTCCTGGGGAAAATCATGTGATGAGATGATGACAGAATCAAGGAGCTTAAGTTGGTCTGATTCGTCTTGGGTTGCAGTGTGTTGCTGTTGTAGGGAGTTAAAATGGTCCTCTAACTTTTGTAGCATCTCTTCTTGCTTCTTAGAGGTTTCTGCTGGTTTAAAGTTAGTAACCGAGATCTGAAGAGAGCTTAATTCCTGTTCGAGGTGGCCGACTCTGGCAGACAGATCTTGGTTAATCTTGTGCATGGCCAAAGCATCACTCTGAAGCTTCATTATCAGGTCCGACTGCACTCGGATTATAGACTTTTGATCATCATGTATTTGAGTCAATAATTTGAGCCATGGATTATCAGCGAGACACTTAAAGTCAGAACATGGGGAGGCAGCTCGTTTAAGTTGCTCCATATGGTTACATAACTGTTGTAAGGCTCGAGTCAGTGACGAAGCTTCAATCAGCTGGGAAGGTTTGTTATTGTTGACACAGGGAGGGTCGCTACTTCCCCGGTAGCCACTAAGGGGGAGACAGCCGCATTATTCCTGTTGCTAGCTTGGCTGGTTGGGTTCATCCTGATAGGTGTGCTATCATTCTTTACGGCCTTGCCGAGCTTAGAATTGTTTGGCATGGTAGCAGCAGAGATGTATGCAGCAGATGGGGTAGACTCGTTGATATGGCAGCAGCAAACGTCAGGTTAGCTTCCTCCAGGGAGCAACACTAATGAGGTCGAGATGAGCTAGTAGGTTAGGTTTTGTCGAATATTTCGGTCACATTTAGGGCACTGGGTACTTAGCTGCCTTCTGGGGTTGTTACATCATGTTAGGGATGTTGTGGGCTCAAGGAGCAGCTGATAAAGTTGGAGGGGCAGCAGGGTCGTCAGGAGCGGATGAGCATTCGAGCGTATCCAATATATGGGAAATATGGGCGTATCCAATATATGGGAAATATAGGCGTATATGGGAAAACTCAGTGCCAAATGCTTAATGCACAGACTACCCTGTTCCAGTAGCTGAAGTTTATAACTTTTTAGACACTCACCCCACCAGGGGACTCGAACACTGGCCAGCAAGGTGGCAGTTGCACGCTGTATCCACCACACCATACTTCAAAGCCATAAGAGAGGTGGGAATTCTGGGGTATTTAACCAACCAGAACTCCAATCCTCTCCCAGGCAATGAGATAGTGTCGGACCCTCGGTGCTCTTTCATCGAGCCCTGTTATATGGGAAAACTCAGTGCCAAATGCTTAATGCACAGACTACCCTGTTCCAGTAGCTGAAACTATCACTATCTCATTGCCTGGGAGAGGATTGGAGTTCTGGTTGGTTAAATACCCCAGAATTCCTACCTCTCTTATGGCTTTGAAGTATGGTGTAGTGGATACAGCATGCAACTGCCACCTTTTTGGCCAGTGTTCGAGTCCCCTGGTGGGTTGAGTGTCTAAAAAGTTATAAACTTCAGCTACTGGAATAGGGTAGTCTGTGCATTAAGCATTTGGCACTGAGTTTTCCCATATAACAGGAACCGATGAAAGAGCATCCGAGGTCCCACACTATCTCATCGCCTGGGAGAGGATTGGAATTTCTGGTTGGTTAAATACCCCAGAATTCCTACCTCTCTTATGGCTTTGAAGTATAGCGTAGTGGATACAGCATGCAACTGCCACCTTGTTGGCCAGTGTTCGAGTCCCCTGGTGGGTTGAGTGTCTAAAAAGTTATAAACTTCAGCTACTGGAATAGGGTAGTCTGTGCATTAAGCATTTGGCACTGAGTTTTCCCATATAACAGGAACCGATGAAAGAGCATCCGAGGTCCCACACTATCTCATCGCCTGGGAGAGGATTGGAATTTCTGGTTGGTTAAATACCCCAGAATTCCTACCTCTCTTATGGCTTTGAAGTATAGCGTAGTGGATACAGCATGCAACTGCCACCTTGTTGGCCAGTGTTCGAGTCCCCTGGTGGGTTGAGTGTCTAAAAAGTTATAAACTTCAGCTACTGGAATAGGGTAGTCTGTGCATTAAGCATTTGGCACTGAGTTTTCCCATATAACAGGAACCGATGAAAGAGCATCCGAGGTCCCACACTATCTCATCGCCTGGGAGAGGATTGGAATTTCTGGTTGGTTAAATACCCCAGAATTCCTACCTCTCTTATGGCTTTGAAGTATAGCGTAGTGGATACAGCATGCAACTGCCACCTTGTTGGCCAGTGTTCGAGTCCCCTGGTGGGTTGAGTGTCTAAAAAGTTATAAACTTCAGCTACTGGAATAGGGTAGTCTGTGCATTAAGCATTTGGCACTGAGTTTTCCCATATAACAGGAACCGATGAAAGAGCATCCGAGGTCCCACACTATCTCATCGCCTGGGAGAGGATTGGAATTTCTGGTTGGTTAAATACCCCAGAATTCCTACCTCTCTTATGGCTTTGAAGTATAGCGTAGTGGATACAGCATGCAACTGCCACCTTGTTGGCCAGTGTTCGAGTCCCCTGGTGGGTTGAGTGTCTAAAAAGTTATAAAATTCAGCTACTGGAATAGGGTAGTCTGTGCATTAAGCATTTGGCACTGAGTTTTCCCATATAACAGGAACCGATGAAAGAGCATCCGAGGTCCCACACTATCTCATCGCCTGGGAGAGGATTGGAATTTCTGGTTGGTTAAATACCCCAGAATTCCTACCTCTCTTATGGCTTTGAAGTATAGCGTAGTGGATACAGCATGCAACTGCCACCTTGTTGGCCAGTGTTCGAGTCCCCTGGTGGGTTGAGTGTCTAAAAAGTTATAAACTTCAGCTACTGGAATAGGGTAGTCTGTGCATTAAGCATTTGGCACTGAGTTTTCCCATATAACAGGAACCGATGAAAGAGCATCCGAGGTCCCACACTATCTCATCGCCTGGGAGAGGATTGGAATTTCTGGTTGGTTAAATACCCCAGAATTCCTACCTCTCTTATGGCTTTGAAGTATAGCGTAGTGGATACAGCATGCAACTGCCACCTTGTTGGCCAGTGTTCGAGTCCCCTGGTGGGTTGAGTGTCTAAAAAGTTATAAACTTCAGCTACTGGAATAGGGTAGTCTGTGCATTAAGCATTTGGCACTGAGTTTTCCCATATAACAGGAACCGATGAAAGAGCATCCGAGGTCCCACACTATCTCATCGCCTGGGAGAGGATTGGAATTTCTGGTTGGTTAAATACCCCAGAATTCCTACCTCTCTTATGGCTTTGAAGTATAGCGTAGTGGATACAGCATGCAACTGCCACCTTGTTGGCCAGTGTTCGAGTCCCCTGGTGGGTTGAGTGTCTAAAAAGTTATAAACTTCAGCTACTGGAATAGGGTAGTCTGTGCATTAAGCATTTGGCACTGAGTTTTCCCATATAACAGGAACCGATGAAAGAGCATCCGAGGTCCCACACTATCTCATCGCCTGGGAGAGGATTGGAATTTCTGGTTGGTTAAATACCCCAGAATTCCTACCTCTCTTATGGCTTTGAAGTATAGCGTAGTGGATACAGCATGCAACTGCCACCTTGTTGGCCAGTGTTCGAGTCCCCTGGTGGGTTGAGTGTCTAAAAAGTTATAAACTTCAGCTACTGGAATAGGGTAGTCTGTGCATTAAGCATTTGGCACTGAGTTTTCCCATATAACAGGAACCGATGAAAGAGCATCCGAGGTCCCACACTATCTCATCGCCTGGGAGAGGATTGGAATTTCTGGTTGGTTAAATACCCCAGAATTCCTACCTCTCTTATGGCTTTGAAGTATAGCGTAGTGGATACAGCATGCAACTGCCACCTTGTTGGCCAGTGTTCGAGTCCCCTGGTGGGTTGAGTGTCTAAAAAGTTATAAACTTCAGCTACTGGAATAGGGTAGTCTGTGCATTAAGCATTTGGCACTGAGTTTTCCCATATAACAGGAACCGATGAAAGAGCATCCGAGGTCCCACACTATCTCATCGCCTGGGAGAGGATTGGAATTTCTGGTTGGTTAAATACCCCAGAATTCCTACCTCTCTTATGGCTTTGAAGTATAGCGTAGTGGATACAGCATGCAACTGCCACCTTGTTGGCCAGTGTTCGAGTCCCCTGGTGGGTTGAGTGTCTAAAAAGTTATAAACTTCAGCTACTGGAATAGGGTAGTCTGTGCATTAAGCATTTGGCACTGAGTTTTCCCATATAACAGGAACCGATGAAAGAGCATCCGAGGTCCCACACTATCTCATCGCCTGGGAGAGGATTGGAATTTCTGGTTGGTTAAATACCCCAGAATTCCTACCTCTCTTATGGCTTTGAAGTATAGCGTAGTGGATACAGCATGCAACTGCCACCTTGTTGGCCAGTGTTCGAGTCCCCTGGTGGGTTGAGTGTCTAAAAAGTTATAAACTTCAGCTACTGGAATAGGGTAGTCTGTGCATTAAGCATTTGGCACTGAGTTTTCCCATATAACAGGAACCGATGAAAGAGCATCCGAGGTCCCACACTATCTCATCGCCTGGGAGAGGATTGGAATTTCTGGTTGGTTAAATACCCCAGAATTCCTACCTCTCTTATGGCTTTGAAGTATAGCGTAGTGGATACAGCATGCAACTGCCACCTTGTTGGCCAGTGTTCGAGTCCCCTGGTGGGTTGAGTGTCTAAAAAGTTATAAACTTCAGCTACTGGAATAGGGTAGTCTGTGCATTAAGCATTTGGCACTGAGTTTTCCCATATAACAGGAACCGATGAAAGAGCATCCGAGGTCCCACACTATCTCATCGCCTGGGAGAGGATTGGAATTTCTGGTTGGTTAAATACCCCAGAATTCCTACCTCTCTTATGGCTTTGAAGTATAGCGTAGTGGATACAGCATGCAACTGCCACCTTGTTGGCCAGTGTTCGAGTCCCCTGGTGGGTTGAGTGTCTAAAAAGTTATAAACTTCAGCTACTGGAATAGGGTAGTCTGTGCATATATATATATATATATATATGTCGTACCTAGTAGCCAGAACGCACTTCTCAGCCTACTATTCAAGGCCCGATTTGCCTAATAAGCCAAGTTTTCCTGAATTAATGTATTTTCTCAAATTTTTTTCTTATGAAATGATAAAGCTACCCATTTCATTATGTATGAGGTAAATTTTTTTTTATTGGAGTAAAAATTAAAGTAGATATATGACCGAATCTAACCAACCCTACCTAACCTAAGCTAACCTATCTTCATAGGTTAGGTTAGGTTTGGTAGCTGCTAAAAGTTAGGTTAGGTTAGGTTAGGTTGTCGAAAAAACATTAATTCACGAAAACTTGGCTTATTAGGCAAATCGAGCCTTGCATAGTAGGCTGAGAAGTGCGTTCTGGCTACTAGGTACGACATATATATATATATATATATATATATATATATATATATATATATATATATATATATATATATATATATAACTTTAGAACACTTTCCCACCAGGAGACTCGAACCCTAGCCAGCACAGAAGCCTTCCAGCAACTGGCATAACAGGTACGCCTTAACCCGCTCCACCACCTGCTCAGACCCTTAAAAGAGATGGTAATTTCGGAGTATTTAAATACCCCAAAGATCATCACCTCCCAAGAGCACTAGAGCAAGTGAGGGGTCATTTATACGTTTATTTCATCAAGTCCCTGTTAATATGGGAGAACACTGTGTCTATGAACTTAAGGCACAACTCTCCTAAACACGAGAGTGAAGTATACAACTTTAGAACACTTTCCCACCAGGAGACTCAAACCCTAGCCAGCACAGAAGCCTTCCAGCAACTGGCATAACAGGTACGCCTTAACCCGCTCCACCACCTGCTCAGACCCTTAAAACAGATGGTAATTTCGGAGTATTTAAATACCCCAAAGATCATCACCTCCCAAGAGCACTAGAGCAAGTGAGGGGTCATTTATACATTTATTTCATCAAGTCCCTGTTAATATGGGAGAACACTGTGTCTATGAACTTAAGGCACAACTCTCCTAAACACGAGAGTGAAGTATACAACTTTAGAACACTTTCCCACCAGGAGACTCGAACCCTAGCCAGCACAGAAGCCTTCCAGCAACTGGCATAACAGGTACGCCTTAACCCGCTCCACCACCTGCTCAGACCCTTAAAAGAGATGGTAATTTCGGAGTATTTAAATACCCCAAAGATCATCACCTCCCAAGAGCACTAGAGCAAGTGAGGGGTTATTTATACGTTTATTTCATCAAGTCCCTGTTAATATGGGAGAAACACTGTGTCTATGAACTTAAGGCACAACTCTCCTAAACACGAGAGTGAAGTATACAACTTTAGAACACTTTCCCACCAGGAGACTCGAACCCTAGCCAGCACAGAAGCCTTCCAGCAACTGGCATAACTTCCAGCAACTGGCATAGTAGGGGTATAAATGACCCCTCACTTGCTCTAGTGCTCTTGGGAGGTGATGATCTTTGGGGTATTTAAATACTCCGAAATTACCATCTCTTTTAAGGGTCTGAGCAGGTAGTGGAGCGGGTTAAGGCGTACCTGTTATGCCAGTTGCTGGAAGGCTTCTGTGCTGGCTAGGGTTCGAGTCTCCTGGTGGGAAAGTGTTCTAAAGTTGTATACTTCACTCTCGTGTTTAGGAGAGTTGTGCCTTAAGTTCATAGACACAGTGTTCTCCCATATTAACAGGGACTTGATGAAATAAACGTATAAATGACCCCTCACTTGCTCTAGTGCTCTTGGGAGGTGATGATCTTTGGGGTATTTAAATACTCCGAAATTACCATCTCTTTTAAGGGTCTGAGCAGGTGGAGGAGCGGGGTAAGGCGTACCTGTTATGCCAGTTGCTGGAAGGCTTCTGTGCTGGCTAGGGTTCGAGTCTCCTGGTGGGAAAGGGTTCTAAAGTTGTATACTTCACTCTCGTGTTTAGGAGAGTTGTGCCATATATATATATATATATATATATATATATATATATATATATATATATATATATATATATATATATATATCGTACCTAGTAGCCAGAACGCACTTTTTGGCCTACTATGCAAGGCCCGATTTGCCTAATAAGCCAAATTTTCATGAATTAATATATTTTCTCTAATTTTTTTTCTTATTAAATGAAAAAGCTACCCATTTCATTATGTATGAGGTCAATTTTTTTTTATTGGAAGTAAAATTAACGTAGATATATGACCGAACCTAACCAACCCTACCTAACCTAACCTAACCTATCTTTATAGGTTAGGTTAAGTTAGGTAGTCGAAAAAGTTAGGTTAGGTTAGGTTAGGTAGGTTAGGTAGTCGAAAAATAATTAATTCCTGAAAACTTGGCTTATTAGGCAAATCGGGCCTTGCATAGTAGGCTGAGAAGTGAGTTCTGGCCACTAGGTACGACATATATATATATATATATATATATATATATATATATATATATATATATATATATATATATATATATGTCGTACCTAGTAGCCAGAACGCACTTCTCAGCCGACTATGCAAGGCCCGATTTGCCTAATAAGCCAAGTTTTCCTGAATTAATCAATTTTCTCTAATTTTTTTCTTATGGAATGATAAAGCTACCCATTTCATTATGTATGAGGTCAATTTTTTTTATTGGAGTTAAAATTAACGTAGATATATGACCGAACCTAACCAACACTACCTAACCTAACCTAACCTATCTTTATAGGTTAGGTTAGGTTAGGTAGCCAAAAAAGTTAGGTTAGGTTAGGTTAGGTAGTCGAGAAAACTTTATTTCATGAAAACTTGGCTTATTAGGCAAATCGGGCCTTGCATAGTAGGCTGAGAAGTGCGTTCTGGCTACTAGGTACGACATATATATATATATATATATATATATATATATATATATATATATATATATATATATATATATATATATATATATATATAAATATATATATATATATATATATATATATATATATATATATATATATATATATATATATATATATATATATATATATATTGTGACGGTAACGCGTTGGTGTTCGGCTGTTTAAGGCTAGGGGTATGGCCTCGTCACATAGTTATAAAAAAAAATAGAAAAAACTGGAACTTCGTCTGTGGTAAGGTAAGGAGAAGACACACAAAACACAAGTAAACTTTAACAATGAAATTTTAATTACGTTAAATAAATCAAAACATGAAAAAATGGACAAACAAATTTGTATAATAAAATCAATCCATCAAAATAATAAGAATAATTAAATGACACAATGAAAAGTTACGTTAAGATAAAATAACAAGAAGTGCAACACAAAATAAAGGGAAGGTGCTGGAATATTGGCTTTAAGCTACCACCTCTCTCAGTACACGCTAACGTCTAGCCGGGAGGAGTGGTAACCACGAAAGCACTGAATATTCTGAGGTCTGAGGTCGTGGCGACCCCAGACATCAAGTAGTATGGGGGGGGGGCGAGTGCAGGTGCAGCCAGACCGGCGACCAATCAGCGGAGCCGGTAGCGATCAACAGGTAGTTTGGCGGTTTGAGTCTGAACAGGTGTCTCTGGCTGCAACGTTTTGCGCTCTGGCAAACCTTGCTGGTGTTGTTGTCGTTGTTGGACATTTCTTCCATAGTAGTATTATATAATTTCAACGACGTAATTATGGAGGGAAGAGCAGGCTCAATCTCTTGAAGGAGATTATCGTCACAACTCTCCCCCGAAGCCTGCGGTTCTGGAAGAAGTACGTCGTTATGTGGTGGAGTAATGGATGGAGTCGCTTCTACTTCATAAACTCTGGAGAGATCATGGGCTAAGATGTTGTCAGACTCTTGGTATAGCGTGTCTCCAGGTTGAATTTCTGCAGTTAGCAAGCCCATAGTAGAAGACGTTGAGATGAGAAGTGGGCGTGCTGCAGGAGGTGTAGGGTGGTGTGGTCCGTGTTGATGGTGGACCGAGCACTTTTCAGGTGTGGAGTGAAGTGCTGAAGCTTCAGGATGAGGAAGAGTAGCTCCTTGCCAATTGTTCCGTAGTTCCTTGTAGCAGTAGTCGCTGACAGGTGTATTCTTCTCGCCTCGTTGCTGCATCACGACACCACCAACGTCGGTACCATTGGCGTCGACATGGAGGATGAAGGGCTTATCTGACGAGGTGAGAGTGGAATTAGAAGAGGGCAAAGGAGCACGATTATTATCCTGAAAGCATTTGGGAAGATCATTAAGGATTTCGGAATTAGAAAGCGCTGACTCCTTGTCAGTGCTTTCGGGAGGAGAAGCTGGGATGGTCTCACTGTGGATGTAGGGTTCTGTGAAGGTAGAACAATTAGTCAAGACAGTGGGAGGAGTACCATTATATTGCTTCAGGAGGTTGACGTGGCACAGCTGGGTCTTCCGCCGCCTATCTGGAGTCTCTATTACGTAGTTGTTATTATTCCTGCACTCTTTGACGCGGTAGGGTCCTGAAAATCTGTTTTGTAAAGGTGAACCTGGGATAGGGAAATAGGCAAGGACGAAGTCTCCCGGCTTGAATTTTCTTACTTTGCTGGTCTGGTCGTAATGAGTCTTCATTCTCACCTGGGCTTTCAATAGATTATCATGGGCAAAGCGGTGGACTCTCTCTAGAATGTGTTGAAGGTTTTGAAGAAACTGGGGCACATTCTGATGCTCACTGAAGGTGGCATCTCTGAGAGAGTCTTTGAAAGCCTTAAGGGGAGTACGGCACTTACGGCCGTAGAGCATCTCATAAGGAGATACTCCTAGGGACTCATTGGGGAGACTTCTGAAAATACACATTATAAGGTCAATCTGCTTATCCCAATCCTTCGAGGTTTCACTACAAAACTTTTTCAAGAGTGCTTTGATGGTCTGATGACTACGTTCAAGAGAACCCTGTGAAGCAGGATGATAGGGGCTGGACAATACCTGTTTGATGTTGAACTCCTCCAGTGTCCTTTTGAAGAGATCACTGGTGAAGTTGGTACCACAGTCACTTTGAATCTCCCTGGGAAATCCGCATTGAGTGAAGATCTTCAATAGATGTTTTATAACCGTAGCAGCCGTGATGTTCTTCACTGGAACTGCTATGGGAAATCTGGTGGTAGGACACAGGATGGTTAGGATGTAGGCGTTACCTGAACTGGTCCGAGGTAAAGGACCAACACAGTCTATTATGAGTCTGTGGAAAGGTTCCGCAGGCACCTGTATGGGAATCAGTGGCGCTCTGGGAATGGAGATGTTCGGTTTGCCTGCCATCTGACATGTATGACACTGTTTTACGTACTGTTTGACGTTATTTACCATACCTGGCCAGTAGTAGTCTTGACGAATCCCATGGTAAGTCTTGTTGAAGCCGTAGTGGGAGAATGCTCCGTGGGCCAGGTGTAGAATAGTGGGCCGCAGGCTGGTGGGAATCACAAGTTGTTCGATGTTGGCCCAATCGTCCTCCTCCTTCAGTTTACTGGGTCTATATCTGCGGTAGAGCAGGTTGTTCTCTAGGAAGAACCCAGGAATACTGTCGGGTTGAGTCTCAGCCTGGAAAAACAATGGTGTTAAAGTAAGATCTTCCCTCTGCAACTTACGGAACTCCAACTTGGTCAGATGCGGGGGTAGTTTCTGAGGGTCTTGAGGGACAGCGGTAGCAGTAGAGTCAGCTGGCTGTGGACGTGCGGCTTGTGCACGGGTGGTCACGAGAACCGGAGGAGAAACTTCATCACTCTCTTGAACCTCTGCTGGAACATACTCAAGAATAGGGTTTATTGGCACAGAGTTACACACCTGGGGTTTGTCCATGACGATCAGGTTGGTCGGTTGCAGGTCTTCTGCCAAGTCGTTGCCTAGGAGAAGTTGCACTCCAGGCATGGGAAAAGGCTTTTCCCTGACGGCGACTTGGACTTCCCCGTTCACGTAGGGACAATCCAGGTGGACTCTGGCGAGAGGGTATGGAGTGGTAGCAGTGAGGTCAGTGATGAAGACGGTTTCTCCGGTGTAGACGATGTTGGGCACAGCCGACTTCAAGATGATCGATTGTAGAGCCGCTGTGTCCCTCAAGATCTTCAATTTGAAACGTCCCTCCGGATTTGAACCGTTGGCAGAGACAGTTCCAGTATACAGGTGGTTACTGAAAAGAGAAAGATCATTAACATCAACACCAACATTCATCACAGGCTTACCGGACTTAGGAGGAGTTGGTTTGGGTCTTTGTTGGTCAGTGGTTCCCTTGTATTGAGACTTACCACACTTGTCTATGGTATGTCCATAGAGTCTACAATACTTGCAGTACAGTTGTGAACCAGCTTGATCGGGCTCACCTTCTCGTAACTGTACCACGACTTCTTACTGGAGGATGGTTCGGGTGTCAGCCGGTGGATGAGGCTGTAAGTGTCAGCCGACTTAGCACACTTCAGGTAGTCGGTTTCTTCTTTATCTGCTAAGTAGAGGCGGACAGGAGGTGGCACACGTCTCAAGAATTCTTCAACAAGCATCAGGTTGACGAGTTCTGTAAAAGTAGAGACATGTGCTGCTTCCAGCCATTTCATGAAATACCTCCGTTTCGTGTTAGCAAACTCGAGAAAGGTAGTGGTACCTGCCTTCAGGTGGTCACGGAATTTCCTTCTATAACTTTCAGTAGAGAGGAGGTAGGCGTCCAACACTGCTTGTTTCAGAGTGTGGTAGTCATTCTCAGACGCCAAAGTACTGAGTGTGACTGCAGCTCTACCTGTAAGATGGACTCTGAGAAGCGTGGCCCATTGGTCGACAGGCCAACTGAGTTGATTAGCAAGGGTTTCAAAGGTGGTAAAGAACACATCAACTTCTGCTTCTACAAAGGATGGCATTAACTTACTTGCATGTGATATATTAAAACTGACGGGAAGATTGGCAGTAGCTTGCTGGCGCTGAGTGAAGTGTGAAGTTTCCAAGGCGATTTCGCGTTGACGACACTCTAGAGCCAGAGTCGCTTGTTGCTTGTCATGCTCGCGTTGCATCTCCAACTCGCGTTGTTTGGTTTCAAGCTGTACGCGTTCCCGCTCCTGGAGTGTTTCAAGCTGTACTCGTTCACGTTCCTGGAGTAGTGCAACCTCCCGTTCCTGGAGGGTGATTTCTCGTTCTTGTTCTTCCCTTCGTATGGCAGCTGCTTCTCTTTGATGCTCACGTTCAATCTTGGCCAGCTCTAGTTTGAGTTTCAGCGTTGCCAAATCAGTTTTTTTCTGAAATATAGTAAGTTTCATGAGTTTCAGAGTCTATCTTACCTTGCTCTAAATAGTAATCCAGCAACAGGTTGTGTAGGTCATTTTTGTTGGCTTGGTAGGGAACTTCTAGTTGATACTCATGTGCAAGAGTTTGTAATTCAGTCTTCTTGGCATGACTTAAAGTCCCTATTTCACCTGCTGGATTTGTACGGAAAGCTTGGAGACGAAACATGGTGAAATTAGCAAATAAAGGTACACGAATATTCAATAGTGAATGTCAGAAACAGGACAACGTGGCAACTGGTACCTATCCTGTGTGATCTTTAACAATTAAAGTTAAGTAAAAGATGTTAAATGATTAAATTAAATCAAGGGCGCAGGAAATCTTGTACCCGGTACTCATGTAAGAGAATAAGGGCAAGAAAATCCTACTAACAAATGAAACAGAGTTTCGAAAACAAATGAAACAGTTAATTGTCTCAAAAGTAAAATTGGTAGTCCAAGGATGTAGGCATACCTTGCCGAGTCTCTATAGGACATAAAGCAAGTTTTTCCTACTGAATTTAATATGATACTTACAGAATTAGCGAACTTTTGTGCTCTGAAAAAATAAGCTAATTCCCTACCGTTGTATGTATCATCATCTCTGACTGACGTGTAGGGGTGCGAGGTGTCAACTGGTGACGAGAACTGCTGCTGAGGTCCCAATTCAGCAACTAAAGTTCGAGCTAGAGGAACTATGGCCCTCTTTGTCCTCCTACAGTCAGATTGCAGAAGATTGGGTACTCTTGACCCGGGGCAGACCACAGTACCAGGGTACCAATATGATGATCTGTCAAAATGAGAAATATTCAAGGGACAAAGATGGTAAACACGAGTAATAACACGGAGGGAGAGATGACCAATTAAGAGTATGACTGCGGCCTATAGTCACCACGTAATCCAAAGTTGTCTCACCTTCACCATATGTTACTCTCGTAATGCACAATACACCGCACCTTATAAAAAATGAAATTGAATATGAAAAATAGTAAAGCTACGTTAACAAAGTTAAATACGCTTACCATAAATTACCACTTGGCACCAGTACCTGAGTGAAGCTCCTAGGACAGGCCCCCATATAACTTGTGACGGTAACGCGTTGGTGTTCGGCTGTTTAAGGCTAGGGGTATGGCCTCGTCACATAGTTATAAAAAAAATAGAAAAAACTGGAACTTCGTCTGTGGTAAGGTAAGGAGAAGACACACAAAACACAAGTAAACTTTAACAATGAAATTTTAATTACGTTAAATAAATCAAAACATGAAAAAATGGACAAACAAATTTGTATAATAAAATCAATCCATCAAAATAATAAGAATAATTAAATGACACAATGAAAAGTTACGTTAAGATAAAATAACAAGAAGTGCAACACAAAATAAGGGGAAGGTGCTGGAATATTGGCTTTAAGCTACCACCTCTCTCAGTACACGCTAACGTCTAGCCGGGAGGAGTGGTAACCACGAAAGCACTGAATATTCTGAGGTCTGAGGTCGTGGCGACCCCAGACATCAAGTAGTATGGGGGGGCGAGTGCAGGTGCAGCCAGACCGGTGACCAATCAGCGGAGCCGGTAGCGATCAACAGGTAGTTTGGCGGTTTGAGTCTGAACAGGTGTCTCTGGCTGCAACGTTTTGCGCTCTGGCAAACCTTGCTGGTGTTGTTGTCGTTGTTGGACATTTCTTCCATAGTAGTATTATATAATTTCAACGACGTAATTATGGAGGGAAGAGCAGGCTCAATCTCTTGAAGGAGATTATCGTCACAATATATATATATATATATATATATATATATATATATATATATATATATATATATATATATATATATATATATAAATATATATATATATATATATATATATATATATATATATATATATATATATATATATATATAACTGAAAACTCACACCCCAGAAGTGACTCGAACCCATACTCCCAGAAGCAACGCAACTGGTATGTACAAGACGCCTTAATCCACTTGACCATCACGACCGGACATAATGAGGTGATAGCCGAGGCTATTTGAACCACCCCACCGCCGGCACTCGGATAGTAATCTTGGGCATAGCATTTTACCAAATCACCTCATTCTTTGGGGCACGCGTGAGGAACACAAATGCGAAGAAGTTGCATATTTTTTTTTTTTGCATATTACAAGTTTTTCAGTTGCATATTGTCCTGGGGACCATTCAGGCTTGTTCGCATATATATATATATATATATATATATATATATATATGTCGTACCTAGTAGCCAGAACTCCCTTTTTGGCCTACTATTCAAGGCCCGATTTGCCTAATAAGCCAAGTTTTCCTGAATTAATATATTTTTTCTAATTTTTTTCTTATGAAATGATAAAGCTACCCATTTCATTATGTATGAGGTCAATTTTTTTTTATTGAAGTTAAAATTAACGTAGATATATGACCAAACCTAACCAACCCTACCTAACCTAACCTAACCTATCTTTATAGGTTAGGTTAGGTTAGGTAGCCGAAAACGTTAGGTTAGGTTAGGTTAGGTAGGTTAGGTTGTCGAAAAAACATTAATTCATGAAAACTAGGCTTATTAGGCAAATCGGGCCATGCATAGTAGGCTGAGAAGTGAGTTCTGGCTACTAGGTACGACATATATATATATATATATATATATATATATATATATATATATATATATATATATATAATATATATATATAATATATATATATATATATATATATATATATAATATATATATATATATATATATAATATATATATATATATAATATATATATATATATATATATATATATAATATATATATATATATATATATATATATATATATATATATATATATATATATATATATATATATATATATATATGTCGTACCTAGTAGCCAGAACTCACTTCTCAGCCTACTATTCAAGGCCCGATTTGCCTAATAAGCTAAGTTTTCCTGAATTAATATATTTACTATAATTTTTTTCTTATGAAATGATAAAGCAGCCCTTTTCTCTATGTATGAGGTCAATTTTTTTTTATTGGAGTTAAAATTAACGTAGATATATGACCGAACCTAACCAACCCTACCTAACCTAACCTAACCTATATATATAGGTAAGGTTAGGTTAGGTAGCCAAAAAAAGCTAGGTTAGGTTAGGTTAGGTAGGTTAGGTAGACGAAAAAACATTAATTCATGAAAACTTGGCTTATTAGGCAAATCGGGCCTTGAATAGTAGGCTGAGAAGTGCGTTCTGGCTATTAGGTACGACATATATATATATATATATATATATATATATATGCATATATATGCATATATATATATATATATATGTCGTACCTAGTAGCCAGAACGCACTTCTCAGCCTACTATTCAAGGCCCGATTTGCCTAATAAGCCAAGTTTTCCTGAATTAATCTATTTTCTCTAATTTTTTTCTTATGGAATGATAAAGCTACCCATTTCATTATGTATGAGGTCAATTTTTTTTATTGGAGTTAAAATTAACGTAGATATATGACCGAACCTAACCAACCCTACCTAACCTAACCTAACCTATCTTTATAGGTTAGGTTAGGTTAGGTAGCCAAAAAAGTTAGGTTAGGTTAGGTTAGGTAGGTTAGGTAGTCGAGAAAACATTATTTCATGAAAACTTGGCTTATTAGGCAAATCGGGCCTTGCATAGTAGGCTGAGAAGTGCGTTCTGGCTACTAGGTACGACATATATATATATATATATATATATATATATATATATATATATATATATATATATATATATATATATATATATGTCGTACCTAGTAGCCAGAACGCACTTCTCAGCCTACTATGCAAGGCCCGATTTGCCTAATAAGCCAAGTTTTCATGAATTAATTGTTTTTCGACTACCTAACCTACCTAACCTAACCTAACCTAACTTTTTCGGCTACCTAACCAAACCTAACCTATAAAGATAGGTTAGGTTAGGTTAGGTAGGGTTGGTTAGGTTCGGTCATATATCTACGTTAATTTTAACTCCAATAAAAAAAAATTGACCTAATACATAATGAAATGGGTAGCTTTATCATTTCATGAGAAAAAAATTAGAAAAAATATATTAATTCAGGAAAACTTGGCTTATTAGGCAAATCGGGCCTTGAATAGTAGGCCAAAAAGTGAGTTCTGGCTACTAGGTACGACATATATATATATATATATATATATATATATATATATATATAAATATATATATATATATATATATATATATATATATATATATATATATATATATATATATGTGTGTGTGTATATCACGAAAATAAACACGTGATTAGATAAATATATATATATATGTCGTACCTAGTAGCCAGAACGCACTTCTCAGCCTATTATGCAAGGCCCGATTTGCCAAATAAGCCAAGTTTTCCTGAAATAATATATTTTCTCTATTTTTTTCTTATGAAATGATAAAACTACCCATTTCATTACGTACGAGATCAATTTTTTTTTATTGGAGTTAAAATTAACGTAGATATATGACCGAACCTAACCAACCCTACCTAACCTAACCTAACCTATCTTTATAGGTTGGGTTAGGTTAGGTAGCTGAAAAAGTTAGGTTAGGTTAGGTTAGGTAGGTTAGGTAGTTGAAAAACAATTAATCATGAAAACTTGGCTTATTAGGCAAATCAGGACTTGCAAAGTAGGCAGAGAAGTGCGTTCTGGCTACTAGGTACGACATATATATATATATATATATATATATATATATATATATATATATATATATATATATATATATATATATATATATATATATATATATATATATATATATATATATATATATATAACTGAAAACTCACACCCCAGAAGTGACTCGAACCCATACTCCCAGAAGCAACGCAACTGGTATGTACAAGACGCCTTAATCCACTTGACCATCACGACCGGACATAATGAGGTGATAGCCGAGGCTATTTGAACCACCCCACCGCCGGCACTCGGATAGTAATCTTGGGCATAGCATTTTACCAAATCACCTCATTCTTTGGGGCACGCGTGAGGAACACAAATGCGAACAAGTTGCATATTTTTTTTTTTGCATATTACAAGTTTTTCAGTTGCATATTGTCCTGGGGACCATTCAGGCTTGTTCGCATATATATATATATATATATATATATATATATATATATATATATATATATATATATATATATATATAATATATATATAATATATATATATATATATATATATATATATATATATATATATATATATATATATATATATATATATATATATATATATGTCGTACCTAGTAGCCAGAACGCACCTCTCAGCCTACTATGCATGGCCCGATTTGCCTAATAAGCCAAGTTTTCATGAATTAATTGTTTTTCGACTACCTAACCTACCTAACCTAACCTAACCTAACTTTTTCGGCTACCTAACCAAACCTAACCTATAAAGATAGGTTAGGTTAGGTTAGGTAGGGTTGGTTAGGTTCGGTCATATATCTACGTTAATTTTAACTCCAATAAAAAAAAATTGACCTCATACATAATGAAATGGGTAGCTTTGTCATTTCATAAGAAAAAAATTAGAAAAAATATAATAATTCAGGAAAACTTGGCTTATTAGGCAAATCGGGCCTTGAATAGTAGGCCAAAAAGTGAGTTCTGGCTACTAGGTACGACATATATATATATATATATATATATATATATATATATATATATATATAATATATATATATATATCGTACCTAGTAGCCAGAACGCACTTCTCAGCCTACTATGCAAGGCCCGATTTGCCTAATAAGCCAAGTTTTCATGAATTAATTGTTTTTCGACTACCTAACCTACCTAACCTAACCTAACCTAGCTTTTTCGGCTACCTAACCTAATCTAACCCATAAAGATAGGTTAGGTTAGGTTAGGTAGGGTTGGTTAGGTTCGGTCATATATCTACGTTAATTTTAACTCCAATAAAAAAAAATTGACCTCATACATAATGAAATGGGTAGCTTTATCATTTCATAAGAAAAAAATTTGAGAAAATATATTAATTCAGGAAAACTTGGCTTATTAGGCAAATCGGGCCCTGAATTGTAGGCTGAGAAGTGCGTTCTGGCTACTAGGTACGACATATATAATATATATATATATATATATATATATATATATATATATATATATATATATATATATATATATATATAATATATATATATATATATATATATATATATATATATATATATATATGCATATATATATATATATATATATATATATATATATATATATATATATATATATATATATATATATATATATATATGTCGTACCTAGTAGCCAGAACGCACTTCTCTGCCTACTATGCAAGGCCCGATTTGCCTAATAAGTCAAGTTTTCATGAATTAATATATTATCTCTAATTTTTTTCTTATGAAATGATAAAGCTACCCATTTCATTATGTATGAGGTCAATTTTTTTTTATTGGAGTTAAAATTAACGTAGATATATGACCGAACCTAACCAACCCTACCTAACCTAACCTAACCTATCTTTATAGGTTAGGTTAGGTTAGGTAGCCAAAAAAGTAAGGTTAGGTTAGGTTAGGTAGGTTAGGTAGTCGAGAAAACATTATTTCATGAAAACTTGGCTTATTAGGCAAATCGGGCATTGCATAGTAGGCTGAGAAGTGCGTTCTGGCTACTAGGTACGACATATATATATATATATATATATATATATATATATATATATATATATATATATATATATATATATATATATATATATATATATATATATATATATATGTCGTACCTAATAGCCAGAACGCACTTCTATGCCTACTATTCAAGGCCTGATTTGCCTAATTAGCCAAGTTTTCATGAATTAATTGTTTTTCGACTACCTAACCTACCTAACCTAACCTAACCTACCTTTTTCGGCTACCTAACCTAACCTTACCTATAAAGATAGGTTAGGTTAGGTTAGGTAGGGTTGGTTAGGTTCGGTCATATATCTACGTTAATTTTAACTCCAATAAAAAAAAATTGACTTCATACATAATGAAATGGGTAGCTTTATCATTTCGTAATAAAATAATTAGAGAAAATATATTAATTCATGAAAACTTGGCTTATTAGGCAAATCGGGCCTTGAATAGTAGGCATAGAAGTGCGTTCTGGCTATTAGGTACGACATATATATATATATATATATATATATATATATATATATATATATATATATATATATATATATATATAACTGAAAACTCACACCCCAGAAGTGACTCGAACCCATACTCCCAGAAGCAACGCAACTGGTATGTACAAGACGCCTTAATCCACTTGACCATCACGACCGGACATAATGAGGTGATAGCCGAGGCTATTTGAACCACCCCACCGCCGGCACTCGGATAGTAATCTTGGGCATAGCATTTTACCAAATCACCTCATTCTTTGGGGCACACGTGAGGAACACAAATGCGAACAAGTTGCATATTTTTTTTTTTGCATATTACAAGTTTTTCAGTTGCATATTGTTCTGGGGACCATTCAGGCTTGTTCGCATATATATATATATATATATATATATATATATATATATATATATATATATATATATATATAATATATATATATATATAATATATATATATATAATATATATATATATATATATATATATATATATATATATATATATATATATATATATATGTCGTACCTAATAGCCAGAATGCACTTGTCAGCCTAATATGCAAGGCCCGATTTGCCTAAAAAGCCAAGTTTTCCTGAATTAATATATTTTCTCTAACTTTTTTCTTATGAAATGATAAATCTACCCATTTCATTATGTATGAGGTCAATTTTTTTTTATTGGAGTTTAAATTAACGTAGATATATGACCAAACCTAACCAACCCTACCTAACCTAACCTAACCTATCTTTATAGGTTAGGTTAGGTTAGGTAACCCAAAAAGTTAGGTTAGGTTAGGTTAGGTAGGTTAGGTAGTCGAAAAACAATTATTTCATGAAAACTTGGCTTATTAGTCAAATTGGGCCTTGCATAGTAGGCTGATAAGTGAGTTCTGGCTACTAGGTACGACATATATATATATATAATATATATATATATAATATATATATATATATATATATATATATATATATATATATATATATATATATAATATATATATATATATATATATATATATATATATATATATATATATATATATATATATATGCATATATATATATATATATATGTCGTACCTAGTAGCCAGAACGCACTTCTCTGCCTACTATGCAAGGCCCGATTTGCCTAATAAGTCAAGTTTTCATGAATTAATATATTATCTCTAATTTTTTTCTTATGAAATGATAAAGCTAACCATTTCATTATGTATGAGGTCAATTTTTTTTTTATTGGAGTTAAAATTAACGTAGATATATGACCGAACCTAACCAACCCTACCTAACCTAACCTAACCTATTTTTATAGGTTAGGTTAGGTTAGGTAGCCGAAAAAGTTAGGTTAGGTTAGGTTAGGTAGTCGAAAAACAATTAATTCATGAAAACTTGGCTTATTAGGCAAATCGGGCCTTGCATAGTAGGCTGAGAAGTGCGTTCTGGCTACTAGGTACGACATATATATATATATATATATATATATATGTCGTACCTAGTAGCCAGAACTCACTTCTCAGCCTACTATGCAGGGCCCGATTTGCCTAATAAGCCAAGTTTTACTGAATTAATATATTTTCTCTAATTTTTTTCTTATTAAATGATAAAGCTACCCATTTCATTATGTATGAGGTCAATTTTTTTCTATTAGAGTTAAAATTAACGTAGATATATGACCGAACCTAACCAACCCTACCTAACCTAACCTAACCTATCTTTATATGTTAGGTTAGGTTAGGTAGCCGAAAACGTTAGGTTAGGTTAGGTTAGGTAGGTTAGGTAGTCTAAAAAACATTAATTCATGAAAACTAGGCTTATTAGGCAAATCGGGCCTTGCGTAGTAGGCTGAGAAGTGAGTTCTGGCTATTAGGTACGACATATATATATATATAGTACATAGTAGCCAGAACGCACTTATCAGCCTACTATGCAAGGCCCGATTTGCCAAATAAGCCAAGTTTTCCTGAATTAATATATTTTCACAAAATCTTTTCTTATGAAATGATAAAGCTACACATTTCATTATGTGTGAGGTCAATTTTTTTTTATTGGAGTTAAAATTAACGTAGATATATGACCGAACCTAACCAACCCTACCTAACCTAACCTAACCTATCTTTATAGGTTAGGGAACCAGAAAAGTTAGGTTAGGTTAGGTTAGGTAGGTTAGGTAGTCGAAAAACAACTAATTCATGAAAACTTGGCTTATTAGGCAAATCGAGCCTTGCATAGTAGGCCGAGAAGTGCGTTCTGGCTACTAGGTACGACATATATATATATATATATATATATATATATATATATATATGTCGTACCTAGTAGCCAGAACTCACTTCTCAGCCTACTATGCAAGGCCCGATTTGCCTAATAAGCCAAGTTTTCATGAATTAATGTTTTTTCGACTACCTAACCTACCTAACCTAACCTAACCTAACGTTTTCGGCTACCTAACCTAACCTAACCTATAAAGATAGGTTAGGTTAGGTTAGGTAGGGTTGGTTAGGTTCGGTCATATATCTACGTTAATTTTAACTCCAATAAAAAAAAATTGACCTCATACATAATGAAATGGGTAGCTTTATCATTTCATAAGAAAAAAATTAGAGAAAATATATTAATTCAGGAAAACTTGGCTTATTAGGCAAATCGGGCCTTGAATAGTAGGCCAAAAAGTGAGTTCTGGCTACTAGGTACGACATATATATATATATATATATATATATATATATATATATATATGTATTCGTTTGCCTTGTTCGGGTAGAATGTAGACACAGTAGTCGCTTCTGTATATATTTATTGACTGAGATAGCAAGGTATATATCTGCCTAGCCGAGGTCCATCTACTCTGAGTCTGTGAGGATAACTGCCGCTGCTGGGAGCATGCTTGATGCTCCTCTGTCTGGCATGACGTCAGAGGCCTACTTGCCTGTGATTGGTTACATTTCAACTGACAGAATTTTGAGTATAACACCGCTCGGACACGCTACCAAGTCGACGTCCCTTGTCGACAAGCTCTGGCTAGCTATATAGTTACAATGATACTGAAAGGACCTCGGTGGCATACAATAATGGCTTACATGTGAAATTTGCATAATAAAACATTGAAAGAAGATCAGGTGTGCGTAATACTAACAACTCGGCATATATGCACCAAAAAAAAAATTCATCATAATAGGTGAAAATCATGGTAACAATGCTTTGATTAAACCAGAGTATTAAGAACATGTGTATGTCTACTGATCAGATATGAACAATACAACTCAAGGTATTGCCTAAACAAAATTATTAACATGTGTCAATGGCATGTGCTTGAAAACCATACAAAATTAAACAATTATTACATTAATAGAACAAAGTTCTGACCTAACAACCACAATTGAATTTCAAGATAATGATTTTTTTTTTTTTTTTTTTTTTTTTTTCTGAAATAATACAATATATTTACAAGACCAATGTACAATATATATAATGTGCAATATATTTACAAGCATATACAAGACCTGGATCAAGAAGACTAACATCTGCGTGATAGCAGTCAGGATTCACTGGCCTCAATGTGGTTGCTAGAACAATAATAACTCCTATGACAAGCACTGTAAAAATACAAATGGTAGTAGACTTAACAATGGCATCTAATTTATAACCAAATAAAGTTGAGAAAAACTATACATTATATATAATGGTAATAATAAGACATGTGGTAGAAATACTGCAAATGAGTTTTTTTTTTTTCAAAACAAACAGAATAACTGCAGAGTGCATTCAATTATAAATTCTGCGGATATCTACACCTAGCTCATCCAGAGCACTATACAACTCTGGCTCTGACTGAAGGTCCGGAACAGATGAAACTTCATGCGACAAACTATCATCTTGAGAGATATCCTCGTTAACATCTAGCCAATGGACATATGGTGAGTGCACGGTTGAAACGAGAGGTCTAGATCTAAGATTATAATTGCTAGTATGGGGTTGCTGAACATCAAGTGGTCTGTCAACCACAGAAGGTGGTGTCCGAGTAGGAGTATCTGTCTGGGTAAGTTCATTGTCATCTTCCTCATCAGTCTCGTCAACAGTCATTTTAGCTAACTTCATGTGGTCTAAATGTTCATTTATATACTCTCCTGTTAACAAGTTCTTAAGTCTGTATTTGTTACCTTTAATAAGCTCGATTACCTTATATGGACCCAAAAATTTCTTAGTTAACTTGTACATAGGACCAGACCTGTGTTGGTTAAGTATCATTACTACAGATCCAATAGTTATTTTACTGGGTTTAGCTCGTGCATTCCTTGCTAGAGTGAACTCGGCTGTTGCTTTGGACAGTTGTTCTCGTATTTTCTTGAATACTAGTTGCATTTGTCTACGCTTCACTTGAACAAAATCATCTACGTTATATAAGGGAGTAGGAGGTACGTTAATCAATTCATTAGGGAGGATCTTATCTGTACCATAAAGAATAGCGTGAGATGTGTCACCAGTAGAAACATTAATTGAAGAATTTATAGCACACTGAATTAAGGGTATAAAATCATCCCAATTGTTGTTATCAAAATTCAACGTGACTCTCAAGGCATCTAACACTTTCCTGTTAGTACGTTCAGCTAGTCCATTACTTGCCGGATGATAAGGCATGATGCTACATTTTTTGATGTTATATAAATCACACAAGCTAGTTAGAATACTATTACTGAATTCTGAACCATTATCTGAAAGGATTACTTTAGGCATACTATATCTACAAATTATTTGGTCATGGAATGCGCTGGCTATGGTTTCTGCTGTTTTGTTCGGGATAGGAACTAGTTCGCAAAACCGTGAAAAATTATCGACCATTACAAGCAAATGTTTGTTCCCTTTCTCTGTTTCCGCAAAATTTGTCAATAAATCCATCGATATTCGTTCCCAAGGAGCTTTAGTTGCTGGGTACACCTGAATTGGATTAGGTCCTAAAACATGTCCCTTGTGCTGTAAACAAGTTAAACATCTGTCAACATAATGAGCAATCTCCTTAGCCATTTTTGGCCAAAAATATTTCAATCGACCTTGTTGGAGTGTACGATCCTTTCCTGGATGTGCACTTGCAGGAGCATCATGGATAATTTTTAACACAGTTGGTACCAAGACAGCTGGAACAACTAACTGACAACATTTCCTCGGGGCTGTCCCTAGCTTTACTACTCTACACAGTAAATTGTCCAACATAACTAGTTCTTTCAATGGTACTGGCGGTTTATGAATCGGGCGAGTGTCTTGCTTAGTCAAAAATTTAATGACGGGTGCCCATATGGGGTCTTGTCTTTGTTCCGTTTCTACTACTGTAGCATCTAATGCTGGGTAATTTAACTGAATCGCAGCTACGTGTCGAGAAAACGCATCGGCTACAACATTTTGCTTTCCTGGAATATATCCAAATGTGGGATTGAATTCTTGAATTGTGAGCAAATATCTAGCAAACTTTCCAACTGGATTCTTATTTTTGAACAAGGGAATTAATGGTTGGTGATCTGTAAGAACATGAACTGGGTAATTATAAATTGTATCCTTGAAATGTTTAAGTGCCCAAACAACTGCCAAGGCTTCTCATTCTGTTGCACTATAATTTTTCTCTTGTTTAGATAAAGTACGGCTAGCATAAGCTATTGCGTGATCTCTGTGACCTTCTGCTTGAAGTAATGCAGCACCTAGACCTATGTCACTAGCATCTGTAACCAACGTAAAAGGTTTAGCAAAATCTGGGTACCTAAGGACAGGTGACGAAATCAAGGCTGCTTTGAGTTTTTTGAATGATTGATCCAGGGCCTCTCCCCAAACAAAGGGTTCATCTTTTCTTTGCAACTTGTAAAGCGGAGCGGCTATAATAGAGAATCCAGCAATAAATGAACGATAAAATCCTACAAGACCTGTGAACTGTCTTACAGCTTCTGCGGTACGAGGTGTTGGAAAATCACGGGCAGCAATAATTTTTGATTCATTCAATGTAATACCTGAAGGTGTAACTGTATGACCTAGGAAATTAATCTTTTGCTTTAAAAATGAACATTTTGCAAGCTTTATTTTTAAATTAGCTTCAGCGAGCTTTGCAAGTACCTTTTCAAGGTTCTGGAAATGAGTCTGAACATCTTGCGACATGATTATGAGATCATCAAGGTAAACTAGAAGCGTACTTCCTATCAATCTACGAAATAGATTTGTCATGAGCCGTGAAAAGGTTATTGGACTACTACGCAAACCAAACGGCATTCTTTTGAAATGAAAATGACCATTGGGAGTACTAAAGGCTGTCAATTGTTTACTTTCCTCATCAAGGGGGATTTGCCAGAATCCCTGCAACAAATCTAACGTTGAGAATACTTTGTTTCGACCAATACTTTGCAACAAATCATTTAGAACTGGAAGTGGGAAACGATCAGGTATTGTTACTCTGTTAAGCTTGCGATAATCGATTACAGGTCTCCAAGTCCCATCTCGCTTTGGTACAAGAATCAATGGAGCGTTCCATGGCGAATTACTCGATTCAATTACATCACTCTGTAACATTTCTTCTACAAGTCTATCTGCTTCTGCTCTCTGAGAATGGGGAAGACGGTAAGCTGGTACATAAATAGGCGTAGTTCCTTGTTCAAGGGGAATTTTATGTGTAATGAGAGGAGTGAGACCTAATTTTTCTCCTGGTAGAGCAACAACAGCTCTATTCTTGTTCAAAATTTTCAAAAGCTGAGCCACAGAGTCAGGAAAATCAGTAGGACTGAGGTGTTGCGCTTGCACCTCTGGCTGAGATCCCTGTTCTCCTGGTGTGAGTGTACAAACAGTATGATCCATGGAGACATCATCCACAACTCGCACCGGTAACGAGTAATGGGCAAAATCTACAACATGGGTACCAGACTGGAGATGGATATCGGCATTACTTGTGTTTGCGATAAAAAGTGTGACAGTACCATCCTGCACTGTGTGCCAGGAGGGTTCAACAAATGTACCATTCACTTTACATGTTTCACTTTCCGCAATCACATCCGACAACTCAGGCACTCCCTGAACCTTAACTCTTATTCTGGTGAGAGAATGAGGGTGTAACACAGTGTCAGTAGCCGTGGAACCACTGACTTCAGAGATGGAAGCTGCCAGGCGAGCGAGACAACGAGAATCCGTTAGGGCGTCCCCTTCCAGAAAGTCCCGATACTCATTCTCCTTAACAACTGCACAACTACTATGCTTCAATCGAGTGCCTGTTTTCTCGGGTATGCTACCACGACAATGATCTGACAAACCTATGCTTGCAAGGCGGGTGTCAACAAAATTAACATAATCTGATTGAAGGTTGAACTCGTGGCCCTGTCGATACATGCTACACAAGGGTATGACATGGTCTTTGATACTTATGTTCCAACGATGGGGAAACAATGCAATATTTTCATCAATCATGGTGTACAGACCTAAGAGAATGTCTCCAGGAAAATGAATAATGTCAACAACTAAACATGTTATAGACAATGTGACATCATTGAACTTGAGTGGGAGGTCAATTTCACCCTGAACTTTTACTTTATTTCCTGAAATACCACTTAGAAAAGGTATGTGTGACTGTTTTAAAATAGTAGGGTGCTTACTTTCAATGTCTCTAAGAGCTGAGGGCTTGACAATATTAATTTTTGCACCTGAGTCAAGAAAAACTTTTAAAACTCTACCATGTACAATGGCTGATACAAGGGGACCATCACTTGAGACTGGACAAGTTACTACTTTTGACTTATGTTGTCTGGGATATCTGCGTCTTGTTTGTGTCAAATTTACTGTGGATCCGTCAACATCTACAACTGGTCTAGAGTCAGTGTCCTCCTCTGTCAAGTGTCCAAATCTATTTTGGGTAGCTACTGAATACACAGGGAGGGCACTAGGATTGGCTAGCTTGAATTGGTTAGCGGATGGCCTTGGGGGTTTCCCGACGACATGGAGTGAACATTCTGAGCTCCAGCATTCTGTGACTGAGCATTATAATTTGAAGTTGCATTATAGCTGGGCTGGGAGTTGTAATTACGAGAGTTCTGATAATGTCTTGGACGCTGTGAGCCTCGCCAAGACTGACCATGGGAGTTACGAGGTGGAGATGTCCTTGAAATTGAAATTGAAATAAGTTTATTGAGGTAAAATACACACAAAGGGATGAGGTAGCTCAAGCTATTCTCACCCCATTCAGTACAACGTGTTAATATATACATAGACACACATCACAAACAATAAACATATTACCAAACATTCTGAGAGGTAAACATATACATTTCCTCCTTCACAAGTAGTATGGTATCAGACGTACACACAAATACTTTTATGACCTAGGTATACTGTATAGACAATTTGCAAGACACCTGCAGATAATTCAACAAAATATTACAATCTTGGTGCAAAATTCTTATATCTCTCAAGAATATCATCAACCTTTCCGTTGTGACACATCCAGGCTATTTGTTCAGGAACAGTCCTTATCTCAGTGTTTCTATATACATTAATCAACGGACAATCAAGAATATAATGGGCAAGGGTGTGAGACCTTAACATACCACATAGTTTACACTTCGTGTCATTACCATGAACATCTATCCCATATTCCCAGTAATATTTGTACCCAAGCCTGAGCCGCATGTACACAGAGTCACTCCAAGCATTTCTCCTTTTACCATAAGTGAAATGGGTGTTTTGACTCACATACATGTAGTGTTGCATGGTTTGACTTCTCTCATACATTATCTCTCTCCTCTCCACTCCCGCCTGTGCCTGAATATTTCTGATTTTCCTTCTTATTTGTCTCATTGTGAATTCACATTCAATGTCAACTTGTGGTTTTGATGTGGCACGTTTGGCCAAGTCATCCGCCACCTCGTTGAGCACTATTCCAACATGAGACGGAATCCACATGAATTTCACACTATAACCTTTCAGCTGTATCTCAGTTATTCTTCTCTTACAGTCCTCCACTATAGACATGAAGACTGGGTTTCGACTGTTTAAGGACTCCAGTGCTCCTCGGCTATCGACAAATACAAAAACATTTTTGTCGTCATGACGTACTTCCTCCAAACACGCCAGAATGGCCTGCAGTTCAGCTTGTGTGGATGATATATAATTACTAAGCCGGAGTTCAATTATCCTGTCCACAGTCCCAAACTCCGTATAATCCCTTATTAGGACACCACACCCTGCCCTGCCATCTTCCGCCACCGACCCGTCGCAATATACATGTAAACTGTTGCCTCTTGGTAACCGAGATATCATGCTTCCATACAAACACCGTAATTGTCCCGGTTCATGATGAATCTTTTTCAGCTTGAGGGGTACAATTTCGACGTCTATTTTCTGTACTATCCAGGGAGCAGACATATTACACTGTCGAGAGGGTTTACAGCAGTCAAGTACGTCGTATTCCCTGAGGTCATGAGCTAATCCTCTCGTATAGCGTGTCTCCCTCAGTTTCCTGGAAGTGTGTACGTCACTCCAGCAGGTCTGAACGCTTTCAAACAGCTTATCCCCTCCTTTTCTCCGCATGAAACGAATAGATACTCTAGTGTTAATGTCACGGACTCTATCACACACACTCTGTAAATTTAATTCCATTCTCATTATTTCAATCATTGCATTTCTTTGACATCCAAGAATAATCCTCATAGCCTCGTTCTGTATCAGCTCTATTTTTTGAATTCTGCCTTGGCCTGTGTAAGACAATACGGGTGCTGCGTAGTCTATCAGGGATCGAACAGTGCTTATGTATAACATCCGCAAGATAGGTACCCCAACACCTTTACCAGAAAAAGCCAGTGCTTTTAGAGGATGCAGACGGGCTTTACATAAGGTGCTGATATGATTTATTTCAGCATTTTTACTCTCACATGTGTATCCAACATACATGCCCAGATACTTGTACTTCTGTACACGGCTCAGTTCCACACCATTTAGAGTAAGTGTTATATTTCTTCGTTTCCTATACTCGTATTTGGTTTTATCTGCATTTATAACTAAGCCTAACTTGTGACAGGTTGTACCAAGTATGTTAAGAGCATCTTGAATTTTGTTCCCAGAAGTGCCTTGTATAAGAATGTCATCAGCATATATGATCGTCGTGACCCCTGGAGGATACATCTCTGATGCTAATCTGTTCATTAATACATTGAATAAGGTGGGACTTAATACTCCCCCTTGTGGGGTACCTAACTGAAACCTCCGTTCCTCAGACATGTATCCCTGGTAATACACCTGACCTTTTCTGCCTTGTAGATAATCCCTTATCCAGTGTAGCAATCTCCCTGTTATTCCCAGATTGGCTAATTCGTATAAGATTACTTCCCCATTGGCTTTATCAAACGCTCCTTGTAGATCAACAAAAACTCTACAATTGTCATCCACATTAGACAAGCACTTTAAGAGACAATCCGCAGTACTTTTGCCTTTGATAAAACCAAAGAGATTACTGGACATGTTATCACCTACAAGGTAGAGTAGCCTATTTAACAAAATCCTTTCCATCATTTTACAAAAGCAGGATATTAAGGAGACAGGTCTGTAGCCTCCGTTTGACTTAGGGATAGGAATGATGACAGCCTCTTTCCATTTTCTTGGTAACTTTCCCTCTCTATAGCTCATATTAAACAAATCAAGTAAGGGATTAGGTTTCATACCGGCTAAATAATTAAGTATGTCATACGTTACTCCATCTTTTCCCGGAGCAGTGGAACTGCCACTTTTTATAGCATCCAGTAGCTCATCGTGGGTTATCTCAGTGCATGTTATAGATCTTGTATTTAAGGCACATAAAGTTACTCCATTTCTAATATTTTCCCATGACTCAATGGTGACTCTCGTGTCTGCAGGTAAGGACTCCATACCAGCAGCACTTGCCCATTTATCTACTAACTCATTAGCAACTTTCCCTGGATCTGAGTGAGCAATGAATTTGGTCTTACAACCCCTGACTTTATTTACTGCTCTCCATATGTCTTTAAGGTTCTTAGTATTACCAATGGACTGAGCAAATTCTTGCCAGTATCTGTCCCGCGCCTCCTTCCTCACCTGACTGCATTCCCTAGCCACTTCCAACATTGTATTTTTCTCTTCATCCCTCATTCCATTTTTTAACCATGCTTTATGCGCACTCCGTAGCATTCTCTCCCATCCCTTGACTTGCTGATCATTGGAATATTTAAATTTCTTAGGTCCGTGCGTCTTGCTTCCCCTGCCCCCGTTATTTTCCCTCTGTACTAATTTCTCTATGTTCTCGACCATATCCTCGTAAAAACTATCAACGCAGAGCGGCGTGTAATGTTGATACCAATCTCCCATATTTTGAATAAAGTAATTTTTCATATCTTTATTAATATTTAGCCTTTTCCTTTGAAAGTGGACTTGTTTTTTCCCCAGTGGTAATTCAACGTTCAAGGCAAAGTGGTCACTAAGTAGTTCCCGAACAACCCGAGCCTCCCCCATAATCCCCTGAGAGTTTAAAACGCAGGCATAGTCAAGCCGTCCTCCCCTGATGTGAGTTGGTTCATTGTTTCCCAAGAGACAGGTATCTGGATGATCTTGTAGAAACTGTAACCACTTGACCCCATTAGTATTAATACTACCTACTGTCCCAAGGCTTGTGTGCCGAGCATTAAGGTCCCCAATGACCAGTGAAGGATTAGTATAAATGCAGTCAGGTAAATAGTTAGCGTCGAAGCAGTTCCTGGATACATACAAATTAACTACAATAAATTCCCCTTCCCTTAATGATAATTTAACACAGACACTCTCTATACCTTGCGTTTTTGATGGCGGTTCTACTAACTCTGCTGGTATGGAGTTCTTAACATAAATCGACGTGCCTCTGATGTTATTTGCAGCGAAGAGGTGAAACCCTTTATAGCCATTTAATTTCAATAATCCTTCATTCCTATCCCCTGTCTCCTGGAGAGCTACAACATCAATATCATTTCCCATCACATAACAATGAACATCTGTAACCCTGTTTCTCAAACCATTAACATTCCATGACAACACTTTCAGTCTAGGGTGATCCATTATTAATCAATTCATTGCCTAAGTCATCCCCAATAAGTTCACTAAATGATAGCCATACCTTGTATAACATCTCCCACCTCCTCCCAAGTTCACCAGTAAAAGCGACATTGCGATTCTCAAGAGATTTTTTCAGCCCTGAGATGTCCATTATTGGCCCAAATGATTCTTTCATTTTATGTGTAATTATAGGGTTCTTCCTTTCCCTACGACTATCATCATTCACACACACTTCACTTTCCTTCATTTCATCACTCAATATTTCATTTTTGTCCTCAACCACTATATCCTGACTATCCTTCACCGTTTTGTGATTTTCCTTGACCTCCTGAACGTTTAATTTAGCCTCGATGGACTCGATTCTCTGCCCCAGATTTTGGAGGAACTCACCAACTTTTTTAAGTTCAGCCCACACTTCCTTGACCATATTATTATGACCCTCTTTCTGAGCCACAGTAGCCACTTCACTCACCGTTACACTGTCACTGCCGGAGTCCTGAGTGGTGGCGTGGCTGCTTGTTGCTGGAGCCTGCCTAAGTAAAGGTGACTCCTTTACCCACGCATTCGTCCGGTTCACTGGCACTGTTTGGGGCAGACTGTTTTGCTGTGCTCCCGGTGTCTGGGTAAGAGCTCTTGCTTGCTCTGTAACATTCACCGGCCGGAGAACAGCCATACTCGGCCTCTTGCTACACACAGCCGAGCTCGCATTGTGAACACCTCCACAGTTGCAGCATCTGGGAACTATTTTCTCACCCAGATTCAGTCTGTTTCTACACACAGTAGAGAGGTGAGACTTTCCGCAGAAACGACATCGTGGATCATTTTGACAGCTCCAGGATTTATGCCCCCATCTGCAGCATTTCAGGCATATTATGGGCTCTTCCACATACTTTGCTACATGCCTGTAGCCAGCCCCGGTGATGAACACTTTCTCGGGTACGTCGCCTCTCACTAGAGCCACCACCTGACTCCTAGCTTCACCTTTAATAAGGTGACGCTTGGCCCACACAAATCGTTGGTCGTCGAGTATAAACTCGGGGTCCAGAATCTGAGGGTATTTATAGATAATTACCTTCGTCAGCTTCTCGTTCCCCTCCGGTATTTCCATAAGAATTCCATCATATCCTTGCCGGCTAAGAAACGTCACTGCCTCCATAGAACCTACCGTTAAGTAAGGTCTGTTTACACCTTCCTTCAGCAGGGGCTCGAACTTGCGGTGTTCTCTTCCGAGTTTGACGGTCCACAGCAGCTTCTGATGATAGGCCAACGTGCATGAGGCAGGGAAGAGAAGCCTCCATCTCCGCTGACCCTCACCTTCCTCACATCGTTCCGTCCGTTTGTCTGCATCAGTCTCGGCGTCGTTCTTCATTCTCTTATCGTTTCCGTTAAGTGTATTACTGTCCACACTACGCCTTGCCTCCTGTCTTCTTCGTTTCTTCTTATTCCTTGTCAGAACTTCTAGATACTCGCCCTCCTCGTCTGACTGGCTGCTTTCAGAGGCCATGTTAATAACGTCGTGAGAAGTAGCCATGTCTTCTGGTGACTGAGTCTCCATCTCAGTACCCAGCATGGGGGGAGGGGGGGGGGGAAGGTGCGGAGCAGGTATCTTGACCCGACCGCGTCCCAGGTAAGACTGAGATGTCCTTTGCCTAGCTCTACAATCCACAGTGTGGTGACCAACTTGTTTATGGTACGTGCAATATGGAAGCCTAGAATGATTAGATTGATGAGGGGGCCGAGAGAATTGTCTAGGAGGTGATGATCTAGGGGCGGACCAACAGTCCCTTGCAAGGTGGTTACTCTTACCACAATGCCAACATGAGGGAGTGGATGGTTGTGGACTATGGCGTTTCGGCATTTTATGAGGCGGCGAATTTGACTGGGGGCTACGAGCATGGGTACGCTTCTGCGACCAAGAGTTTTGAGAGTTTGTGGGAGGATGCTGAGAGCTTGTGACTACATTTACAGCATCAGAGGGTGGCAACAGTTGAGCACTTCGGGGAGCTAGTTTATCTGCGGCATTGTTAATAGCCTCAAATACTTCACCAATTTCATGTTTAACACCAAAATTTTGTTGCTCAACGATTGGTTTTGTATGCTCGGGGGCAAAATGCATTAAAGTACCAAATGCTATCATTTTGGCCATAGCCTCAGGGGACAGATTATTGTCTTTATCTAACCAAGTCGAATTATTCATAGCAGAAACTAAGGCATACAGATACTGATCGAGACGGCTAGTAAACGCATTAAACGATTCACCAGGCTGCATGGTGGCATTGGCAATTTTCTTGACTAACCTATATGGGTCAAGGTCTCCTTTATTAACAAAGCGACGGCGAAAGAAATCCTTAAATTCAGGCCAAGACTGGAGGCTAACAATGGCTTTCTCATCAACAACAAAACGTGCATCACCTTTGGTTGTGTCCACGGCTGACCGTGCAATTGCTAAGTATTCGGCATCAGTAGGCTTAGAAAAACGTGCAACTGTTTTCGCTTCAACCTTACTAAACCATGATTCTAATAAACGCGATTCCCCAGCAAAAAGAGGAATAGCCATTTCCTGAGCTGATCTCTGGACATTGGGACGAGCAACTGTTCCCATTGATTCTGAAGGGGTTTCAACAGTAGTAGGCATTGTCACAGCCGTGGAAGCAATATTTGAACGCAGATTATAATTAAGTGCACCTGGCATCAGAAATAGTATACACAAAAATAAACACAAAAAAATATCAACTTGGCTAAAGTAAAAATGGCAGAAATAAAATTATTAAATTGGGCTAGGCAAGAAAATAATTAAGAACAAGCAATTGTAAACTAAATTTAGCAATCTTTCATTAAAAAAATGACTGGAATTAGATGTATGTAAATTAATTAAACCAGACTAAGCACAGCAATTGAGAATATAAAAACTGGAAGTGCAATTGCAAAATTTCATTAAAAAGATTCAACACAACAAGTGGCAATGCAAGAAATATGGATGTAGCACATAAACTGGACACAGGAATGTATATAACTGCTAGAAACAATTATTTCTTACTTCTCTCACCTTTGAATTCAGTAATGACACTAGTAACAATTAATGAATAATGGAATCATATGCAGGGAATATTGAAATGTCTCAGAGAAACTGTGGGCCTCTGGAGTACTAAACCGGCTCCAATATTTAACAAGTCACTGAAAGATTAATTCATAAGATATTTTGGATATATTTACGTTAAACCTCATTAAATCATAGCACACGATATCTTAGCTCATATTTACTTAACTCAGGGCTGCAGGATTTGCAATATAACAGTGGCCAAAACGAAAAACGGTGACCAGACGTGTGAAGAGGACCATGTGAGGGCTTGTTTACAAACTGGTGCGATGGCAGCGCTCCTGGCGGCGATGGCGCGAAACTCAGGGACCCCACACTGTTGATGCTGGAAGTGCGAAGATAAATTCTGACGACGACGATATTACGACGATGTCGGTGGAGAAACACGATTGGGAGGCAGGAGTTAACACAAAATGATGTAGCAGGGGCTGGTGGCGAGGTGTGAGCTTAGAGGGAGGCGAGGCGTGTGGGCCTGGGGAGGCGACACTAGTCAAACAATTGCAGTCCACCAAATATTCTCAAGGAACAATACAGCACATACGATGATCAGGTGATGCTTGCGACGATGACTGACCACGATTTCAGTAGCTTGAACACTCACAAAGCTTAGATACTGTCAGCTTGGGTGGCGGTGGTGGTGGTGGGTGCACTAGGTGGTTCCCACGTGGTGGCGCGAGGTTAAAAAAAATGGCTGGCGCGGGAAGCTTCCTTCCTCCTCACTGATGAATGAGCGTTCTCACAGGAAAATATTGACCCTTACTTCTGAAACGTTGGCCTGGAGTAGTGGTTGATGGCAGGACCCCGGTCTGGCACAATATTTGATGCGTGGGTGGCAGGATGGCGGCTTATGGCGGTGGCGGTGGCGGCTGGAACACGAGGCGATGCTGGGTACTTGAACTTTTCTTTCCAGAAAAAAATTTCTGGATCCCACTGCTGCTACCAGTATTCGTTTGCCTTGTTCGGGTAGAATGTAGACACAGTAGTCGCTTCTGTATATATTTATTGACTGAGATAGCAAGGTATATATCTGCCTAGCCGAGGTCCATCTACTCTGAGTCTGTGAGGATAACTGCCGCTGCTGGGAGCATGCTTGATGCTCCTCTGTCTGGCATGACGTCAGAGGCCTACTTGCCTGTGATTGGTTACATTTCAACTGACAGAATTTTGAGTATAACATATATATATATATATATATATATATATATATATATATATATATATATATATATATATATATATATATATATATATATATATATATACACACAATACAATACAATATACAATACAATATATATATATATATATATATATATATATATATATATATATATATATATATATATATATATATATATATATATATATATATAGGGAAGGGAGTACCACCTCTGGCTGGAAGAAGGGGGACCCATAGCCTCGGAGGAAACCACACATAACGCATTGGAGGGAATGTAGGTCCCCTCCAATACAGTTTCTGTGTGAAATATATATATATATATATATATATATATATATATATATATATATATATATATATATATATATATATATATATATATATATATATATATATATGCGAACAAGCCTGAATGGTCCCCAGGACTATATGCGACTGAAAACTCACACCCTAGAAGTGACTCGAACCCATACTCCCAGGAGCAACGCTACTGGTAACTCAACCCGTTCTCACACAAGACAGCACTTATATGACTTAATGCTTAAAGTCAATATGTTGAATGTGATTTAGTACATATGTGATATATTTCCAGTTACCTTTTTTACCAAGGCCCCAAACTCTTCCTCACGTACCAATTTACGTCTCACAGTACCCGTCCATCAATGTAGACAGCAGAATAGTCGTGATTGGTTCAATTATAATGAAAATTGTAGTTTTCAGGTCCCACATGGGTTGTGAAATTTACCTGCTATTGTCCATGCTCTTAGAATATTACAGATCAGCTACTTCCTATTGAAGGCTCGTAGTTTTGTTTTGAGAAATATTAGTTGTTCTTAGTAAATTATAATAAGCACTATAAATTATTACATAGAATATTCATATAAATTATTCATATATATTATAAATAAATTATTCATATAAATTATAAATAAATTATTCATATAAATTATAAATAAATTATTCATATAAATTATAAATAAATTATTCATATAAATTATAAATAAATTATTCATATAAATTATAAATAAATTATTCATATAAATTATAAATAAATTATTCATATAAATTATATATAAATTATTACATACATATAAACAGGGGATCGTATTCCAGGGACCTGCTCGAAACGCTACGCGTACTAGTGGCTGTACAAGAATGTCACAACTCTTGTATATATCTCAAAAAAAATAAATAAATAAAAAATAACAGTGCCTCATCAATGAATATTATATACCATAGTTTACGCTCTAAAAATCTTTAAAGAATATTTTGTAGAAACGCTAATAGAAAACGATGTTATGTTGGCATGTTTATGGGGTAAACTACTGCAAACTTGGGGATCACTTCCACACACAGGAAGGGTATGGGGTCCAATATAATCCACTGGATGTGTATGGCGTCCACTACCACCCACAGGATGGGTATGGGGCTCCAACCACCCACAGAATAACTATGGGGTCCAATAACACCCACTGGATGTGTATGACGTCCATTGCAGCCCACAGGATGAGTATAGGGTCCAGTATCGCCCACAGGATTAGTATATAGGGGTCCACTGCCGCCCAGAGGGTCGGTAAAGGATCCACTACCGCCCACAGGGTTGGTAGGGGGGTAACTGCCGCCCACAGGGTCGGTAGGGGGTTCACTACCGCCCACAGGGTCAGTATGGGGTCCACTGCCAGCCACAGGTTCGGTATGGAGTCCACTGCCGCCCACATGGTCGGTATGGGGTCCACTACCGCCCACAGGGTCGCTATGAAATCAACTACCGCCCATAGTGTTTGTATAGTGTCCACTACCGCCCATAGTGTTATTATGGAGTCCACTACCCCTCATAGTGTCGGTATGGGGGTCCATTACTACCCACAGGGTGTGTCTGGGGTCTATTTTTTTCTGTATAGCAGAGGTGGCAATACTGCTTTTCCAATCTCATTTGTTGTTCAATGTAATTTGTTGTTCGACTTGCAACAATTTATATATATATATATATATATATATATATATATATATATATATATATATATATATATATATATATATATATATATATATATATATATATATATATATATATATGTATATATAGTATAGTGCCTTTGCAATAACGTACCAATGTGTGTATTTGTTGTATTGTATTGTTGAAATACATTGTTCACGTGAAATACATGTGAAATATTGTTGAAAACATCTTGATGACTTATTAAACCAAAATTATTTATTAGTCAGAAGAAAGACAAAAACGCGATCTATATGTTAAACCTCTACCAGACAAATATTTTAAGTAAAACCGAAGATATTTGTAGTTTTATAAAAGGGGCAGTTTTCATTGCTCGTCGAGCTCGAAAACCGCAGCATTCATCTCAGAACCATGCCTATTTCACACAGATTCCTTAATAAACGTAGGAATTTTATATGTCACAAGAATGATATAAATATAAGCTTCATTCTAAATACCTTACCATGGGCATATTTAAATTTAATGCGAAGATACGTGTACTTTTATAATAGCCGAGCTTTGACCCGGGACAGATTGATCGACCGAGCAACTCTCTCAGATCAATGTTTATTTCACGTAAATTCGTTAGTAAACACAAATGTTTTATATGTCTTAAGCAAGATAGAAATAAGAGCTTCATTTTAAATACATTACAATAGACATATTTATAGCTCAAGTGAAGATACATATGTTTTTATAGTAGCGCTCAGTAGCTTGTCAGGCATGGAGTGCAGACGCCTACGCACTTATTTATTTATTTATTTATTTATTTATATATATACAAGAAGGTACATTGGGTTTGTGAGAATACATTGGATAGTACAGTATTTACATTCTTGTAAAGCCACTAGTACGCGCAGCGTTTCGGGCAGGTCCTTAATCTAGCAGATTATTTTAAGTAGGTAATTTCAATCAGAATTGATAAATGATAAAGATACATTACAAGAGAAAAATGAGATGAGAGAGATAAGTAGGTATATTAAAGCACATAGTTATATTAAAGCTCTGATTGATTACATTGACAGCTTGATTAGTAATTTAAACAAGGTTAATAGACACCATACAGCAGATTGACAGCACATATAAGACAGCAATGATCACAATGGTAAAGATGTTCAGATTGGGTACATAAAGATTGGGAGACTGGGTAGCAAAAGATACAGATAAACAAGATTTATAAACACCATACAACAGATTGGCAGCACATATAAGAAAACAGCAATGATCACAATGGTAAAGATGTTCAAATTGGGAACATAAAGGTTGGGAGATTGGGTAGCAATTGATACAGTGCAATTTTAAGGCAAAAAGTGAAAAACTATGAAGATGAAATTAGGTACTTTTTAGTATTGATTTTGAATGATGTAAAAGTTGGACAGCTTTTCAATCGAGTTCCATAAACTGGGTCCCTTTATTTGCATAAAGTGTTTACACATATTAAGTTTAACTCTGGGGATATCAAAGAAATATTTATTTCTGGTGTGGTGATAATGGGTCCTATTACATCTGTCCAAGAAGAGTTTCAGACAAGGATTTGCATTTAAGAACAGGGTTTTGTAAATTTAGTTGACACAAGAGAATTTGTGGAGTGAGATTATGTTTAGCATGTTTAGGGAGTTAAACAAGGGGGCTGTGTGTTGTCTGAAAGCAGAATTTGATATTATTCTGATAGCAGATTTTAGCTGGGTGATGATGGACTTGAGGTGGTTTGCAGTGGTTGAACCCCATGCACAGATACCATAGTTGAGATAGGGATAGATTAGTGCATAATATAGAGAGATGAGAGCAGAGTTAGGAACATAATACCTGATTTTGGAGAATATACCAACTGTTTTAGAGACTTTCTTAGTTATGTGTTGTATGTGGGTACTGAAGTTGAGTCTCTTGTCTAGGAATATGCCAAGAAACTTTCCATCATTTTTATTGCTTGTGAGATTTTTCTCTACGCCTTCCTCCCTTAGGAGGTGGACTACAAGTTTAAAGTCTGCTCACGGCAGTTAAGCATGACTCCAGTAGAAAAAGGAAAAGCGGGAGCAAACCGCCAGGCCTCCACCACCAAGGGTGAAAACCTGTCCACAATAGGCCGCTGGCTCCTCCTAGTTAAACAGGACGTTAAAACTAATAATGGGTAACCGACGGGTTCTCACAATCAAATATTTATATTTGATGTGGCGCTATGAATTGGAATTTGAATTCCCAAGAACAGCCGCCTTATCAAGATCACATCAACATTTAATAATAATATGCAGAAATATGGTGGAATAATATGGTTGAAGGGTTGACATCAAAGACTGTTTTCTATAACATAACAATTTATTAATAACAAGAGACTAACTACTACATTACCGAGTTTACATTACGTTAATGTCCATCCAGTGGCACGATAACAAACAGCTAAATAGCAACCCTTGCTGTGTGGCTGCATACTGAACTAACCTGAACACAGGTGTGCCCACTGATGACGCAATATTGCAAAACAAAGAAAAATATCACAGACTAAGTTACACCACAGCGAATGGTTACGTTATTGTACATCAAGTGGCATTTGCAACACAGCTATTCAACAGCCCCTCGTGAAGTGACAGCAGGCTCCATCTTGCTGACACTTCAGGCTGACAACATGAACTAACTGAACAAATGAAGGATATCCACTGAAACAAAGACACAAGCAGGCAATCAATAGTGTCTCGGTTTCCCTGACAGCTACTATAATCACAAACTTAGGGGTCCTCCCGCCCCCCCAGGAGAAACCCACGTAACTAGGCGGGAGTCCAACAGTGACTCCCCCCTATCACAACCCAGTGTGAACACTCGTTGCAACTCCCAATAAGAAGTTGCCCTGTTGTAACCAGAGACACAGACAGGCAAGGCGGGATTCTGGGACACAGCTCCACAGATCCCTAGATGACTCTACTCTCGTCACCAGACGACAACCAAAAGAAATTGCCTTAAGTGATTAATTACGTTAATTGACTGATCGCAGCAGTCAGCAACAAAGTACTACGGTAATCACAAACAATTGTCTCCCACTAGACAACAACATGATGATACTCTACGTTAATCTTTAACACTTGTCTCTCTCTTGTTAACAATAACTCAACATATTACACCACACTTGACTCCTTGCAAGTATTCAGTGAGTAATTCTCAATTAAGGTCAAACGGACCACTAATTACATCCCCATTGAGTTACGTTAACTAAGCCTACCCTAACTTGGTAGCTTCTCCACAGTCTGTGTCAAAAAATTACTAGTGAGTGTTAATTACCCTAATTAAGCCACTAATTACTTGAGCCATTAATTAACTGTCACCAGGACCGATAATTAATCATCCATAAATACGTCTCACTCCGCACTGCCTAAGCAGGTCTCATCAAACACTGTGAATTTACGGGAAAGGAGTTAATTACCCTAATTAACAAGATGTGTCAATAATCCACTGTCCTCAGACAGGATATGATTAATACAACGATTTATGCTAGCTCCATGACCTCGCTTTACCGAGTCACTGGAGCTCTCCACTGTTAATTACTCCACTAACTAACCTGAGCCACTAATTGCTATACCCCTGAAAGGTAATTAGTCTCGAGCATATTACGTTAACACAAGTACTGACAGACTCTGACAGATCCTCTCCCACTACGTGAATTCATGATGAGAAGGCTAATTACATAATTAGCTAGAGTGGTCAATTAATTGTCAAATGGACAATTAATTGCTCCCGAGACGTATCTCATTCTAGCTCAACACTGTTTCTCTTATAACAGCCCTCACTCACTCCACAATACTAAGTGTGCAACCCTTATCCAGTTAATTACCCCTTACTTAATTAACTCACTGAATCCTTAAGTCCTCAACACAACTTAAAGAAACAAAGTAACCCCAACGTTACATAGGTCACACTACAATGGCATGCAACATCATAACAGCACTGCCCACATATGGTTGCGGCTACTGCAACTCGCTAATTACTGTGCCCACACAATAATGACACACGGTTGTGCAACACACAAAAGTATACTGATATTACTGCCCCCCTTATCTTCTTGCACCCGATTGCAAAAGACTACTGTGAACACACACATACCTGATCAACCAGGCTGTGACTCGTACGTCAGGCTGCGAGCAGCCGCGTCCAACAGCCTGGTTGATCAGTCCGGCAACCAGGAGGCCTGGTCGACGACCGGACCGCGGGGACGCTAAGCCCCGGAAGCACCTCGAGGTAACCTCAAGGTAAGGTAACCAAGGTACCTCAGCCAGGCAATTAACCCATCAATTGCCTGTTCTCAATAAGTACTGTGAATTCCCCTGAATAATCCTAGAGGTCCCTTAAACCCTCAACACAGTTCCTGGGGCAATAATATTGTATAAACTGAAACAATACTGCACAAACCTGCAACATAATGATGCCGTCAGCATACCCCACATGCTAATGACATCATTAGGCAATCAGTCAGCAATCACACCTACTGACTTACCACACAACACAGTACATAAACATGCAAATGAACACATAGAAATGGCATTCACATAATCAATGAAAATTATATCACCAAGTAATGTGCTAATGTGCAACTAATTACACAGACTTCAGGGGTCCCCACTGACATCCCTGTCTATCTCTAATGATTGTAATTTTACGGTACTCTGTGGCATTAATCCAGTCTGAACGATTATATAGAATCGACAGGCTGGATCATTTATATGGTAAATCTCTACACTGACTGGTTACATACTCTAGTCAGTCTACTAACATACTAACATACAGTGTGGTCCAGTGTATAATATCTATCTCCAGGTACCGCCCCTATCCAACACTTGGATCCCCTGACAACTGTCACTCAGCTGCTTTTCTAGTCTGGCGAGGCTCTGAGATAACTTTTACCCGGAATATCCACCGGTACCCATCACACTGTAATTGTACTCATTTCTACTCCTTTCTACTGCCCTCTTTCCCTTATTTTTCCTCATTACCAAAGTTACTACCACACTAGCTGACACACTTAGCTTGCTTGCTCCTCATGCGTCGACAAGATGTGGCCCTAGGCTGTCCTGGGAAAGTGGCCAAGGCATGTGGCCAAGGCATGTGGCCACAGCGCCCCTCCCGAGCTGAGAGAGGGGGGTTGGGTGGCCTGGGGTGGCCGGCGCGCGGGTCGCCTGGGTGGCCGCCGCGCGGGCAGGCGGGTGGGTGGCCTGGGGTGGCCGGGTAGCGCATGACATCATAGCACCCTACCGGCTGAGCTGGCGGGCAGGGTGGCCTGGGTGGGTGGCCGGCGCACGGGTGGCCTGGGTGGGTGGCCGGCGCGCGGGTGGCCTGGGTGGGTGGCCGGCGCGCGGGTGGCCTGGGTGGGTGGCCGGCGCGCGGGTGGCCTGGGTGGCCACGGGTGGCAGGCTGCCACCCACAGGAGTACCCCCGCGGCTGGGGACCACAGGAGTACCCACGCGGCTGGGGAATCTCAACCCCATCACTCTAGAACCTGTCTTGTTCTACACTGGGGTGACAATGGCCGGCGGCGTTCCCACACTGACGCAGCCTGGCAGAATGCAAAGTCCAACCTGGGCCTGTAATATCACACTCGCTTACACTGCCCAACATCAATTGTTCATTGCCACTAGACAGGATACTCGACCCCCCTGTTACACCATGAGGCTCTGCCCTCCTGCCTCCTGGGTGCACACAGTCACTGTCTCTTAGCTTTTTACTGTTTCTACCGTAAATCCTTGGCCCCAATTCACTTAATTGGGCCTTGACACAACCCCTGATGGCAGGAGTGCCACCAATCGAGTAATTTGGACGACAGAAGCGATTAACAGGGGGTGGAGGTGGCCGGCGTGCCACCTCCACCAAACACCTCTTCCTTCCCTGGCCGCGCGCCCAATTCAAACTGAAACTCTGGCGGGCGGGAAAACTCAAGATGCCCATACCTTCTCCCTACAATGTCTAGACCAATCAGCTTGAAGCCGGCACGGCTCCTCGTGCCTCGACCAATCACAGGTCTCCATCACCCTCGGGCGTCCTGTGACGTCACAAGGAGGGAGAGGCCTATGACAGTGGCATACTGTCTCCCATGTGGGGAGAACGGCAGCGTCACTCCACTCTCCCCCCACCTCTAACGGTTTTAGTCCAAGTAACTCACATCCTACTTCACAGAAACAGGAAAATATCTGTAATTCCCTCTACAGAGCAATCACAGACTTCTAACTACTCACACATGATAGTTCTTAACATAAGCTTTCATTCAACACTCAACAAGCATATGTTATTTTGAAAGCTTCAGTTTCTAGAGTGACTAGCCTAATCTAGAAACTAGGAAAACTAGCTGAGGGATCTAGATCCCTCACATTGCTAATGTTTACATTGTCAATCTGAAGCTGAATTGCATTTGTAGATTTGCTTCCGAATAGGATGTAGTAGGTCTTTTCTATGTTAAGTGTTAGTTTGTTGGTTGACATCCATAAGTTGACTTTTTTTAGTTCATTATTAACAAAACCATTTAGTGTATGTGGGTTGGGGTTGGCGTAGATGAGGGTAGTATCATCAGCAAACAAAATAGGTTTCAGAATGTTAGAGACATTAGGCAGATCATTAATGTATATAAGAAAAAGAAGAGGTCCCAAGATGCTGCTCTGTGGCACTCCAACAGTTATTGGTAGAATGGGAGAGATTATATTATTGATGGCTACACATTGGTGTCTATCACTAAGATAGGATTGGATATAGTCCAGTGCATGGCCTCGGATTCCATAATGATGGAGTTTACTTAAGAGGTAATCGTGATTAACAGTATCAAAGGCCTTTCTCACTTGCCGATATATTGTATAATTAACAAAGATACACTAATAAAGCCTAAAATCTTATATGCCTCCAGAAAGACCGAGATATGAACATTGTTATGATTGCACCAAATGAAATATATCATGTTCGAGAACAAAGATATATCAATTTTAAATTAAGTTTCGACTCTTGCTCGGGCGAGAGAGATGGGGCGACTCTCGCCCCATCTATTGGAGATTGTGTCCACTGAAGACCCAAAGCTACTCAAACCCTCCTAGCATTATTTAAGTAATGAAGTAATATGGTATATTTACTCACTATAATGTGGGTGCTGAATGCAGAACATGAGAAAACATATATTTACTCCAAACTAATATAATTTCATTATGAAATAAGTAAATAAGTAGCATCAAAGGAAGTTGACGGTCCAAGCATCAATGTTGTGGAGCGACTTATCCAAGATATATCGTTGTTTGGAAAGTGTTTGTTGGCATATCCAGTTGTCGCACTTCTCTGCACAAATTTAAATTATAATGTTAACAAGTAGAATACGTATTTTTAATAAAATCTAACATAACTAGCCAGAAAACATTTAACATTTATTTAAAAAATATATATTTTGAAGTTAAATCGACTTCATAGGACAATAGTTTTGTTATATATACTCGTTATTCGTTGACATGCGTTCGCTACTTAAACTACCATGTACAGTACTTATGTAAAATCTCCCATGTCTCTTTGCTCATCTCACCGAACCGTTTAGCTAAGCAAATAACAATCTTTTGACGCTAGTTACAAAATTATTAATGTACACATACTTATGCATACATGTACATATTCATACATATACATATATACATACACATACATATTTAATCACCCACACAAATACACACATCAGTAATCTTTTGTGTCACAAGTAATTCAACAAGAGGCTCACAACAGTCACTATACAAGGCACTTTACATCTATGAGGAGTCGCACAGTTATTAGTCTTGCTCCACACCCACCCAACTGGGTGGCAGCTTTACAGTCATGTGCTCCATACCCACCCAACTGGGCGGCAGCTTTACAGTTACCTGGTGTTATTCTTCAGTTTTTTTTAGTTTAATTCATGTATTATGCACCCCTTACCCATCTTGTGGGCGGTAGTGGAAAGGTTACAGAGGCACATAATGGGCTCAGGGACTGAACCCCACAATTCATTTAGCTAAGCAAGTTACAATCTTGATGAGCTAGTTACAAAATTCAATATAAGTCGTCACATCAACAATGGGTTCGAGATCGACCTCAAGTACAGGTTCTAAAGTAAGCAATTGACATATGTGGAGAGCTAGTGTCAAAATTTATATGTTTGTCCTGCACACCGCCCCCCATCCAGTGGGCAGCGGTGGATAGGTTACAATCACTTAGTTACTACCTACAGTTAGCAAACTGGGGATATTTGGCTAAAATTTCTGGTAGCATATCATTTTGAATGAAAAATTGACACATCGTTGGAACATTGGTGCGAATTGTCTCTAAATTCACGTATCTTTTCGCACTCCATCACATAGTGACGGAGGGTGTGCGAATAATTTTGTTGACACAGTTTGCATTTGGTCAGGTCTACATCAGCAGATAATAAGAATTCTTCGCCTATATCTTTTTCTGGTTAATCCCTATTTACATTATGCAGTTCAGGTTTCGTTGCCATACTATAGTTTTTAGTTTAGTTAATTTATCACATAATGGGTTCAGGGACTGAACACACAATTTATTTATCTGTATATATACTGGTAAGATTTTTTTATCTGTATATATACTGGTAAGAAGTGTAATAATCCTGAGAAATCGTGTAAATTATGTTGTACGAGTGCTTCCAGTTAAGTAACATAATTCATTTGTGTGCGCGTGGATGAAGAGGAAATGTTAACCCCCCCCCCATTGTAAATATTTGTGGGTTTCAGACCATACGGGCGCGGCTTACCCTCTCCGCGGTCGATGGTATGAACAATGGACTGGATGTATATACCCAGTATTACAAGTAAACATTAGCAATAACAATTATGGAAAGCTCCTTCACCTATACATAGACAAGAGACTGAACTTCAGCACCCACATACAACACATAAGGGGATGCTCTGAGAGAGAGAGAGAGAGAGAGAGAGAGAGAGAGAGAGAGAGAGAGAGAGAGAGAGAGAGAGAGAGAGAGAGAGAGAGAGAGAGAGAGAGAGAGAGAGAGAGAGAGAGAGAGAGAGAGAGAGAGAGAGAGAGAGAGAGAGAGAGAGAGAGAGAGAGAGAGAGAGAGAGAGAGAGAGAGAGAGAGAGAGAGAGAGAGAGAGAGAGAGAGAGAGAGAGAGAGAGAGAGAGAGAGAGAGAGAGAGAGAGAGAGAGAGAGAGAGAGAGAGAGAGAGAGAGAGAGAGAGAGAGAGAGAGAGAGAGAGAGAGAGAGAGAGAGAGAGAGAGAGAGAGAGAGAGAGAGAGAGAGAGAGAGAGAGAGAGAGAGAGAGAGAGAGAGAGAGAGAGAGAGAGAGAGAGAGAGAGAGAGAGAGAGAGAGAGAGAGAGAGAGAGAGAGAGAGAGAGAGAGAGAGAGAGAGAGAGAGAGAGAGAGAGAGAGAGAGAGAGAGAGAGAGAGAGAGAGAGAGAGAGAGAGAGAGAGAGAGAGAGAGAGAGAGAGAGAGAGAGAGAGAGAGAGAGAGAGAGAGAGAGAGAGAGAGAGAGAGAGAGAGAGAGAGAGAGAGAGAGAGAGAGAGAGAGAGAGAGAGAGAGAGAGAGAGAGAGAGAGAGAGAGAGAGAGAGAGAGAGAGAGAGAGAGAGAGAGAGAGAGAGAGAGAGAGAGAGAGAGAGAGAGAGAGAGAGAGAGAGAGAGAGAGAGAGAGAGAGAGAGAGAGAGAGAGAGAGAGAGAGAGAGAGAGAGAGAGAGAGAGAGAGAGAGAGAGAGAGAGAGAGAGAGAGAGAGAGAGAGAGAGAGAGAGAGAGAGAGAGAGAGAGAGAGAGAGAGAGAGAGAGAGAGAGAGAGAGAGAGAGAGAGAGAGAGAGAGAGAGAGAGAGAGAGAGAGAGAGAGAGAGAGAGAGAGAGAGAGAGAGAGAGAGAGAGAGAGAGAGAGAGAGAGAGAGAGAGAGAGAGAGAGAGAGAGAGAGAGAGAGAGAGAGAGAGAGTAAAAATATCCACTGAGGTCTGATTAAGTCCTTTTGGGGACCTTAATCATTAGGACGTCCAATGATTAACGCAAAGTGAGGCGTATTCAGATGGTATATTGACAACATTCAGCATATCTCATACTGACCTAGTAGTACTTGGTACACATATACCTTTTCCAAAGGAATCGCAAAACATAATTAAATACAACTGTACCATACAGTGTTATATATTTATTTCAGTTTGAACAATTTTTAACATTAATGGATAAATCCTTTAATTGGTTGAAATTGGTTTTAACATTCGAAATCTAATTTGTTGATGTTAAATAATATAAGGTTCAAATTTATTAAGATACATACTTTAAAAACTATTTCTATTTGAAATTTAAATAACATAAAAAGAGTACAGAATATAACAAATACCGACTATATAAAAGACCTGACACTTGCAGCACTTAATTATGCTATTGTAACACATTGAAAGTAATAACATTATTTGATTCAGCAAAGCATTTGGTAAGGTTATAATAATAATAATAATAATAATAATAATAATAATAATAATAATGATAATAATAATAATAATAATAATAATAATAATAATAATAATAATAATAATGTATTAATTAAGTATTTTAAATTATAATTCACAACTTGCTAGCGCACAAGAAACAAATCCACTAATCATCATTACATTCTGTAACACCTACACATGATCCATGGTGCCAAATATTGCAACGGTCACAGCATACCATCAGCTTCAAATCATTTGGCTTTCTGCAAATGCAGTACACTTCCATCGAGCATGACCGGATGATTCGTTTTCTTCTCAGTGTCTGAGCTGCAGGGAATGAGATGAGACACTTTCATTTAAAGTTCTCTTGAAGATGTTGTCTCATTCTGCACATCATACGAGGTTCACCGGATCTACACCACTAGCAAGTGATGCAGCAAACGCCACAGCATATACCCCACTCATACTTGAGTCCCTGTGTCTGCTGACATTCATTATATTGCATATCAGCTTATCATCCTGGCAATTAGCAAGAGCACACAAGATAACTGCAGTAGATTTGGATGGTAATTTATGCCTGGTGTCGTATATGTTAATTTGTCCAGTTACTCCAATGTTGGAAACGTTGACCCAGTGACAACCATCAACTTGGATAATTTGAATAAATTCACCAATTGTAACTGGCCAGGAGAGGTCCCGCTACAACGCTGGGTCATGAAGGCCTTCTACGCTTGACACAGTTTGTTTGATGAGGTCACATACAGATTTTATATGAAGGTCAGAGAGCTGTACATTTGTTCCAATGTTCATTATCTCGTCATCTGTTAAATAATTTAACATTGTCGAATGTGAAGCACTGTTATCACTCTCCTTATTGTTGCATTGGTGTGAGGAGTGGCAGTGATTGGTGCAGTTTATTTTTTCTTTAAATAGGGACATATATTTGTACTGCAGATACCAGTACAGTTGCACCGTTTCTTTATATATTTTATACTTGGGTTAGCAAGGCGAGACGCTTCTCTTAACGTGATACTGTTGGTATCAAATAGGAATAGTTTTTAAAGTATGTATCTTAATAAATTTGAACCTTATATTATTTAACATCAACAAATTAGATTTCGAATGTTAAAACCAATTTCAACCAATTAAAGAATTTATCCTTTAATGTTAAAAATTGTTCAAACTGAAATAAATATATAACACTGTACGGTACAATTGTGTTTGCCTGCCACAGCCTGCCACAGCCTTGAGAGTACGGAGCCTCTCTCTACATTGGCGACCCAGTCTGGCTAAAACATTGCGGTACAGTAGAACCTCAAGACCAAGGTATTTGTATCTGGTAACATAGTCGAGCAGAGAGCCATCATCCAACTGCATTTTGCGAACGGCCCCACCCCGTCTGAGTGGGTGTCGGTTCAGGATTTTTGTTTTCTCTACTGAGATGACTAAGCATAGTTCCTGACATGTGTGCAATACAGAGTTCAGAACATTTTGGGTGTTGGTATACCCATTGGTGTGGATCAGTATATCATCCACATAGCTAATGATGTGTTCGCTGGACCTTCTAGTTACTAAGTTTAAAAGTGCATTGATTAACACATTGAACAGAGTACGACTGAGGACACCTCCCTGTGGAGTGCCATGTTCATCTCTCGTTACACGCCTATGCCCTTGGAACAGTACAGATGACTTCCTGTTGGATAGATAGCCTCTTATACACCGTAGAAGCCATCCTCCAACATTCATTTTAGCTAGTTCTCTCAGAATGACGTGTGGGTTAGCAATGTCAACGGCTGACTTAAGATCTAGGAAAGTGGTATATGACCTATCAGTATGCAGGGTGAGGAATGTGGTAATACAGTGATGTACACTCTTTCCATGCGTAAAGCCATATATCTGGGGAGACAACATATTATTAATTTTGTAAAGGAGACGGTTGAGAACCATCCTCTCAAGACACTTATTGAGACAACTAGTGAGGGAGATTGGGCGAAAAGCACTCGGCTGGTGAGGTTTAGGAATGGGAATAATGACACTGTTGGTCCATGACTATGGAAGCTCCCCAGTTACATAGCTCATATTATACAATTGAAGCAAGGAATTCCCTGGAACTAGCAGAAGCATATGCAGTATGCCGTAAGTAACTCCATCCTCCCCGGGTGATGTAGCTTTGCCTTTATGTAGAGCAGAATCTAGTTCGTATTCAGTAAAAAGCATGTCAGTCATCCTCTTGATGAAGCATGAAGTCAAGGAGCCTTGCCCTATCAGTATATCTATTATTCAATTCATTCTGTGAGTGTAGAGGAAGACTGTCAAAGCTGGAAGTCGTGGCCCAAGCATCAACAAGCTCATTTGCTCTGTGCAGAGGATTAGGGTACGAGATCTCCGCAGCATTTTTCCCTTTGATCTTGTTGATATCCTTCCATGCCCGACTTAGTGGCGTGTGAGAATTGAGACCACGGACAAAAGTTTCCCAGTCTGTCTGTCTTAGCTCCACCATACGTTCCCTGGCCTCAGCCAGAGCCGCTTGAAAGAGCCGAAGCATTTCAGCAGTGCGGGTCCTTCTACAAGCTAGTCCAGTTATTCTGGCAGTGCGTTTTAGTGCATGCAATTTAGAATCATTATAATAAGCATAAGTGCTATGACCAGTGTAATTTGGGTTACGTGGCCTGGACGATGGGTCAAGTGATTCTATAAACTGCTCGAGAGTACCTGTGAGCTCATTGTTAAAATCTTCAACTGATGAAGGCTCAGATGAACTGCACCAATCTGGCACATGAGTAACAAGATTGTCTCGTTGATCGATGGGCACAGCCAGCCTCCTCCGCTAGAACATTCCGCCGGGGAGGAAAGAGCTTCCAATGTTTACAGTGGCTAATATGGCCAGATGATCAGACGCCATATCTGGCACTATTGACGAGGCGCACACGGTGTGGGAGACGTTGACACCGAGACATAGATCAAGAATACCTTCGTAGATATGCGTCGGTTCAAGATCACCCACAATCTGTGCATCATCGTAACAACTTAATAGTGACACCAGTTGGTTGCCGTTACGATTACTGAACTGCGAATTACCAATATTCCTATGGCTAGCGTTATAATCACCTATAATGATGGTAGGCTCAGTCTGAATACAGATAGGAAGGTCAGCATAATTAAAGTTACAAGGAGTTGATTATTTAGTACAGAGTTGTTTTTCTCTTAAACTGGATGATAGAGGGGGAGTCTTTAACGTGATTGGGAATACATACATACATACATACATACATACATACATACATACATACATACATACATACATACATACATACATACATACATACATACATACATACGCACATACATACATACATACATACATACGCACATACATTCATACATACATGCGTACATACATACATACATACATACATCCATACATACATACATACATGCATGCATGCATGCATACATGCATACATACATGCATACATACATACATACATACATACATACATACATACATACATACATACATACATACATACATACATACATACATACATACATGCATGCATACATGCATACATACATACATGCATACATACATACATACATACATACATACATACATACATACATACATACATACATACATACATACATACATACATACATACATACATACATACACGTCCAGTTAGCATATAGCTATTTCGTGACAAAATCCAATACAGTTTATATTGGTGAGACGCCACTGTGATGAGGAGTTTAAATATCACAGGAACTGTAGGTTAATGTGTGACATAAGTGAGGTTAGATGAGGCATCTACAAGCATCAGCTGGAGGCTGATGGAGTGTTGTGGAGGCTGGTGGTACTATGCCCAGATGTTGGAGGGTGGATTTGACTCTCCCCCCCTCCCCCCCCCCACATTGACCGCAGTACGTCTAAGGTTACTTTCCACTCTCGCTTACCAAGGGTATAACCCCCCCCCCAACACACACAAATGCATCAGATTCATAACTTACAATATTTATGATTACTACACTGACTCTCAATTTCACAATATTGTATAAACTTTGATGAGTCGGTAGTCAATGGGTCATCCAATAATGTTAGCAGACTTCTAGATATTACCACTGCTAGGCTTAGGCTCAGTTACAAGTACCTCTGGCAGTTTGTAACATCTGATGATGTAGATTTGACAAAATGTAAACTCTGTCAGCTGAACTATTCGCATACTTTGCGTCATTATATAATGGAATGTGAAAAAATCGCGGAATTTAAAGATAACAACATCAATAGTGTCCATGAAATGTGTAAGTACTTCATTCATAATGATGTGCTGCCCGAAATCTTAGTGAAGTATCCAAAATTTGTTTACTGTAGGTAATGCATGCACATGACTGTAAAGCTGCCGCCCAGTTGGGTGGGTATGGAGCACATGACTGTAAAGCTGCCGCCCAGTTGGGTGGGTGTGGAGCAAGACTAGTAACTGTGCGACTCCTCATAGATGTAAAGTGCCTTGTATAGTGACTGTTGTGAGCCTCTTGTTGAATTACTTGTGACACAAAAGATTACTGATGTGTGTATTTGTGTGGGTGATTAAATATGTATGTGTATGTATATATGTATACGTATGAATATGTACATGTATGCATAAGTATGTGTACATTAATAATTTTGTAACTAGCGTCAAAAGATTGTTATTTGCTTAGCTAAACGAACTAGAGGGTTCAGTTCCTGAACCGATTATGTGCCTCTGTAATCCTTTACACCACCGCCCACGGGATGTGTATTATGGGGTACATAATTAAGAAAGAAAATGAATGGACCGAACCCCACAATTCATTTAGCTAAGCAAGATACAATCTTGATGAGCTAGTTACAAAATTCACTATAAGTCGTCAAATCATAAATGGGTTCGAGATCGACCACAAGTAGTGCATTACATAATTTATCAGTATTGTGCAGCCTGTGATCCCCACCTGGCTGGATACTGATACCTAGGTAGTTTTCATGTGTCCGGACACCGGCGATAAGGTGGTATTATTTATTTAACTTAAGAGATATATGTTTTTAAATGTTGTCACATTAACGGCTACATCTTCCTGTCTTCTGACATATAGATTTTTAAGATTAATTAAAATATATGGAAACTAATTATACAATTTATTGGCTGGTGTGCAGGGCTTCACACTCTCAGAGCTAGCCATCAAGTAACTATCAAAACGCATATATCTTTGTTTTCACTTCAGTTACATTTATGACAAAGGATTTTAAATGTAGCCTATATTTCTACCTTTCAGATGACATAAATACTTTCGTTAATTACAATATCTAGATCAAACTAACATTGATTTTCAAAAGGTGTCTATTTTCCATCAATGGAGAGCATCAGCCAAGAAGCCTTCTTTAAAATATGAATATCTTTCCTCACCCAATAAGATCTAATCTCTGAATAAAACGCAAAAAACGATTTGATTGTAACCTATCCACCGCTGCCCATTGGATGGGGGAGAGGGGGTTATGTGTAGGAAAAACATATCAATTGTGATACTAGCCCTCGGAGATATATGTCAGTTGCTTAAATTATAAACTGTACTTGTGGTCGGTCTCGAGCCCATTGTTGATGTAACAATGTGCATTGACTTTTGTAACTAGCTTATCAAGATTATAACTTGCTTGGCTATATGAATTGTGGGGCTCAGTCCCTGAGCCCATTATGTGCCTCTGTAACACTCCACTATCGCTCATAGGATGGGTATGCGGTGCATAATAAATGAACTAAACTAAGCTCTGCCTTTTTGATAACATATACAATTATAAGCTTTATTTGTGAATCTCAATTAATTAAACAATATATCACAGAGCCTGTAGGGTTCGGTGAGATGAGCGAAGAGACATGGGAGATTTTACATAAGTACTGTACATGGTAGTTTAAGTAGCGAACGCATGTCAACGAATAACGAGTATATATAACAAAACTATTGTCCTATGAAGTCGATTTAACTTCAAAATATATATTTTTTAATAAATGTTAAATGTTTTCTGGCTAGTTATGTTAGATTTTATTAAAAATACGTATTCTACTTGTTAACATTATAATTTAAATTTGTGCAGAGAAGTGCGACAACTGGATATGCCAACAAACACTTTCCAAACAACGATATATCTTGGATAAGTCGCTCCACAACATTGATGCTTGGACCGTCAACTTCCTTTGATGCTACTTATTTACTTATTTCAAAATGAAATTATATTAGTTTGGAGTAAATATATGTTTTCTCATGTTCTGCATTCAGCACCCACATTATAGTGAGTAAATATACCATATTACTTCATTACTTAAATAATGCTAGTAGGGTTTGAGTAGCTTTGGGTCTTTAGTGGACAGAATCTCCAATAGATGGGGCGAGAGTCGCCTCATCTCTCTCGCCCGAGCAAGAGTCGAAACTTAATTTAAAATTGATATATCTTTGTTCTCGAACATGATATATTTCATTTGGTGCAATCATAATAATGCTCATATTTCGGTCTTTCTGGAGGCATATAAGATTTTAGGCTTTATTAGCGTATCTTTGTTAATTATACAATATATCGGCAAGTGCGTAGGCGTCTGCACTCCATGCCCGACAAGCTACTGAGCGCTACTATAAAAACATATGCATCTTCACTTGAGCTATAAATATGTCTATTGTAATGTATTTAAAATGAAGCTCTTATTTCTATCTTGCTTAAGACATATAAAACATTTGTGTTTATTAACGAATTCACGTGAAATAAACATTGATCTGAGAGAGAGTTGCTCGGTCGATCGATCTGTCCGGGGTCGGAGCTCGGCTATTATAAAAGTACACGTATCTTCGCTTTGAATTTAAATATGCCCATGGTAAGGTATTTAGAATGAAGCTTATATTTATATCATTCTTGTGACATATAAAACTCTTATGTTTATTAAGGAATCTGTGTGAAATAGGCATGGTTCTGAGATGAATGCTGCGGTTTTCGAGCTCGACGAGCAATGAAAACTGCCCCTTTTATAAAACTACAAATATCTTCGGTTTTACTTAAAATATTTGTCTGGTAGAGGTTTAACATATAGATCGCGTTTTTGTCTTTCTTCTGACTAATAAATAATTTTGGTTTAATAAGTCATCAAGATGTTTTCAACAATATTTCACATGTATTTCATGTGAACAATGTATTTCAACAATACAATACAACAAATACACACATTGGTACATTATTGCAAAGGCACTATACTATATACATATATATATATAAATTGTTGCAAGTCGAGCAACAAATATTTTACATTGAACAACAAATGAGATTGGAAAAGCAGTATTGCCACCTCTGCTATACAGAAAAAAAATAGACCCCAGACACACCCTGTGGGTAGTAATGGACCCCCATACCGACACTATGAGGGGTAGTGGACCCCATAATAACACTTTGGGCGGTAGTGGACACTATACAAACACTATGGGTGGTAGTTGACTTCATAGCGACCCTGTGGGCGGCAGTGGACCCCCTACCGACCCTGTGGGCGGCAGTGGACCCCCCTACCAACCCTGTGGGCGGTAGTGGACCCCTACCAACCCTGTGGACGCCCTACCGACCCTGTGGACGCCCTACCGACCCTGTGGGCGGTAGTGGACCCCATACCGACTTTGTTGGTGGCAGTGGACTCTATACCGCCCCTGTGGGTGGCAGTGGACCCCATACCGACCCTGTGGGCGGTAGTGAACACCCTACCGACCCTGTGGGCGGTAGTGAACACCCTACCGACCCTGTGGGCGGCAGTTGACCCCCTACCAACCCTGTGGGCGGTAGTGGACCCTTTACCGACCCTATGGGCGGCAGTGGACCCTATATACTAATCCTGTGGGTGGCAATGAACGCCATACACATCCAGTGGGTGTTATTGGACCCCATAGTTATTCTGTGGGTGGTTGGAGCCCCATACCCATCCTGTGGGTGATAGTGGACGCCATACTCATCCTGTGGGTGGTATTGGACCCCATACCCATCCTGTGGGTTGTTGTGAGCCCCATACCCATCCTGTCGGTGGTAGTGGACGCCATACACATCCAGTGGATGATATTGGACCCCATACCCTTCCTGCGTGTGGAAGTGATACCCAAGTTTGCAGTAGTTTACCCCATAAACATGCCAACATAACATCGTTTTCTGTTAGCGTTCCTACAAAACATTCTTTAAAGATTTTTAAAGCGCAAGTTATGGTATATAATATTGATTGGTGAGGCACTGTTATTCTATGTAATAATTTATAGTGCTTATTATAATTTACTAAGAACAACTAATATTTCTCAAAACAAAACTACGAGCCTTCAATAGGATGTAGCTGATCTGTAATATTCTAAGAGCATGGACAATAGCAGGTAAATTTCACAACCCATGTGGGACCTGAAAACTACAATTTTCATTATAATTGAACCAATCACGACTATTCTGCTATCTAGGTTGATGGACGGGTACTGTGAGACGTAAATTGGTACGTGAGGAAGAGTTTGGGGCCATGGTAAAAAAGGTAACTGGAAATATATCACATATGTAATAAATCACATTCAACATATTGACTTTAAGCATTAAATCATGTATGTGCTGTCTTGTGTGAGAACGGGTTGGGTAACTACAGGGCGCCTTAATCCGCTTGACCATCACGGCCGGACAAAAGGAAGTGATAGCCGAAGCTATTTGAACTACTTCCCCGCCCGCAACTCGGATGGTAATCTTGGGCATAGCATTTTTTTACCAAATCACCTCATTCTTTGGGGCACATATGTATATATATATATATATATATATATATATATATATATATATATATATATATATATATATATATATTGTGACGATAATCTCTTTCAAGAGAGATTGAGCCTGCTCTTCCCTATATCATTCACGTCATGTTACAAGTACAAGATACTATATTGAAGATACGTCCACCAGTATCGCCAAACGTTTTGCCCAGGAAGCAAAGTGTACCTTGCACCACCAGACATGCCGGCTCCTCCGCCCGTCGTCAACGAGCAAACTACCCATTCTCCGCCTGCCTGCTCCTGATTGGCTGGTGTATCACTGACCGCACCTGCACTCACGCCCCCTCCCTTAGTCGACGTCTGGGCCAGCACACGCCGTACTCCTCAGAATATCTCTGTGCTCTTAGGAGTTGACATCTCTCTCTGGTAGACTAAGCTCTGGCTGTCGTGTACTAAGGGAGGTGGCAGCTTTAGCCAGTATTCTCAGCACCTGATTATTATCATTATTGTCTTGCACTTCATTTTATTTTAGAGTAAATTTTACACCTATTAATTATTCATGTTGTTTTGTTTGTTGACTTGCTTTGAATTTTACGTAAGCCAAGGGATTGTCTTTGTTCATATCTTGTTTTCTAGAGTAATTAAAATTTCATTGTTTATATTTTGTGTTTTGTGTGTTTTCCCATTACCTTACCACAGACAAACAGGCAAGCAGTCTCTTTTTTTCTGTAAATGTGACAAGGCATTGCCACCTGCCATTGGAGGACTGCCGAACCTCAACACTCCAACACTTTACCGTCACAATATATATATATATATATATATATATATATATATATATATATATATTTATATATATAAATATATATATATATATATATATATTTATATATATAAATATATATATATATATATATATATAAATATATATATATATATATAAATATATATATATATATATTTATATATATAAAAGTATATATATATTATATATATATATATATATTGTGACGGTAACGCGTTGGTGTTCGGCTGTTTAAGGCTAGGGGTATGGCCTCGTCACATAATTATAAAAAAAATAGAAAAACTGGAACTTCGTCTGTGGTAAGGTAAGGAGAAGACACACAAAACACAAGTAAAACTTTAACAATGAAATTTTAATGACGTTAAATAAATCAAAACATGAAAATAATGCACAAACAAATTCTTATAATAAAATCAATGAATCAAAATAATAAGAATTCTTAAATGACAAAATGAAAAGTTACGTTAAGGCAAAATAACAAGAAGTGCAATACAACAGTAAGTGGGAGGTGCTGGAATATTGGCTTAAAGCCACCACCTCTCTCAGTACACTCTAGAGTCTAGCTGGGAGGTGTGCTGGCTACGAAAGCACGGAACATTCTGAAGACTGATGTTGGGGCGACCCCAGACATCGGGTAGTATGGGGGGGGGGGCGAGGCAGGTGCAGCCAGACCGGCGACCAATCAGCGGAGTCGTAGCGATCAACGGGTAGTTTGGTGGTTGGAGTTCGAACAGGTGGCTGGTTGCATACGTTTCTGCTCACCCTGGCAAGCCTTGCTGGTGTTTGTTGTCGTTGTTGGACATTTCTTCCATAGTCTTTTATATAGTTGTGAAGACGTAATTTTGGAGGGAAGAGCAGGCTCAATCTCTTGAAGGAGATTATCGTCACAACTCTCCCCCGAAGCCTGCGGTTCTGGAAGAAGTACGTCGTTATGTGGTGGAGTAATGGATGGAGTCGCTTCTACTTCATAAACTCTGGAGAGGGCATCGGCTATGGTGTTGTCAGAACCCTTGATATAGCGGATCTCCAGGTTGAAGTCTTGTAAATACAGAGCCCATCGTAGAAGACGCTGGTTAGTGAATTGGGCTTGATGTAGGAAGCGGAGAGGGTTGTGGTCTGAGAAGATGGTGGTAGACCTGGCGCCTTGTAGGTACGGAGCGAAGTGTTGGAGGTTCAGGACGATGGATAGTAGCTCCTTTTCAATAGTGCTGTAGTTCCTCTGGTGTGGTTTCAGTTTGTAGCTGTAGTAGCTGACAGGTAGAACCTCCTCGCCTCGTAGTTGCATCAGGACACCACCAACGCCGGTACCACTGGCGTCGACATGAAGGACGAAAGGCTTGGTGATATCTGGAGAGGCGAGAATGGGGTTAGAACAGAGGAGGAATTTGAGTTGTTCGAAAGCAACGGTTTGCTGCATGGTCCAATTATACCGTTGCTTGGGACTGGTTAATAGAATTAGAGGTGTGGCGACTGTACTGAAATTCCTCACAAACCTACGGTAGTAAGAGGCAAGACCAAGGAAGCGCAGGAGCTGCTTCCTGGTGGTAGGCTGTGGATACTGTAGGATGGCTTGAGTGTGTGAGTCTAACGGAGCTATGCTGCCACTCCCAATAACATGACCCAGATAACGCACTTTACCTTTCGCGAAAGTGGACTTGCCCAGGTTGATGGTGAGGCCGGCTGTCAGGAGCTTGGAGAACAGACGTCGCAGCTGGAGCAGATGTTCACTCCAGGAGTTGGAGGCTACGACGATATCGTCCAGGTAGGCGTATGTGTTATCCAAGCCCTGGATGACACGGTTGACAGCTGTTTGAAAGGTGGCCGGGGCATTACATAGTCCGAAAGGAAGGCGTTCATATCTGAAAAGTCCAAAAGGAGTGATGAAGGCAGATATCTCTTTAGCGCGCTCCGTTAGACACACTTGATAGTACCCCTTAAGCAAGTCCACTTGGGACAAGTACTGGGCACTACCAATGGCATCAAGGATGTCATCTATCCTTGGCAAGGGGTAAGCATCCTTGACAGTGACAGAGTTCAGTTTACGATAGTCGGTGCACAACCGCACCTTACCTTGGGGTTTGGGCACCAAGATACAGGGTGAGGCCCAGGGGGACTCACAAGGTGTAGCCAGTCCATGATCCAAGAGGTATTGCACCTCAGCACGCATGACTTCCTTCTTGCTCGGGCTGATTCGGTAGAAGGGTTGACGAATCGGCCGGGTGTCGGGGAGCAGTTGGATGTCGTGCTGGGTAACATTACACTCTTGGGGATCATCTCTGAACAACTCTTGATGTTCTCTGAAGATCTTGACGAGAGGTGCACTATGATTATCCTGAAAGTATTTGGGAAGATCATTAAGGATTTCGGAATTAGAAAGCGCTGACTCCTTGTCAGTGCTTTCGGGAGGAGAAGCTGGGAAGGTCTCACTGTGGATGTAGGGTTCTGTGAATGTGGAATAATTAGTCAAGACAGTGGGAGGAGTACCATTATATTGCTTCAGGAGGTTGACGTGGCACAGCTGGGTCTTCCGCCGCCTATCAGGAGTCTCTATCACATAATTATTATTATTCCTGCACTCTTTGACGCAGTAGGGTCCTGAAAATCTGTTTTGTAAAGGTGAACCTGGGATAGGGAAATAAGCAAGGACGAAGTCTCCCGGCTTGAATTTTCTTACTTTGCTGGTCTGGTCGTAATGAGTCTTCATTCTCACCTGGGCTTTCAATAGATTATCATGAGCAAAGCGGTGGACTCTCTCTAGAATGTGTTGAAGGTTTTGAAGAAACTGGGGCACATTCTGATGCTCACTGAAGGTGGCATCTCTGAGAGAGTCTTTGAAAGCCTTAAGGGGAGTACGGCACTTACGGCCGTAGAGCATCTCATAAGGAGATACTCCTAGGGACTCATTGGGGAGACTTCTGAAAATACACATTATTAGGTCAATCTGCTTATCCCAATCCTTTGAGGTTTCACTACAAAACTTTTTCAAGAGTGCTTTGATGGTCTGATGACTACGTTCAAGAGAACCCTGTGAAGCAGGATGATAGGGGCTGGACAATACCTGTTTGATGTTGAACTCCTCCAGTGTCCTTTTGAAGAGATCACTGGTGAAGTTGGTGCCACAGTCACTTTGAATCTCCCTGGGAAATCCGTATTGAGTGAAGATCTTCAATAGATGTTTGATAACCGTAGCAGCCGTGATGTTCTTCACTGGAACTGCTATGGGAAATCTGGTGGTAGGACACAGGATGGTTAGGATGTAGGCGTTACCTGAACTGGTCCGAGGTAAAGGACCGACACAGTCTATTATGAGTCTGTGGAAAGGTTCCGCAGGCACCTGTATGGGAATCAGTGGTGCTCTGGGAATGGAGACGTTCGGTTTGCCTGCCATCTGACATGTATGACACTGTTTTACGTACTGTTTGACGTTATTTACCATACCTGGCCAGTAGTAGTCTTGGCGAATCCCATGGTAAGTCTTGTTGAAGCCGTAGTGGGAGAATGCTCCATGGGCCAGGTGTAGAATAGTGGGCCGCAGGCTGGTGGGAATCACAAGTTGTTCGGTGTTGGCCCAATCGTCCTCCTCCTTCAGTTTACTGGGTCTATATCTGCGGTAGAGCAAGTCGTTCTCTAGGAAGAACCCAGGAATACTGTCGGGTTGAGTCTCAGCCTGGAAAAACAATGGTGTTAAAGTAAGATCTTCCCTCTGCAACTTACGGAACTCCAACTTGGTCAGATGCGGGGGTAGTTTCTGAGGGTCTTGAGGGACAGCGGTAGCAGTAGAGTCAGCTGGCTGTGGACGTGCGGCTTGTGCACGGGTGGTCACGAGAACCGGAGGAGAAACTTCATCACTCTCTTGAACCTCTGCTGGAACATACTCAAGAATAGGGTTACTTGGCACAGAGTTACACACCTGGGGTTTGTCCATGACGATCAGGTTGGTCGGTTGCAGGTCTTCTGCCAAGTCGTTGCCTAGGAGAAGTTGCACTCCAGGCATGGGAAAAGGCTTTTCCCTGACGGCGACTTGGACTTCCCCGTTCACGTAGGGACAATCCAGGTGGACTCTGGCGAGAGGGTATGGAGTAGTAGCAGTGAGGTCAGTGATGAAGACCGTTTCCCCGGTGTAGACTATGTTGGGCACAGCCGACTTCAAGATGATCGATTGTAGAGCCGCTGTGTCCCTCAAGATCTTCAATTTGAAACGTCCCTCCGGATTTGAACCGTTGGCAGAGACAGTTCCAGTATACAGGTGGTTACTGAAAAGAGAAAGATCATTAACATCAACACCAACATTCATCACAGGCTTACCGGACTTAGGAGGAGTTGGTTTGGGTCGTTGTTGGTCAGTGGTTCCCTTGTATTGAGACTTACCACACTTGTCTATGGTATGTCCATAGAGTCTACAATATTTGCAGTACAGTTGTGAACCAGCTTGATCGGGGCTCACCTTCTCGTAACTGTACCACGACTTCTTACTGGAGGATGGTTCAGGTGTCAGCCGGTGGATGAGGCTGTAAGTGTCAGCCGACTTAGCACACTTCAGGTAGTCGGTTTCTTCTTTATCTGCTAAGTAGAGGCGGACAGGAGGCGGCACACGTCTCAAGAATTCTTCAACAAGCATCAGGTTGACGAGTTCTGTAAAAGTAGAGACATGTGCTGCTTCCAGCCATTTCATGAAATACCTCCGTTTCGTGTTAGCAAACTCAAGGAAGGTAGTGGTACTTGCCTTCAGGTGGTCACGAAATTTCCTTCTATAACTTTCAGTAGAGAGGAGGTAGGCGTCCAACACTGCTTGTTTCAGAGTGTAGTAGTCATTCTCAGACGCCAAAGTACTGAGTGTGACTGCAGCTCTACCTGTAAGATGGACTCTGAGAAGTGTGGCCCATTGGTCGACAGGCCAACTGAGTTGATTAGCAAGGGTTTCAAAGGTGGTAAAGAACACATCAACTTCTGCTTCTACAAAGGATGGCATTAACTTACTTGCATGTGATATATTAAAACTGACGGGAAGATTTGCAGTAGCTTGCTGGCGTTGAGTGAAGTGTGAAGTTTCCAAGGAGATTTCGCGTTGACGACACTCTAGAGCCAGAGTCGCTTGTTGCTTGTCATGTTCGCGTTGCATCTCCAACTCGCGTCGTTTGGTTTCAAGCTGTACTCGTTCCCGCTCCTGGAGTAGTGCAACCTCACGTTCTTGTTCGTCTCTCCTCAAGGCAGCTTCACGTTCTCTGAGGGTGATTTCTCGTTCTTGTTCTTCCCTCCTCAAAGCAGCTTCGCGTTCTTGTTCTTCTCTTCGTATGGCAGCTGCTTCTCTTTGCTGCTCACGTTCAATCTTGGCCAGCTCTAGTTTGAGTTTCAGCGTTGCCAAATCAGTTTTATCTGCAATATAGTAAGTTTCATGAGTTTCAGAGTCTATCTTACCTTGCTCTAAATAGTAATCCAGCAACAGGTTGTGTAGGTCATTTTTGTTGGCTTGGTAGGGAACTTCTAGTTGATACTCATGTGCAAGAGTTTGTAGTTCAGTCCTCTTGGCACGACTCAAAGTCCCTATTTCACCTGCTGGATTTGCACGGAAAGTTTGGAGACGAAACATGGTGAAATTAGCAAATAAAGGTACACGAATGTTCAATAATGAAATGTCAGAAACAGGACAACGTGGCAACTGGTACCTATCCTGTGTGATCTTTAACAATTAACGTTAAGTGAAAGATATTAAATGATTAAATTAAATCAAGGGCGCAGGAAATCTTGTACCCGGTACTCATGTAAGAGAATAAGGGCAAGAAAATCCTACTAACAAATGAAACAAAGTTTCGAAAACAAATGAAACAGTTAAATGCTTCAAAAGTAAAATTGGTAGTCCAAGGATGTAGGCATACCTTGCCAAGTCTCTATAGGACATAAAGCAAGTTTTTCCTACTGAATTTAATATGATACTTACAGAATTAGCGAACTTTTGTGCTCTGAAAAAATAAGCTAATTCCCTACCGTTGTATGTATCATCATCTCTGACTGACGTGTAGGGGTGCGAGGTGTCAACTGGTGACGAGAACCGCTGCTGAGGTCCCAATTCAGCAACTAAAGTTCGAGCTAGAGGAACTATGGCCCTCTTTGTCCTCCTACAGTCAGATTGCAGAAGATTGGGTACTCTTGACCCGGGGCAGACCACAGTACCAGGGTACCAATATGATGATCTGTCAGAATGAGAAATATTCAAGGGACATAGATGGTAAATACGAGTAATAACATGGAGGGAGAGATGACCAATTAAGAGTATGACTGAGGCCTACAGTCACCACGTAATCCAAAGTTGTCTCACCTTCACTATATGTTACTCTCGTAATGCACAATACACCGCACCTTATAAAAAATGAAATTGAATGAAAAATAGTAAAGCTACGTTAACAGAGTTAAATACGCTTACCATAAATTACCACTTGGCACCAGTACCTGAGTGAGGCTCCTAGGACAGGCCCCCATAAAACTTGTGACGGTAACGCGTTGGTGTTCGGCTGTTTAAGGCTAGGGGTATGGCCTCGTCACATAGTTATAAAAAAAATAGAAAAACTGGAACTTCGTCTGTGGTAAGGTAAGGAGAAGACACACAAAACACAAGTAAAACTTTAACAATGAAATTTTAATGACGTTAAATAAATCAAAACATGAAAATAATGCACAAACAAATTCTTATAATAAAATCAATGAATCAAAATAATAAGAATTCTTAAATGACAAAATGAAAAGTTACGTTAAGGCAAAATAACAAGAAGTGCAATACAACAGTAAGTGGGAGGTGCTGGAATATTGGCTTAAAGCCACCACCTCTCTCAGTACACTCTAGAGTCTAGCTGGGAGGTGTGCTGGCTACGAAAGCACGGAACATTCTGAAGACTGATGTTGGGGCGACCCCAGACATCGGGTAGTATGGGGGGGGGGCGAGGCAGGTGCAGCCAGACCGGCGACCAATCAGCGGAGTCGTAGCGATCAACGGGTAGTTTGGTGGTTGGAGTTCGAACAGGTGGCTGGTTGCATACGTTTCTGCTCACCCTGGCAAGCCTTGCTGGTGTTTGTTGTCGTTGTTGGACATTTCTTCCATAGTCTTTTATATAGTTGTGAAGACGTAATTTTGGAGGGAAGAGCAGGCTCAATCTCTTGAAGGAGATTATCGTCACAATATATATATATATATATATATATATATATATATATATATATATATAAATATATATATATATATATATATATAATATATATATACTTTTATATATATAAATATATATATATATATATATATATATATATATATATATATATACATATATATATATATATATATATATATATATATATATATATATATATATATATTATTAAATATGACCGAAAAAGTAAGATTAATAATTCTAACACGAATTTTCTCAATCTTTCGTACATTACGCTTCACTGTTGGAGGTAAATCAAAAATCACTTCTCCAAAATTCATTTTTATTTCTAGTCTGACGCGACACGGGCGCGTTTCGTAAAACTTATTACATTTTCAAAGACTTCACAAATACACAACTGATTAGAACTTACGTATCTCTGATTTTATATCTACATTTGAGTGAGGTGGGAGGGGTGATGTGGCATTAACACAAGACAGAACCCGGATGCCCGGGTTCTTGAGCTCGGATGGGCACATGTATAAGCAAGTAGATGGGGTCGCCATGGGTTCTCCCCTAGGTGTCCTGTTTGCAAACTTCTACATGGGTACCATCGAGCAAAAAGTCTTAGTCGACATGAACTTGAAACCGGCCATATACTGCAGGTATGTTGACGACATTTTTACACAGGTACCTGATGTCAGACATCTGCAGGAGCTGAAGGAGGCATTTGAGCAGAGTTCCGTGCTGCGTTTCACTTACGAGACGGAAAAGGATGGGAAGCTGCCTTTTCTAGATGTAACAGTCATGGAAAAGGGCGGAGGTTTCCACACTGCAGTCTACACTAAGGAAACAAACATAGGAATGTGCCTAAATGCCAACAGCGACTGCCCTGACAGGTACAAGAGGAGTGTTGTTAACGCATACGTCGACCGTGCTCTCAGCCACAGCTCAGAATGGAAGCAAGTCGACGAAGAACTCTGTAGGGTAAGGCAGGTCCTAGTCAATAACGGCTTCTCCAATGGTTTCATCGAAGACATCATAAGAAGGAAAGTGAAAAGCCATGCAACCTCTGAAGAGACAACTAACACAACACCTATACCCCCTATTAGACTATTTTACAGGAACTTCTTTTCCACAGCTCATAAAACGGAGGAAAGGGTCCTGAAAGATATTGTTAATAGAAACGTTATCCCTACAGACAAAAATCAGAGGATACAACTGACGATTTACTATAAAACCAGAAAAACGGCCAGCCTACTCATGAGAAACTCTCCAGACACAAAACAGAACGCTTTAAAAGAGAGTAACGTCGTCTATGCCTTCAAATGCCCACTTGGGGACTGTAAGCTCCAAAAAACCCAGTATATAGGCAAGACAACAACATCTCTTTCTAGGCGTTTAACGATGCATAAGCAACAGGGCTCCATTAAGGAACATATAATCTCTTCCCATAACCAAACCATCGCCAGAGAAATCCTAGTAAACAACACAGAAATCATCGATAGATACAGCGATAGCAGGCGGCTTGACGTTTGCGAGGCACTACACATCAAGAAGTCAACACCAGCAATCAACAGCCAATTATTGCACAACTATATTCTACCCACCTCAAGACTCCGCTCCAATATAGAAGCATCAAGAAATATGGACCAATAGGCTTTCTACAAACACTTCTATTCAATACCCATTGTTTCTGTTCTGTCTTGTGTTGATACTTTTAATACCCTATTAATATCCCCTCTTGTTCTGTCTTGTGTTAATGCCACATCACCCCTCCCACCTCACTCAAATGTAGATATAAAATCAGAGATACGTAAGTTCTAATCAGTTGTGTATTTGTGAAGTCTTTGAAAATGTAATAAGTTTTACGAAACGCGCCCGTGTCGCGTCAGACTAGAAATAAAAATGAATTTTGGAGAAGTGATTTTTGATTTACCTCCAACAGTGAAGCGTAATGTACGAAAGATTGAGAAAATTCGTGTTAGAATTATTAATCTTACTTTTTCAGTCATATTTAATAATATATGTCTACAGGAAAGACTGCTACCAAAATATACTAATATATATATATATATATATATATATATATATATATATATATATATATATATATATATATATATAAATATATATATATATATATATATATATATATATATATATATATATATATATATATATAAAGGCTGAACTGTATTGCCTATCCTGACCTTAAAAGCTTCATTGAAGGTTGTAACAGAACCCATGAGCACCACACCAGAAAAAAATATCTTTTTGATATTCTAAGAGTACGACTTAATCAAACTAGAAATGCTCTACAAATCAAGGGACACAGACTGTGGAATGACCTTCCCAATCATGTTAAAGACTGTACCTCTCTTAGCCAGTTTAAGATAAAAACTAAGCACTACCTAATTAACTCCCTGTAACCTACCTCACCCCTGTAATATCAACCCATGTCTGTTATTTTTAAACAATGCTGTTTGTCAACCAAATTATATTTTTGCTGTTATCCTGCCATATTCCCCCCATTTTTATTTTTATATTTTCCCAACACATTTTATACTTTAATCTCAATTAGTATTAAGTTTTAGTCTTTAGTGTTTTTCCTGCCCGAAACGCTTTGCGTAATAGTGGCTTTAGGCATTGTATGTACTAGCTCTATCTATAAATTCATTAATATCTGTATCACCACTTGTATGTATGTACTTTACCTAAATAAACATTTGAATTTTGAATTTTGAATTTGAATTTGACTTTGATGTGCAACGCTTCAGTTGCTTCACATTCCAGTAAGTAATGAAATAGTGGCGCCTCTGCATCTGTTCCACAAATATGACACTTTAACTATTGGGTTTGTTACCTCCCAGCAGCACTTGTAACCAAGTCTGAGTCTGTGTATGGCTACTGCAATGTCTTTGGATATCTCTTTGCCAGGCTTGAAAGAGGAGTAACCAGTGACTTGTTTGTACCACATCGCAGTGGATCTTCCTACCGCTACTTAGAAGTGCTGAGTCCCCACCCTGTTTAATATTCTAATGAATGGGATAGCATCTGAGAGATACTCTAATGGGAGTAACTCTGATCATATATCCCGATGGTATTTTGCTTCTCGGCAAAGATATTTCAAAGGTTCAAACAATGATGGATAATTTCGTAAATCTGTCATCAAATGGGACTGAGTTGAAGATAAAACCGAGTTTGAATCTAGAAGTCGGAGGCCTATTATACTGAAAATAAATGGTAAAAATAGTTAATATATTTATAAATATTTAGGCACATATGTTGGATATACTCATCAAAGTTTGGAAGCTGAGATGAACAGACTGTTGGGTCATTGTCGGATAAGATTACAACCTTTGAAGGCCTTGGCATGCTGTTAATGAGAGTCCATGTGCTACGAATGATATACGTGAGTAGTATGAGATCCCGGATTATGCTGCACCTGTCATTTCTTGTTTTGGTAAAGGTAGACTGGGCAAGTTGAAGAAGGTACGAAATGAAGCCATGAGAAAAACCTTAGCATGCCCAAGAAATGCTATGATTGAGATAATGAGGATGGAACTGAACCTTTATAGTATTGGGGAGAGAATTTCGGCGATACATGTAGCCCCTGATATTAGAATAATGAGAGGTTGGGCAGCTAATGAATTAATCCTCTCAGTTTATAATGTGGGAAGTAATGAAGAATGTAGCGCAAGGACTGCGCACTAAATTGCAACACTTGCAATGCATAGCAGCAACCAAGGGCATAGACATCCTGATACTACAGGAGAGCTTGCTTCGAGCCGGATTAGAACCTAAAATCTCAGGCTATCGAGGCTTCTTCCTTCCATGGATCAATGGGCAATCCAGGGGATGTGCAATCTATGTAAAATGTGACCTGATCTCCAAGTCCATAACCAACCCATCCGATTGTGGAGCAGGGCCAGAGGTAATGGGAGTATCCATTGAGCTAAGACACGACAAACTTGAAGTGCTCAAAGTAACAGGTCTCTAAATGCCGAAATGGATCTCTCTGTGTTATTTGGACACGCGACAACAACAAGCACAATCATTTGTGGAGATTTTAATGCCCATCATCGATTGGCACTGGGCTCGAACACAACAAATGAAGCCGGCATTCACATTACACATCTACTAGACCAGCTTCCAGAAATACAAATCCTAAACAAGAATGAACCTACCCACATCCAAGGAGGCAGATTAGACCTAACCTTCGTTTCAGCCTCCCTAAGAGATGCAGCAAAATGGTCAGTTGAGCCCACACTCACAAGCGACCACTATGGGGTCCAAATTGATCTTCAGTTAGACCTACCCACCCCACCTCCGCCTCCATCTGCAGCTTGGAACTTTGCTTTAGCAAACTGGGACCGATTCCAAAACCTCATTTCAGAGTGGCATAGAAACTATGATCTTCCCGAAGACATTAATCAGGCAGAACACGAATTTGTTAAAGCGATTCAAAGTGCAGCCAACCACTCAATCCCACTGAAAAAATAGTCCACCAGACACCATAAAGATCATTGGTACTATTGCGAACGTGTCAAAGAACTCAACCATAGACTCAACAGAACAAGAAAGCTATACAAAAAGCATCCAAGTGACCGCAACAGGATCTTGCTTTGTGAGGTCAAGGAACATGTGCATCGAGAGACCAGACTAATAAAAGAACAAAAGTGGCTGGAATGGTGTTCACACCTGAATGAACACACCTCTCTCGGAGAGATGTGGCAGCAAATTCACCGAGCCAAAGGGAATAAAACACCTAAAGCTCCACACCCAAAGGATCCTCAACAGGAAGCCGAAGTACTGGGAACCAGGTTTGCAGAGAGAGCAGCCAGCAATCAACTTCCACCAGATGTATTGGCAGTACTGACCGGACTTGAGGAAGAAAGGTGGCACAGAATCCTTACAGCATGTGAAGAAGTCTCTGACACTAATGCCCCCTTCACACTGGATGAGCTCAATCGGGCTAAGAAAAACTCCAAGGATACATCCCCTGGAGCCGACAAAATAACCTATAAAATGATTAGAAACCTCGGCCCAGAGGGAGACGCTGCATACCTAAGGTTAATTAATTTAGCCTGGACTTCTCAAACTAGACCTTCTGCTTGGAATAGAGCAGATAGTGCAGATCCCAAAACCCAGAGATCCAGCTAATCCCAGGCCCATCTCTCTCCAAAGCTGTGCAGCCAAGACGGCTGACAGAATGGCACTCAACAGACTGGAGTGGAAAATGCCTAAACTGCACCATGATATGTATGCCTATAGAAGAGGGGTTGGCACAGTGGAATGTATTACAACTCTGTTAGCCCACTTGAATGACAGACCAGGAATGCTGATATTCCTGGACCTCGAAAAAGCCTTTGAACTGGCAAGCGCCCCAGCTATTCTCTGCTGCCTCATTGACAAAGAGGTCAGAGGCAACCTGCTCTCCTGGACCAAAAACTGTCTCGTAAACAGAGAAGCAAGAGTAAAACTTCATGGCACAGTCTCTGAATACAAAAGACATGAAAATGGTACACCGCAAGGAGGTATTCTCAGCCCTCTTCTCTTCAACTGTTTAATGGAAAGAATAATGAGGTTGAAACTTCCACATCACTGCAGGCTGCTAAACTACGCAGACTACTTTGTCATCATCATAAAAGGAAAGGATGCGACGCGCCTTGCACCCAAATGCTTAGACTGCATCAGTAAAGAGGCAAAACAGATTGGTATCAAACTCAACCCCGCAAAGTCAAAGGCCATGCCCATAAAAATAGCGAAGCCCAACATCCAATTCACAGTACAGGGTGTTATGATCTCAGCCTACAGGAGAAACGAGTCTCCCTCCTTGAGAGTTATTCAGCAAGCCTGACCTAACCAGAAGGTCTAAGAAATATAGAGGTGATAACACATAAGTAAAATAGCTGGTTGGATATGCTGAACAATTTGAGATTATAGGCAATGAAGAAGAAAACAGATAAATGACTGGCTAGGAGATGTGGACATTTTGCTGGAGGCGTGAGGCTCGCTTCTGGAGGGCTTTGACCTCACTTGAGGCCAGACATTGCAGGGGGAAAGCCGCGCTCCGTTGAGCTCCCGTCAGAAGGGAACCCCTAGTGATATATCTCGAGGAGAAGAGAAGTGTGTAGACGTGCCAGCTGTAGAATCGAGCTGGGAACGTTGTGGTCTCAAGTCCTGGTCAACGAGGAGAGTATTAAACCGCCCAGAGGCATTGTCTTGGGCCGTGGCAGCGCCCTGACCAAGCTTCGTCAAAGGGAGGAGCGCCCTCGACTAGACAATCTGTGGCAAGCACGAGTTAAGCCAGTTCATAGTGATTGCTTGTAGGTGGTCGTGTGCCCAGCGACAGTAGCGAGGTTTATTTATATGTTAGACATGTTTTGATAAGGCAGAAAGCCTAAAATAAGAGAGTGGAGAGGGAGGAACACGGAGCGACGTCCGTCCCCTCTGAGCGCTGGCAGGTGACTGAGAGCTCCCGACGGCGAAGGCCCCTCCCGGAGTGAGGCCCACCGGTCGAGGTGGAGTATGGACCCGCCCAAAACGGGGGAGTCCACTCTCACTGTATGTAGAGGACAGACAGAGGTTTGAGGCAAACATATTGTGTGATTATTTTTGTTTATGTGTTAAAGGGGAAACATTTTTATTGGAGTGTCGATGGGTTGCAGGTTTGTCTTTGGGGAAGAAGTTGTTGAGAACTTCGAAGCCAGCACAGATGAAGTAATTGATGAGACTCCAAGGTAGTGGAGCAGAGGACCTCGAGCTGTGAGGAGAAGCAGTGAAGAGGAGTGTCACGTAGAGGTGGTGAAGCACCATAGTTGCTCGAGAGAACTTCATGGTGTAGCAGCCAAGAGAGCTGTGGAGGAACCTAGCAGAAGGGTTGCTCAAATAAACTTCATGGTAGCAGCCTGGAGGAGCTGCAGAGGATCCTGGTAGTTAAGCCCAGAAGAACCTAAAGATCAGGGTAGTGAACTTCCAGAGGTGGAAGGGAAGTTCTGGTGGATTACTTGTAGGGAGTTGATAGTGTTTGGTTGTCATTAGCGTGCAAGACGCAGTGAGAGATGAGTGAATGTTGGCATTCTTATGTCAAGGAGTGTTTTATACTGAAGTTTAGAGTTACAGACGTAGGCTGGATTACCTACAGACGTATGCGCTCTAGGACTGATAGAGTGATTGATTGATCATTGTTATGTATCAAGGAACATTTGTACTGATATATGTTGTTGCATTCACATGTTGATTTTCTTTGTACACATTTATTGATACATATATACATTCTTTTGCTGATGGTGCAACAGTGTATGTAGACTTGATCAACTTGAGGAGGTTGATAGTATCAGGTGGTGAACCAGGAGATAGGATACCACTTGATAAGCTGATGATAGAGTTCTGATGGTGTTGGAGTGCAACCTCATTGTAATAGTATAGAGTATAGGATTCATTATTATTATATGTATGTATGTATTGTGCATGTGCTTTGTCCAGTAAATGTATTCCAATTTGCTGGTGTTTGCCCTTGTCCTAGTGAGGCTTCCCATGAAATAGTACAGAAGAAGAGAGAGAGAAAGAAATAACCAAGAACCACTGCTGTGGACAGGGTAGAAGGTAATACTAATAAGTCAAAAGGGGATTGAGGAGATCATATCACCTAAGAAGAGAGTGGGGAGTCACAGCGGCTCGAGTGGGTGTGTACATGTGACAACGAGGCTAAGTGTTGGAGCCGCATCCCCTAAATGTGTGACGTTGAGCCCCTCTCCAAGAGCCAGAAACGCCAAGGGTGATCTCCTAGTGAGGTATAAGCACTCTACCGAGTTGTGGGTTGGGTTGTCCATAAAGGAGGAACACGACGACAACAACACAACCACCCCACAAACTATAATAAATTGGGGGCCTGTGTCCGGGAGAGTGAACTGACACACCCACACCCTGTCCAAGAGTGGATTTGTACACCCTTGCTGAAATAAACTGTGTGACCGCAGGTGTATATTCTCTCTCTTGGGAAGACTCACAGGACAAAGATGGATAAGGTGCAAGCGTTTGTGGAGTCAGGCAAGCCTGAGGACTTAAAAGGTTGCACGAGGGATCAATTGAAACAAATAGCAGAAAAATATGGCATTAGTTTGAAAGCATCTAAAGTAGCTGGGATGAAGGATGAGATCCTGAGGCAGTTAAGAGCCAGAAGTGAAGCGGCAGAGCAAGGAGCCCAAAAAGGAGCTGAAAGTGGAAAGGAGGATGATGGGCAGGATGAAGTGAGATCCCAGGGATCGAGTAGGAGCAGTAAGAGCAGCCGCAGTAGCAGGAGTAGCCGAAATAGGAGCTTGGAGAGATTCCAGTTAGAGCTCCAGATGCAGCAACAACGAGAGGACAAGGAGAGACAGTTCCAGCTGGAAAAGATGAAATTAGAACTCCAGATGAAAAATGAAGCCGAGAAGGAAAAAGAGAAGACCTGTGGGACATTTGGGGATTGAATCTAATTATTTAAATATTAATGTAGTAAATTGAATTACGAAGGACCACCCGCTTTTATAGTAAAGAGGGAAACTGAGAAATTCTGATCATTTGATAATTCCTAGATGAACCAGTAACTATGGATAAAATACTAGAGAATATGATCATAGAAATAATTAATGGGATGTATAATTAAATGAATCAAACCTCAAACACCTACATTGGGGGGTTATTACTGTAACTCAGTACGTCCAGGAACTAGTGTGGTTCGTTCACTAATCCAAGATATAATAATCTAATCCTATGAATAATTGTGAAATCCTTGTCATTATCATTAATGGGAACATAAATTATGAATATAATAAAGATAATCATAATAAACACATGTCAATCCAATAAACAGAGTTCTGCATGTAAAGAATTACAAATAATAAATTAGAGGAATACAAAGGAATCTTAGCTTAATGACGATTCCTTAAAGTGAGTCACGACGCTTCCTCTAATTCCCCTGGGCTCTGCATGGGACCCTTAGGAGCTGGATAACATGGGAGTGGGTAGCTAGGAGAATTCTTCTCACATACTGCAAAATAAATGTTTACAGTAGCAACTAATTAAACTACTGGGTTTCTATGTTCAATAAATGAATATTAATAATGGGTGAAGGATAATGACCTGTGATTTGTTGTTGTTATGCGTCGTCACGACAAACTACCCAGCTATAATTCTACACCCTATCAGATGCATCAAATAAGGATAAGATACTTAGCTAATATGGGCACTGTGTAAGTTTAAGTTTGCCGAAATTCGCGTCCCAGGCTCTGGCTTAGCCTATCCTGGATAATGACGCGCTTCATTGGCCGGTCACGTGGAGTCACAAAGAACCAGATTTGATAGGTTTCTTGTATGACACTGACACCAGATGAAGATATTATCTGCAAGGCTCTTCACGCCTCACAGTGGCGACTTTCTTCGGGAGAATGTATAGCGTTTACCCTGATGGCTGGGTAATGGCGTCTCCTCGTGAGCACCACGTGAACAGGTCCGCTCGAGAGCGTCTCAACACGTGCACTGGCGTCCTCTCCCTCCCCGCTCCGCCTCTCGCTTTCATTAACCAAGTTATTATTATGGATATTTAGCATTTCTCGCGGTTGTGCTTGAAATGCTCGAGTTAGGACGGGTTTATCATTTGGAAGAGTTAAATATTATTATTTGCCAGTTCAGTGAGAGTAAACATATAATGGAGAAGAATTAATGTCTCTCCAGGGCATTCACTTGTGACGTTAATTATTGTTACTAGATAACTGTTATGACTTTAACGCTCTATTTGGCTTTAGTGGGAGGTCATTTTATCTGTAATTAATTACCACACAAAACACCGTTTGTTATAGAGAATCGAATTCAATTCTCAGGCACATTGGATATAAATGTGTTTATTACAATGAAATCTGACGCAATACTGGCGTCGGGTGACGTATGAATTCTAGCCTATTGTACAGATGTAATTATTAGTACATGTGAATTCTACGTTGTGTTAATTTTACTTACTACAATGATTAGTAGAATTAGTAATAATTAATGAGAATACAACAGTGTTGTATTCGGTGTTGGAAATTTCCAACATAACTCCGGGGGGAGGATTCTAGGGTCGTAGTGTACTGTGGAGTACTGACCTATCCCGAAGTTGAGATTAATATTAGTATATTAGTAGGTTAATATGTTAGTATGTTAGTACACACATAACGAACGTCCCGTATTTATCAAGGACTTACAAGAACTCAAGTCTTGCTATTTACATGTCAAATGAAACATGTTATTTATAGCCTACACAATAATTAAAGAATTTAAATCACACAATTTAAACAACAGAATGTACTGTGATGGGAATATCCTGGGTCATAGTGACTTGTAATGGTTTGTTACTTGATATCACATCGCGGCATCATCATAGTTATCTAAGTGGAATGTAAAGGGAATTACTCTTATTCAGAGTTGTAATAGGCTTGCAAATTCCACCTACATTGTTGAGCAGCAGCTCTAGTAGGGCGGTTGCTTGGAGGATCATGATTATTGTCCTCGGAAATTACTGGGGAAACTGGATCTGGCTGATATTCTTGCTCAGTCAATTCAAGGGGAACCAGCTTCTCTAAAGTTTTTAGAGTAGTGTTGTCTCGGCATAAAACTTTAACTACTCTCAGGACACCTTGATGATCTGGATGAATGGCAACAATTTTGCCTATAGGCCACTCTGACCTTGGTCCATCACTGTCGACTAGTACTAGGTCCCCTGGTTTTAATTGCACCTTATTGTAAGGACTCGAAGCTCCGTAGTGGTACTCTCGTAGAGCTGTGAGGTACTCTCGAGTCCACACCTCATTCCACCTGTTAATAACTCTGGAGAGATGCTGGTAGCTTTCCACCAAGTCTCCTCTGGTCACATGTGACGGGTCTACAGGGTCCTCTTCGGCTAAAGGGATGAGAGGGCACAGTAGACCTCCATGGATCAAGTGTGAGGGGCTCAGAGGTTCTCTCTGGGTAAAATCATCAGACAGGTAGGTTATTGGGCGGTTATTGACTCGCGCCTCGATTTCCACAACAATAGTTTGGAGTTCGGAGTAACTGACCTTTTGTCGATGTAAAGTTTTCCTTAGACACTTCTTAACTGTGCCTACCATTCGCTCATAGAACCCACCTTGCCAAGGGGCTCTCGGTGCTATGAATTTCCAGTGACATTGTCGTCTCTGTAGGACTGACTGTACTTCTGGGTGGTTCCAGACTTCTCGTAAACAAGTTTCTCCTGCCACAAAATTGGAACCATTGTCCGATATCATTAATTTGGGACAAGATCGGCGGGCAGCAAATCTGCGGAAAGCCTGGATGAAGGCTTCAGCACTCATGTCTGAAGTGACTTCTAAATGTACGCCTCTGGTTGTAGCACACGTAAAGAGACAAATGTACGCTTTCACTGGTATATTATCTGGGTTACCAGTGAGAAGTAAGGCTCCTGTGTAATCAACACCAGTGGTTTCGAAAGGACGAAGATGAACCACTCGCTCTTCGGGGAGTGGTGGAGGTCCTGGGTAAGGACATACTCTAGCGTCGTATCTCTTACAGATTACACAAGATTTAATAATTGACTTAACTGTCTGACGACCTTGAGGAAGCCAGTACTTTTGTCTAAGGTCGGTGAGAGTATCTAAAACTCCACCATGTAAGGTACCATATTGATGGTGATGTAAGACCAGAAGTTTAGTGATGATGTGGTGACGAGGTAGAAGAATTGGATTCTTTGTGTCCAAGTCAATTTTTGCATGAAGCAAACGTCCTCCACATCTTAGTATGTTATGAGTGTTGGCATCATACCAGATACCTAGAGACTTAGTTAATTTATCTGGAAGATTTTCATGTTCGTTCCATATGTCTCTTGTTGTGCACGTTTGATCCAGTAGAGGATAGGATTGGGAAACTTATGTCGAATTCCTACCTTAGCAAGAAAATCAAACACATGTGCAGTCACTCGTAATAATTTGCTTAAGTTAGAATAATGGTGAGGATCAATGGCTAATATTCGTTGAGGTTCTGGTTCTTTCATGGGAGTGGTGATATTGGTCACTATGACTTGTGGCTTTTGTTTGGGCCACTGACCACCAACAAGCCATGAAGGTCCATTGAACCACAGCGAAGACTTGACAAGTTGTTTTAATGTTAACCCTCGAGATAAATAATCTGCAGGATAGTCCTTAGTAGGAACATGTCTAAATTTATATCCAGCAGATAACTCATGAATCTCCCTGACACGATTACTGACGTAGGGAGTTTTGTTGTTATTGTTTCTTACCCATTGTAAGACTGCCTCGTTGTCTGACCACACTACGATCTCACCAAAGTGTATATTATTGAGTGTCTTTGCCAGGCAATGAGCCAATCTTACTCCCATCAGCAATGCAGTCAACTCCATTTGAGGTAAAGATCTCTTTTTAATGGGAGCAAATCTTGCTTTAGATGTGAGCAAAATTGATTGTGCACTGTTAACTAAATAGGCTGCTGCGCCATATGCTTTGCCAGAGGCATCGCAGAAAACGTGCAAATTGGTGGGTAAGTTTGGTCCTGAAGCATTACGAGGAAATTTCAAAACGCCTAACTGATTAAAATCCGTTGAGAGTATTTGCCATTTAGCTTGTAACTCACTTGGTAACGGATCATCCCATCCCATATGTTTCTGCCAGCACTCCTGCATTAGGAGTTTGCCCCTTATTAATATAGGACTAAGTAGGCCTAAAGGGTCAAATGGTTGACTGACAAACGAGAGCAGTGTTCTCATGGTAAGGGTTGAATTATCAGTTTGTACTGACTTGACGTTCATCTCGTCAGTACTGGTGTTCCATTCCACGCCTAGAACCTTTAATTGACTGGGTACCTGATAATCTGGAAATTCTTTCTCGATTACCTGGTTAAGCAGTTTATTATTTGAGGCCCATGACTGTAGTGGCATATTGGCTCCTAATAGTTCACGGTTAGCCTCATGGTAGATTTCTACCAGATCAGCTTGATCATTAGTTGTCCCCTGGAAATTGTCGACATACAAGTTGTCGCTAATGTCTGCCTTATAGGGGCTGTTTGATTTCCTCAAATGTGTGTCTAATGTTGCTTGCAAAAGAAACGGTGAGGATGTAGCTCCAAATAATACTGAGGCAAAACGATAGGTGATTACTTCACTGTTAGGATCCAGTGGATCCTTAATCCAGAGGAATTTGGTGTAGTTACGATCTTCCTCCTGCAAACCTACTCGGAGAAAGGCTTTGTTGATATCAGCTGTATAGGCAAAAATGCCTGTGCGAAATCGTAACAGCACATCATGTAGCCTTTGTGTTAGGCTAGGTCCCGTTTGGAGACATTCATTTAAAGACACACTGCTTGGCTTTACTTTAGCACTGCAGTTAAAGACAATACGAATAGGTGTTGTCAATGAGTCTTTCACCACAGCGTGATGAGGTAAATAATGACCTGTTTTTCGGTCATCGTGTTCAACAACTTCAATGAATTTACTGTTAAGTTGTTGTTGGATAAGTTGATGATACATGTTCAGTTTGTCTGGCTGCTTCTGTAGTCGTGTTAATTGAGACTGCAATTGTGAGGCTGCCATAAAATAATTAACTGGAAGTTGTGGATGATCCAACTTCCATGGGAGTCTTACCCAGTATTGTTTATTTGAATAGACAACTGTATCCAGGTATTGCTGGTAAGTCCATGTATCATCAGGACTTGGTTGTTCAGGGATAATGCCTAAAGTGTCTAAATCCCACAAACGATGTATTGGTGGGTCAGATTCAATATCCTCAGATATTTCCCTGAAATGTAGGGGTGACTGTTCCAAGCCTAGTCACGCCACGATTATATTATTAGATTGTTGGTTTGTGGACGCTGGACCTTGTCTGAAAAGCACCGGTCCCGTAAGCAATTTGCCTCCTGCGGACGACAACAAATTCATTCCATGTTGTCTAGTGCATCCAGTTATAAACTTGTAATAATGATCCGTGCCTATAAGTATTCCAACATCTGTGAGGCAGTCAGAATTTATTTTGTAATCTGCTAGCCTCATGCGGTTTCGTTTAAGATGTCTCGCATAAGATGTCTCGCAGTGCGAGCTAACCCCGTGACCTGCAGGTCTGTAGGAAGTTTGTCCACTACTACCGCTTGTATTGGACTAGTAGAAGATCCGAGTCTTACTAATACTTTAACTACCTTGTAGTCACGAGGTCCACTATTTGACAAGAAACCAGAAATATTTAACCTCACACTTTTGGCAGGTTTTAAATTTAACTCATCTACCAACTGTTGTGTAATGAAGGTTTTCTGTGAACCTTGGTCAAAAAGACCTCTAGTGTTAATTCTAGATCTTCGGTTTATTAGTTTAAGTTGAGCTGTAGGCAGAGTAGTATTATTGCCTGACTCAGTAGCAAGTACATTTACTTCTTGATGCACTTTGCAATATTGCACTGCGGTAGAATTCGTAGAATTCTCCCCAGTGGTCATGGTTGGTGTAGAAGATTTTCTACATAAGGCGTAGTGGTGTACACCTTGGTTACAGCGGTTGCAGGAACGTAGTTGCACTGCACATTTCTTGGGATCATGAGAGCCCATGCACTTGGTGCACTTGTGCAATTCTTGCAACCTTTTAATCCTAGCATTATAAGTAGGATAAACAGAGCATTGGTATGCGGTATGCCCTTGATTGCAGAGCAGACACCTTCTCTGGTTAACAGACTTGGTCTCTTTAGTAGACAAGTCATTGGTTATCTCAGAAGGAGACACTGCATATGTACCTACATTTCCGCTTCATTTCCCAGTGGATGGAGTAGTTCTTGATGTAAATTTATTAGACTTATTTAAAGTCTGTTTAGGTTTGACTGAAGTGTCAACTTGAGTTGAGTTACGATGGGAGTTAGTAGAGGAGTTTGAAACTTTCTCCCCGTCTTGGTTGGCTCTTTGTCTCTCGACTAAGGTATGTAGACCTTCTGTGATCTCTTTCAAAGTCAAAAAGGTCGTGTTGTATATAGTACACAACTTATCTAAAGTTTCTCTTGGCAATTTTCGCTTAACAACTACCTTGGTCATCCATTCGGCTGACTGAACTTGGACTTTAAGGCTTAAGGCCTTGAGTAAAGACTCTAACTCTAGTCTGAAAGTTTGGAGAGAATCTGTGGAATTATTAGCAGAAGGTAAATCTAGCAATTTCTGAACTAAGACAGTAACAGTTCTCTCCGTGTTATCGTAGTTGGTTTTGAGCAATTGAACAGCCAATGTGTAACCATCACTGGTCAGTGTTATATTAGAGATTACTTTCAAGGCTTCATTTCTTAACAAACCTTGTAAATAAGTGAATTTGGTGGTTTGAGGAATGTTAGCTTTAGAGTCTACTGCATCTACGAATTTACTCCAGAAATCATCCCAACTTTCATTCTCATCACCAGAGAATGTGGGTATATTGATTTGAGGTAGTTTAACCTCAGGATCTGTACGTGCAGCAGAAGCTACTGTCAGCTTGTTTTTAGCAATTTGCTTCTTAAAGGGTAGAAGCTTAACTTGTATATCTTCTTCATACTGAGCTAACTCATCTATAACCCCATCAAGTTCACTACTTTCTACAGAAGTTGAGTGAAGTTCTGTCAAATACAAATTCATGTGTTGCTGAATATGGGCAAATTTGCTTTCAGCAACTTGTAATAAATCTTCTAATTCAAAGTAATCAACAGTTGACTGTTGTGACAGATTTTGGCATTTATTAATCTGTCGGGTCAAATGACCTTTCAGACCGATAAGGGTCCTTTTCATTTTGGTAGCCGTGTCCATCTTGTTGGGTAAAGGCTGATTGGTCAGTAAATACTTATTACTGAGATAACTGGGATATTGACTCATTCAGTGGAGTTCAATATCAATGAGAATAGCCTACTATACTTTGAATAGACTATGGTTTTACCTACCTAACACGAAATAGCTAGATATTTTGTGCACTGTCTGAACTTCACCATTAGTTCTCGTCCGGTTAGCTCATCTATATCACCATCAGAGTTAATGGAGATTATCCAGCAATACACAAAATAGATACACAAAATAATGCATACAAGAGAAATATTATGGAGACACTCCAATCAGAGTTATCTCAAAATTTAATCCCACCCTGTTTAGGGTCAGCACAAATAGTATAATACATACACTACTGACTAGCTTAGAACTAGTCGTGATAATTCCTAACTAAGAACTATAAAGTTATTTAGTCTGGGCTTGTACCAAATTCAGCACAATCTCAGCCTAAATTCTACCTAATAACATTGGTAAAGATTATTGTGGTGCAGTAAGGTGAATATAGTTGTGCTGTATTTTTGGGTTTTTTGTTTTTATAAGAGTGCACTTACACACACAAGTGAAAACATATAAAGGTTATGAGCTGATGCTCCTAGTGACCTAAAAATTCATACCTCAGTATGAGGTATAGGTCTAAGTGTTGTGGGTAATTAACTATGACCAACTAAAGCTACCTTATACATGAGGTGAAAGTAGCAATATGTTAGTGTGATCTAGACTAACTGATGTGTTACACTGTTAGTTGACACAATTAATTAAATACTTAGTCTAGCTTATGTCACACAAGGATTAGTTATTAATGATTAATATTTTAATTATAAATTTAATGCCTATCCGGTTCGAAGGACCATAATGGGGACATTTGGGGCTTGAATCTAATTATTTAAATATTAATGTAGTAAATTGAATTACGAAGGACCACCTGCTTTTATAGTAAAGAGGGAAACTGAGAAATTCTGATCATTTGATAATTCCTAGATGAACCAGTAACTATGGATAAAATACTAGAGAATATGATCATAGAAATAATTAATGGGCTGTATAATTAAATGAATCAAACCTCAAACACCTACATTGGGGGGTTATTACTGGAACTCAGTACGTCCAGGAACTAGTGTGGTTCGTTCACTAATCCAAGATATAATAATCTAATCCTATGAATAATTGTGAAATCCTTGTCATTATCATTAATGGGAACATAGATTATGAATATAATAAAGATAATCATAATAAACACATGTCAATCCAATAAACAGAGTTCTGCATGTAAAGAATTACAAATAATAAATTAGAGGAATACAAAGGAATCTTAGCTTAATGACGATTCCTTAAAGTGAGTCACGACGCTTCCTCTAATTCCCCTGGGCTCTGCATGGGACCCTTAGGAGCTGGATAACATAGGAGTGGGTAGCTAGGAGAATTCTTCTCACATGCTGCAAAATAAATGTTTACAGTAGCAACTAATTAAACTACTGGGTTTCTATGTTCAATAAATGAATATTAATAATGGGTGAAGGATAATGACCTGTGATTTGTTGTTGTTATGCGTCGTCACGACAAACTACCCAGCTATAATTCTACACCCTATCAGATACATCAAATAAGGATAAGATACCTAGCTAATATGGGCACTGTGTAAGTTTAAGTTTGCCGAAATTTGCGTCCCAGGCTCTGGCTTAACCTATCCTGGATAATGACGCTCTTCACTGGCCGGTCACGTGGAGTCACAAAGAACCAGATTTGATAGGTTCCTTGTATGACACTGACACCAGATGAAGATATTATCTGCAAGGCTCTTCATGCCTCACAGTGGCGACTTTCTTCGGGAGAATGTATAGCGTTTACCCTGATGGCTGGGTAATGGCGTCTCCTCGTGAGCACCACGTGAACAGGTCCGCTCGGGAGCATCTCAACACGTGCACTGGCGTCCTCTCCCTCCCCACTCCGCCTCTCGCTTTCATTAACCAAGTTATTATTATGTATATTTAGCATTTCTCGCGGTTGTGCTTGAAATGCTCGAGTTAGGACGGGTTTATCATTTGGAAGAGTTAAATATTATTATTTGCCAGTTCAGTGAGAGTAAACATATAATGGAGAAGAATTAATGTCTCTCCAGGGCATTCACTTGTGACGTTAATTTTTATTACTAGATAACTGTTATGACTTTAACGCTCTATTCGGCTTTAGTGGGAGGTCATTTTATCTGAAATTAATTACCACACAGAACACCGTTTGTTATAGAGAATCGAATTCAATTCTCAGGCACATTGGATATAAATGTGTTTATTACAATGAAATCTGACGCAATACTGGCGTCGGGTGACGTAAGAATTCTAGCCTATTGTACAGATGTAATTATTAGTACATGTGAATTCTACGTTGTGTTAATTTTACTTACTACAATGATTAGTAGAATTAGTAATAATTAATGAGAATACAACAGTGTTGTATTCGGTGTTGGAAATTTCCAACAAGACCAGGCTGGAAGTAGAAAAAGAGAAAACCAGACTGGAGGTAGAAAAAGAGAAAGCAAGAATAGAGATGGAGAAAGAAAAAGAGAAAGCAAGACTAGAGGTCGAAAAAGAAAAAGAGAGAACAAAACAAATGCAGATAGAAGCGAACAGAACCTTGGCTGAACAAAGGATTGAACATGTGTTGCCAGAGAGCACCACCCAGGTATCACACCCACCAGATGTTAGGGTTAGGAAGAAGGACATTCCCTTGTTTGTTCCCGAAGAGGCGGAGAGCTTCTTCGAGCATTTTGAAAAAGTTGCCAGCATCAAGGAGTGGCCACAGGAGGAATGGGCCCAGCTGGTCCAGTTAAGATTGACCGGTGCAGCCAGGGAGGCATACACCCAATTGTCACTGGAAGAGTGCCAGGATTATGCCACGGTAAAGAGCAGCATATTGCGCTCGTTTCAGTTAACCCCAGAAGCTTATAGGAAGCGCTTCAGAGAGATGGTGAAGGTTGGAGCATGTACTTTTGCTGAGACAGCAAGGGATCTGGAAAGACGATTCCAGAAGTGGATTGAGGCTGCTGGAGTTGGATCTTACGCTGACCTGAAGCAACTGATGGTCATGGAGAAGTTCTTGGAGATGATGCATCCCGAAACAAAGCTCAAGATCCAAGAAGCAGGGATAAAGGAGGTGAAAGAGGCCGCAGATAGGGCAGATATGATTACTGAAGCGTACATGAGCTTGAGGGAGAACAGAGTGAGAAGCAAGGCGAGACGCAGCAATGGCAGACCCAATGGAGTCTGGGGAGGAAGAGATTATGAAAGACCCAGAGGAGTCTGGGGTGAGAAGAATTTTGATAAATGGGCAGATACACGTAGGTACCCTAAAACTCAGAAGAGTAGGTCGCGCACTTCGTCTGAAAGTGAGGATGGAGGAGCTAAACGAGAAACTAATCGTTTTCCAGGGAATCAAGAGTCCAGTAAAGCTCCACAAAGTACGAGTAGTACGTCTGGCCCGAGGAACTCCAATACGAGTGGGCAGAGTCAGAGCTACTCTGGTACATATAGAAGAGACTTTTCCCAGGTGAGGTGTTACAATTGTAACGGATTGGGTCACGTGATGCGAGACTGTCGGCAGGGCAAAAGAGTTGTGACCCTGGCCATGTGTGACCCCCGAAGTAAATATACTAATGTGTTCCGAGACAAACCACAGAAGATGAACTTAGTGAACGAGAGGTACAGGCCGTTCATAGCAAAGGTTGGATCAGTGTAGGAGGCCAACCTGAGGTAGAAGTTGGTATTTTAAGAGATACCGGAGCTAATCAGAGCTTGATTACGAGAAGCCTGATTGGGAATGATCGACGGTTAGCTGGCAGGAGTAAGATGAGAGTATATGGGTTATTGTCTGAGAGTGACATGCCCGTTTGTACTGTCCAGCTAAGGTCGGAATATGTGTCGGCAGAGGTGATGTTGGGAGTGTGCTCCGACATACCTGTTCCAGGAGTCGAAGTGATCCTGGGGAATGACTTGTGCGGGACAAAGGTGTTGCCAAGAGTCATGGCGGAGACTGAGCCAGAGGAGAGCCCAGAAGGCCACGGCACGGGTGGGACACCTGAGAGTGTGAACCTGACTGACATCCGAGGAGATGAGTCAGAAGACCGCCAAGCCGTTGAAAACCCTGTCTCGGTAGTGATGAAGGCAGAGGTGGCCGACAAGGAAGACGCTGGAGAAGATGAGACAGTGTCGATTAAACCGGTAGAAGATATCGATGTAGATATAGCATGGCTGTTTGATGAAGGTCCAGCCCAGGAAAATGAAGTCTCGGTGAGATCAAAAGTGAAGTTGGCCCAGCCGAAGAAGAATCATGTGCAGAGAGCGGACCTGAGTGGAGCCCAGACTGCTGAAATTAAGAGTCGGAAGATGAATGCAACTGTGCTGAGTAGGAATGAAGAAGGATGTGGACAGACTGAGGACGGGAGTAGAGCGTCAAGTTGTCCACGAGCACAGAGGCATATGGATAGTGGAGTTAAGTTGTTTGAGATGTCAGGAGTTGACATGTTTCACAGAAAACGAGGAGGAGAGATAGTGAAGAAAAATAATAGCCGAGAAAATGAAAGGAGAAGAGATAGTATGTGTGGAGAGATGCTTACGCGCACTCTAGGAGAGGTAAAGCGACATGTACGGTCGAGTGCTGTTGGCTGTAGTACAGCGCTCGGAGAAACTCTTAGAGAACGAAGAAGAGTTGAAGGAGAAGAAATGGAGTGGTATAGAGGTGAGAAGTGTGGGAAGAGGATGATGATACAAGCATGGAGGAGTAGAAGAAAGCTGAGGACTCGATGGAAGTCAAACAGGATGAAGTCTCGGATAAATGAGGAGACGAAAGGGAGGATCGTCGGTGAAGACGAGGGAGTGAAGTATGATGACAGGAGACAGAAGTATAATGGCAGTAGATGGAAGTGTGAAGACGACAGAGAAGGTACAGATGGCAGATGTCTGACTCTGGACGTGAAGAGAAGAAGACGAGGAAACGGAGGGTGGAAACAATAAGTAGAGTGGACCGATGGAGCGCAGGCGTCCTAGGAGGACAGCCTAGCCGAGAGGTGCCAGAGAGGTCGGATCGTTTGTGAGAAGATCATGTTTCTGGCGAGTTGTGACCCGGATGTTGCTAGGTGCAACGAACTAATTGTAGACTCCTAAGGGAGTACATCAGCAGATCAACCGGTCGAACCAGTCGGTTGAAGAACGAGACAGTGTGGTGGCGGATGTATTATCCCGAGCTTTGCCACTGGAATAACTCTCAAAAATAAGGGGAGAGGAGTGTTATGATCTCAACCTACAGGAGAAACGAGTCTCCCTCCTTGAGAGTTATTCGGCAAGCCTGACCTAACCAGAAGGTCTAAGAAATATAGAGGTGATAACACATATGTAAAATAGCTGGTTGGATATGCTGAACAATTTGAGATTATGGGCAATGAAGAAGAAAACAGATAAATGACTGGCTAGGAGATGTGGACATTTTGCTGGAGGCGTGAGGCTCGCTTCTTGAGGGCTTTGACCTCACTTGAGGCCAGATATCGCAGGGGGAAAGCTGCGCTCCGTTGAGGTCCCATCAGAAGGGAACCCCTAGTGATATATCTCGAAGAGAAGAGAAGTGTGTAGACGAGCCAGCTGTAGAATCGAGCTGGGAACGTTGTGGTCTCAAGTCCTGGTCAACGAGGAGAGTATTAAACTGCCCAGAGGCATTGTCGTGGGCCGTGGCAGCGCCCTGACCAAGCTTCGTCAGAGGGAGGAGCGCCCTCGACTAGACAATCTGTGGCAAGCACGAGTTAAGCCAGTTCATAGTGATTGCTTGTAGGTGGTCGTGTGCCCAGCGACAGTAGCGAGGTTTATTTATAAGTTAGACATGTTTTGATAAGGCAGAAAGCCTAAAATAAGAGAGTGGAGAGGGAGGAACACGGAGCGACGTCCGTCCCCTCTGAGCGCTGGCAGGTGACTGAGAGCTCCCGACGGCGAAGGCCCCTCCCGGAGTGAGGCCCACCGGTCGAGGTGGAGTATGGACCCGCCCAAAACGGGGGAGTCCACTCTCACTGTATGTAGAGGACAGACAGAGGTTTGAGGCAAACATATTGTGTGATTATTTTTGTTTATGTGTTAAAGGGGAAACATTTTTATTGGAGTGTCGATGGGTTGCAGGTTTGTCTTTGGGGAAGAAGTTGTTGAGAACTTCGAAGCCAGCACAGATGAAGTAATTGATGAGACTCCAAGGTAGTGGAGCAGAGGACCTCGAGCTGTGAGGAGAAGCAGTGAAGAGGAGTGTCACGTAGAGGTGGTGAAGCACCATAGTTGCTCGAGAGAACTTCATGGTGTAGCAGCCAAGAGAGCTGTGGAGGAACCTAGCAGAAGGGTTGCTCAAAGAAACTTCATGGTAGCAGCCTGGAGGAGCTGCAGAGGATCCTGGTGGTTAAGCCCAGAAGAACCTAAAGATCAGGGTAGTGAACTTCCAGAGGTGGAAGGGAAGTTCTGGTGGATTATTTGTAGGGAGTTGATAGTGTTTGGTTGTCATTAGCGTGCAAGACGCAGTGAGAGGTGAGTGATTGTTGGCATTCTTATGTCAAGGAGTGTTTTATACTGAAGTTTAGAGTTACAGACGTAGGCTGGATTACCTACAGACGTATGCGCTCTAGGACTGATAGAGTGATCGATTGATCATTGTTATGTATCAAGGAACATTTGTACTGATATATGTTATTGCATTCACATGTTGATTTTCTTTGTACACATTTATAGATACATATATACATTCTTTTGCTGATGGTGCAATAGTGTATGTAGACTTGATCAACTTGAGGAGGTTGATAGTATCAGGTGGTGAACCAGGAGATAGGATACCACTTGATAAGCTGATGATAGAGTTCTGATGATGTTGGAGTGCAACCTGATTGTAATAGTATAGAGTATAGGATTCATTATTATTATATGTGTGTATGTATTGTGCATGCGCTTTGTCCAGTAAATGTATTCGAATTTGCTGGTGTTTGCCCTTGTCCTAGTGAGGCTTCCCATGAAATAGTACAGAAGAAGAGAGAGAGAAAGAAATAACCAAGAACCACTGCTGTGGACAGGGTAGAAGGTAATACTAATAAGTCAAAAGGGGATTGAGGAGATCATATCACCTAAGGAGAGAGTGGGGAGTCACAGCGGCTCGAGTGGGTGTGTACACGTGACAACGAGGCTAAGTGTTGGAGCCGCATTCCCTAAATGTGTGACGTTGAGCCCCTCTCCAAGAGCCAGAAACGCTAAGGGTGATCTCCTAGTGAGGTATAAGCACTCTACCGAGTTGTGGGTTGGGTTGTCCGTAAAGGAGGAACACGACGACAACAACACAACCAACCCACAAACTATAATAAGGGTCAACCAATTGAATGGGTCGACACCTATCAGTATCTAGGAATCATCCTGGACACACACATGAATTTTAATGCTGAGGTCACTTACTTGAGAGAGTTAACTGCGGCCCGGACGGCAATCCTCAGGTCGCTAACCTCCCTTTCTGGAGGAGCCAATCTGCAAGTCCTCCTTTTATACTATGTAGAGGCAGTCAGATCAGTGATCGATTATGCCGAACCTGCACTCACAAATCTATCACACCAACAGTGGAAAAAGCTTGAAGTTGCCCAAAACAATGCTATGAGAGCCGCACTGGGAGCCCCCATGTGGACCAGGCTTGAAACTCTTAGACTGGAGACGGGTTTGCCCTCTCTACAAGAAAGAATATCACAAAGGACAGCTACAATTGTCAGTAAGATAATTATTTCTTTTGGTCCAATCCCAGTATGGCAGGCCTTGGTGGTTGGACTAGGCCAAAACAATGGAAACTCTTGGGCTGCCAGAGCAGGAAAAGTCCTACAAAGCAAACTGGGACCGATTTCAAAACCTCATTTCACAGTGGCAAAGAAACTATAATCTTCCCGAAGACATTAATCAGGCAGAACAAGAATTTGTCAAAGCGATTCAAAGTGCAGCCAACCACTCAATCCCACTGAAAAAAACAGTCCACCGGACACCATAAAGATCATTGGTACTATTGCGAACGTGTCAAAGAACTCAACCCTAGACTCAACAGAACAAGAAAGCTATACAAAAAGCAGCCAAGTGACCGCAACAGGATCTTACTTTGTGAGGTCAAGGAACATGTGCATCGAGAGACCAGACTAATAAAAGAACAAAAGTGGCTGGAATGGTGTTCACACCTGAATGAACACACCTCTCTCGGAGAGATGTGGCAGCAAATTCACCGAGCCAAAGGGAATAAAACACCTAAAGCTCCACACCCCAAGGATCCTCAACAGGAAGCCGAAGTACTGGCAACCAGGTTTGCAGAGAGAGCAGCCAGCAATCAACTTCCACCAGATGTATTAGCAGTACAGACCGGACTTGAGGAAGAAAGGTGGCACAGAATCCTTACAGCATGTGAAGAAGTCTCTGACACTAATGCCCCCTTCACACTGGATGAGCTCAATCGGCTTAAGAAAAACTCCAAGGATACATCCCCTGGAGCCGACAAAATAACCTATAAAATGATTAGAAACCTCGGCCCAGAGGGAGACGCTGCATACCTAAGGTTAATTAATTTAGCCTGGACTTCTCAAACTAGACCTTCTGCTTGGAATAGAGCAGACATAGTGCCGATCCCAAAACCCAAAGATCCAGCTAATCCCAGGCCCATCTCTCTCCAAAGCTGTGCAGCCAAGACGGCTGACAGAATGGCACTCAACAGACTGGAGTGGATAATGACTAAACTGCACCATGATATATATGCCTATAGAAGAGGGGTTGGCACAGTGGAATGTATTACAACTTTGTTAGCCCACGTGAATGACAGACCAGGAATGCTGATATTCCTGGACCTCGAAAAAGCCTTTGAACTGGCAAGCGCCCCAGCTATTCTCTGCTGCCTCATTGACAAAGAGGTCAGAGGCAACCTGCTCTCCTGGACCAAAAACTGTCTCATAAACAGAGAAGCAAGAGTAAAACTTCATGGCACAGTCTCTGAGTACAAAAGACATGAAAATGGTACACCGCAAGGAGGTATTCTCAGCCCTCTTCTCTTCAACTGTTTAATGGAAAGAATAATGAGGTTGAAACTTCCACATCACTGCAGGCTGCTAAACTACGCGGACGACTTTGTCATCATCATAAAAGGCGTTGATGTGGTGCGCCTTGCACCCAAATGCTTAGACTGCATCAGTAAAGAGGCAAAATAGATTGGGATCAAACTCAACCCCTCAAAGACAAAGGCCATGCCCATAAAAATAGCGAAGCCCAACATCCAACTCACAGTACAGGGTCAACCAATTGAATGGGTGGACACCTATCAGTATCTAGGAATAATCCTGGACACACACATGAATTTTAATGCTGAGGTTACTTACTTGAGAGAGCGAACTGTGGCCCGAACGGCAATCCTCAGGTCGCTAACCTCCTTCTCTGGAGGAGCCAATCTGCAAGTCCTTCGCACATACTATGTAGAGGCAGTCAGATCAGTGATCGATTATGCCGAACCTGCACTCACAAATCTATCACACCAACAGTGGAAAAACCTTGAAGTTGCCCAAAACAATGCTATGAGAGCCGCACTGGGAGCCCCCATGTGGACCAGGCTTGAAACTCTTAGACTGGAGACGGGTTTGCCCTCTCTACAAGAAAGAATATCACAAAGGACAGCTACAATTATCAGTAAGATAATTATTTCTTTTGGTCCAATCCCAGTACGGCAGGCCTTGGTGGTTGGACTAGGCCAAAACAATGGAAACTCTTGGGCTGCCAGAGCAGGAAAAGTCCTAAACAGACTACATTTAAAAAGCATGATTCTTGATAGAGAGGGTGATCATCCACACCGAAATTACACTCCTTCCGCACCGTGGGAAGAGCCTACTTTCAAAATTGTAATAGAAAGTCTCCCAATGAAAAAGGCTGCCTATGATCTGACAATCCTAAGGCGCATAATAGAAGAGCAAATGTATAGCATAGCAGTAGCAGGAGCCACCCACATCTTCACAGACGGATCGGTTGACACAGAATATGAGAGTGCTGGCGCTGCTCTTTGCACGGCCAGCGTACAGGCATATTGGAGACTGGGAGGACTAGTATCATCAACCCAAACTGAGCTGTTTACCATACAACAGGCATTCGCATATGTGATTGCACAAAACACTCAAAATGCAATCATACACATAGACTCAAAAGCTGCACTTCAAATACTAGGACAAAAACAGCGGAAAGATAATGTGGAAATAATTACCACCATTTTGTATCTTGGAGCAGTCGCTAAAGGCAAAGGACTCAACATAACCTTAAACTGGATCCCATCCCATATTGGAATCCCATTAAATGAAAAAGCTGATGAAATTGCTAAATTGGCAACTCGTCATCCAGTGATACATAAAACAATTCAACCCAGCCTAGAGAACATAAAAAACATCATCACCAAAAAACTCTCACATCTCAACAAAGCCTATCTACACCAGAGAATAGTTGAAGGTTCGCCATCTGCATCATGGTATCTTTAGGCAACCAAATTAGAAAGGTTAAATATCCCAAAAGGAATCCACAGGAAAATAGCAATTAGGTTATATAGACTACGTCTAGGTTACAGATGCAACTGGGAGATTGGTGAACCCCGACAGAGAGTGCATCTTCTGCCAAACTGTCACAGAAAAGCCATTACTTCACTATCTTCTGGAATGTGAAGCAACCAGTGACCTTAGAAGAGCTTTAAGAGTTCCTGAATCATGCAGTGGCCACCCTGAAGCCATCAACACAGCCACTCTCTTGGTCAACAAAGGTGTCCAGCAGCTGGACACCCTCATAAAGACTGTGAAGCAGTATCCTCCCCCGCGATAACAGCTTGATGGTTAAATGCAACCTCAGAAGACTGAGAAAAAAAAATTGTACCACTTACGGGCTATTCATGCCCGTGCCACCTCTTGGGTGGCTTAATCTTCATCAATCTTCCTCATCACAAGACCATTTGGTCACCATTTGGTCCGGGAGACATCTTCCGTCACGCAGGGTGCAGTTGCACCTCCACAGATCTCCAGTATCAGCTCTTGATACTGGTAATGGCTCAAAAGGGCCACCACTTACGGGCTATTCATGCCCGTGCCACCTTTTGGGTGGCTTAATCTTCATCAATCAATCATCAGTCAATCGAAGAATGTACATAAGAACATAAAAGTAAAATAACTGCAGAGGGCTTATATGCCCATACGAGACAGCTCCTATTTATATCCACTGAATCTCATTCGTAATCATGTTCAACTCATGTTTAAAACAATCAAGGGACCTCACTTCTATTATGTCACGTGGTAATTGGTTCCACTAATCAACAACCATATTACCTAATCAGTATTTGCCCAGGTTTTTTCTAAATCTAAACTTCATCTGCCAAAATATTGGCAGAGGCAGTTTAATGGTGACAAATGAAAGGTTTTGAGGCTAGGTAATGATGATAGAGTTACAAGATACGAGCTGGATGGTGTTGAGACTGCGAAAGGGGTCTGGGAGTTATGATTAGTAAGTATTTAATACCGAAAAACAAATGCCTAAATTTTCGTAATAAGACAAATAGGTCACTGAGATTTATTAGTCGAAGCGTTACAAATAAGACACCTGGTGTTGTTTTTCAGCTATATCTTGCTCTGGTTAGGCTCTCTTTAGATTATGCAGTTCAGTTTTGGTCACCTTACTATATGAATGGATTTAAATTCACTAGAACCATGTTATGAACCATTTAATAATTTATGTTTTCAAGATGAAGACGAATGAAATTTGCAATTATGGATTCAAGTAACTTTATCAAAACAGACGTTAGGCTAATTGGCCGATTTTTTTTACCCCTGTCATCTATCTCCTTTCTTAAAAATTGATACCACATTAGCAACTTTCCACGACTCTGGCACTCTGCTTGATTCTAATGATTTATTAAATATAGTAGACAATGGCTCGCAAAGCTCCTCTTTGAATTCTTTAAGCACCCTGGCAAACACTTCGTCCGGCCCTGGGGATTTGTTTGGTTTGAGTTTCACTATTTGTTTAATAACATCTTCCCTGGTAAATGTTAAACTAGTCAACCTGTCCTTGGCCCCACCCACATAGACTTGTTCAGCTTAAGGCATAATGTTAAGTTACTCTTCAGTAAATACAAAGATAAAATATTTATTAAAAATACTACTTATCTCTTCATCATTATCCGTTATCTGACCTGTCTCAGTTTTTAATGAACCTATCCTTTCCTTAATCTTTGTACGATATAACTGTAAAATCTTTAAAATTTGTCTTTGCTTGCCCTGCTATGCGAACTTCATAGTTTCTTTTTACCCTCCTTATCTCTTTTTTAACATTTGTTACAACTGATATGAGTGGGGCTTCTATGGGGTATTGGTACTATTAAGGGGTATAGGTAGTTAGAAGACAAGAGTATCAAATATGGGAGAGCTAAAAGGCCCGGCCCCCAAAATAAACTATCCACAGTAGTAATAACTTGCTACAAGACCATATATGTTAGTCTAAGGGTTGATCACTGCGCTCCCACCTTGGAAGAAGAGATACTCTGTAATTCATGTACTTATTTATTAACCCCTTAACAACCCCCCATATACACTCACACCAATAACAATAATAATAATAACTTTACCACACTATCTTACGTTAAAAGCCTTGGTCCACATAGACAGGATACAAGGTTTACACTAATAACAAGCTAGAGTAAAGTACTACTGGATAAGCACTGAAGCTGGATGCAGCTTAGGGTAGTGAGACCATGTGGTACCCTAATACAAAACACAACACTTAGGGTAAACAAAACACTGGCAAATACTAACCCCAGGTCTCACCAATAGTTACTACCAGAGTAGGTTCCCTTAATAATGCCCCGTACTTAACTTAAGGATACAGGAACTTCAGGTAAGGGAAATAAGTAAGAGGAGAAGGGAGGAGAGTAGGGATACAGCCACAGAGTAGGTCTTATCCGCACGACACAGCCAGAGAGAAGAGCGAGCTAGCCACCAGCTGCCTCCCTCATGTCGTGGTGCCGGAAGGAGCCTAATTGATCGTGCAGCTAAGCACATTAAAGATCTTCTCCTATGCAACGTATTGTTACTTTATGAATGATTAGAAAGTATTAGTAAGCAAAGTTGGTGCCTATGTTATTATTTAATAATCAACCCCCAGCTCAGTCTTTAAATGCTCTTTGGGAAACAATAATAGTCTTACGTCTGGCAGGGAAGATACAAACAATTGCCATTCGCAATGCGCCAACTGTCCTACTAGGAAGTGTAATAGCTCAATTTTGACCTCTGGTTTCCACTGGAGAACCCAGGGTCGTAACACTCCTCCCCCCTTCAGAGAAAAAAAAAATGTGACTACTAGAATAGTAGTCATATTTTTTTGTAAGAGTATACAGAGAACAAAAAGAAAAACATATGACAAAAACAAAAAATCAATCAAAAGCAATTTCTCTGCAAAAAAAAAAAAATACAAAGGAGTTCTCTGAAAGAAAAAAAAAAAACATACACAAAAAAAATAAAAGAACAGGGAAGTAAATAAATTGGACACGGAATATTTAATGTCACAGGAGAACCTAAAAAAAAAAATTAACTAAAGCATGACGGTTGGTAAATGGCTTCTGTGGCTCAGATGAATGTTATTCAGGCAACCGGGACAGAGCGTCGGCTATCACTTTGAGTCTGCCCGGTAGGTGGGTAATGGAAAGATTGAAGTCCTGTAGGTACAACGCCCACCTGAGGATGCGTTTATTCTTACCCTTCATCTGAGTCAGGAAGACTAGTGGGTTATGGTCCGTGTACACTTCCACTATATTACCTGTGAGGTAAACTTCAAACTTTTTACATGTTAACACTAGCGCCAACGCCTCTTTTTCTACCACTGAATAATTGCGTTGCGCCTTGTCGAATTTCACAGAGTAATAATATACTGGGTGTTCCACCTGATCATCCCCAGTTTGCAACAACACTGCACCAGCACCCGAGTCAGACGCGTCAACATGAATTTTAAACGGTCGGTCGAACCTTGGACTAGCAAGCACTGGGGCGGAAGCTAAGATCAATTTCAAAATTTTAAATGCCTCTGCACAGTCTGATGACCACTTAAATTTAACGGCTTTCCGCAACAAGTCTGTGAGAGGAGTGGCAACACTGGAAAAGTTCTGACAAAAACGTCGATAGTACGCACACATACCGATAAATCTTTGAACGTCCTTTTTAGACTTTAGTACTGGATACTCCAGAATGGCATTGATTTTATCTTGCCGAGGTAACACTTTTCCTTGGCCCACTTCATAACCGAGGTACGTCACTGTGCCTTGGCCAAAATGACACTTTTTAGCATTTAAGGTAAGATTTGCCCTTTTCAAGATGGCAAACAACTGGCGTAACCTAGCTATGTGGTCAGCCCAATTACTGTCAAACAGCACGATATCATCTAAATACGCCTGACAATTTGGCACCTTAGCGAGTAGAGAGTTCATGAGTCTCTGGAACGTGGCAGGGGCGTTACGCAAGCCGAACGGTAACACTTGATACTCAAAAACACCCTCGGGTGTCACGAACGTGGTGAGCTGTTTAGCACGTTCAGTGAGTGGGATTTGATAATACCCCCTCGAGAGGTCGAATTTCGAAACGTACTTGGCATTTCCCAACTCGTCAATGCAGTCCTCGAGGAGGGGCAGCGGATAGGCATCCACAATGGTCACCTTGTTGAGCTGCCGATAGTCGGTGCATAATCGCCAGGAGCCGTCTGGTTTGGGGACCAAAAGGCAGGGCGAGCACCAAGAGCCCTGGCTCGGCCGGATGAGGCCGTGCTGGAGCAAGAAGTCGACCTCCTTCCGTACGATGGCCTTCTTTTCTGGACTCATCCGATAGGGTTGAAGGCGAATGGGAGTGTAGTCCGTCAACTCGACATCATGGCAAATGGCATCAGTCTGGGTCGGGACCTCCCCGAACAGACTGGAGAATTCATCAACCAACGACTGCACCTCTTCACGTTGGGCCATCTGCAAATGGGACAGTTCCTCCACAGCATTCACAGAACTAGAATTATTGAAAATGAGATTAGTTGGGTCCCCAGAACAATCATCCCCTCTCTCACTGGAAATGGAAACATTGGTTAGTGCAATGGGCCTGGGGCCCTGGAACTTCTTCAGTCGATTTACATGTATGAGCATTACCTGGTTACGTTTGTCAGAGTGCCTCACTTTGTACGTGAGGTCCCCAGTCTTTTCTGTCACAATGTAGGGGCCTTCGTACTTGTGGGACATAGTGTTCCCTAGTCGAGGCTTTAAATCCCGGACAGGCCCCCACTTGTTACAACTGATATGAGTGGGGCTTCTATGGGGTATTGGTACTATTAAGGGGTATAGGTAGTTAGAAGACAAGAGTATCAAATATGGGAGAGCTAAAAGGCCCGGCCCCCAAAATAAACTATCCACAGTAGTAATAACTTGCTACAAGACCATATATGTTAGTCTAAGGGTTGATCACTGCGCTCCCACCTTGGAAGAAGAGATACTCTGTAATTCATGTACTTATTTATTAACCCCTTAACAACCCCCCATATACACTCACACCAATAACAATAATAATAATAACTTTACCACACTATCTTACGTTAAAAGCCTTGGTCCACATAGACAGGATACAAGGTTTACACTAATAACAAGCTAGGGTAAAGTACTACTGGATAAGCACTGAAGCTGGATGCAGCTTAGGGTAGTGAGACCATGTGGTACCCTAATACAAAACACAACACTTAGGGTAAACAAAACACTGGCAAATACTAACCCCAGGTCTCACCAATAGTTACTACCAGAGTAGGTTCCCTTAATAATGCCCCGTACTTAACTTAAGGATACAAGAACTTCAGGTAAGGGAAATAAGTAAGAGGAGAAGGGAGGAGAGTAGGGATACAGCCACAGAGTAGGTCTTATCCGCATGACACAGCCAGAGAGAAGAGCGAGCTAGCCACCAGCTGCCTCCCTCATGTCGTGGTGCCGGAAGGAGCCTAATTGATCGTGCAGCTAAGCACATTAAAGATCTTCCCCTATGCAACGTATTGTTACTTTATGAATGATTAGAAAGTATTAGTAAGCAAAGTTGGTGCCTATGTTATTATTTAATAATCAACCCCCAGCTCAGTCTTTAAATGCTCTTTGGGAAACAATAATAGTCTTACGTCTGGCAGGGAAGATACAAACAATTGCCATTCGCAATGCGCCAACTGTCCTACTAGGAAGTGTAATAGCTCAATTTTGACCTCTGGTTTCCACTGGAGAACCCAGGGTCGTAACAACATTTCTAACCAGTTGTACGAATTCCTGTTCAAAACTATCTTCCCCATTCTTAATCATTATGTATCAAGTTCTCTTTCTACCAATAACAGTCTTCAGATCCTTTGTTATTGTTACGAACCCGATTCCATCGTCGGAGCACGGAGCAGGGATGTCAACGCCATCTGTGAGTCCGCTCCCGAAACCCCCACAAATTGGACGACGCCATCTAGTGGTGACAGGTTTATACCAGCATGAGGCGCTAGATTCCTGTCCTAGTCAGCTCGAGAGGTACCTGGTGCTGACCTCTGGTGAGGTGGCACTTAGAAAATCAGCGCCATCTGTTATAGGAGGAGTTGTATGACTATGTCAGAGTACGTAAGTGATGTTTCCTAGCGTCCCATGTACTGACTAGTGTACTGATGACGTGTCTGTATCCAGAGTCGACGTAGGGCTGCTGTGGTGCGAGGACAGTCAGTCTACCCAGGGCAGCCAATAGCTCTCTACTCCATTCTGCTTTACGGAAGCAGTGAGCCGCCGCCGGAGAAGAACTGTGTAGTGTTCTACTGCCTGCGGGTGAAGTGACAGTGACAGAATACGGCGTACCCGGAACTGGCTAGCGGAAGAGACGACTGACAGTAAGGTGCTATGGAGGAGTGTAACCAGTGAGATGCAAGAAGCTCCTGCCAGGGGTTCGCTACCCTTGTATTTGTACGTGAAGAGGCCCAGCAGCGCGAGGCTGATGTTCTCTGCCAGCACCAGGCTGGAGAGTGATTGTGGGCGTGCACGAAGAGCACCTAGTGAGACTTTGTTTTGGCTGGCCCGTGGCTAGGGTAGACTCGTGGGTGTTTCCCAGTACTGGTTGAGGACGGTACTGTGTGTTGAGGAAACATGGTAGCTGACACGACTGCATCGATGAGCGTTTAATGTTCTATGAGAGAGACACTTGTGTTCATATTAAGTGTAGTAAATCTTCCTTTAGGATTAAGAGGTGATGGGAAAGTAATTAATTATATGTGAATATATTGATAATTGACGAAGTGTCATATTCAATGCACCTCCCCCATTGTGTTTTACTTGCATTACCGAGCTCACTCCTTGAAAGCCACTACTAACTTGGGGCCGGATACCAGAACTTTAGTTCCACCAGCAAAGAACCAGGTTGCGACCCATTGTGGCCGTAACATAATTGGCATCCCCAGCGGGATCCGACCTCTTAATTGTCAAGTACGTTTGACAGGGATGGTGACGTAGTGCAACACCCTGTGAATAGTTCCCCCGTTCGTTATTTGTCGGGACGTTACATGTCCTGTTCGGTGCTCAGTGTGATTAATCACAGTATTGGCGAGTGCAGTGCTCAGTTATTATGTGTCTAGTGTTAAGAGAATCGGTGTGTTACTTGCTCGTGCACAACTTGGTGACACAATGGCAGAGAAAATAACCATTAAGGATCTAGACGATGTTCAGGACTTTCTGAACAAGGACTGTCTTGCTAGATTGAAACAATTGGGAAAGCAGGAACTTGTGCTAGTAAGTGCCTATTTAGAGATCAAAATACGTGAGAGTGATTCCCGGGTTGAAATCTTATCGAAAGTTCATAAGCACTTAGAGGCTGGGGAGAAGCAGGAAAGCGAGGCACAGAGTACAAAGGAAAGTGTGGTGGCCTCCACTGAAAAGGAAGATAAAGGCAGTGACGATGAGAGTGATGCGGGTGAACTGAATATAAGTTTTCTAACTGTCAAAATGCGTGCCTTAGAAATAAATCGTGAGATAGAGTGGAAGAAATTAGAAATAGAACGGGAAATTAAAGAGAAGAAAATGACTTTGAAAGAGAAGGAAATGGAAATGAAACGTTGGAATTAGAGCGAGAAAGAGAAGAAAAAAAGAGAAAGAGAAGAACGAGAAAAACAAGAAAAGGAGAAGGAAAGAAGAGAAAGAGAAGAGAAGAACGAGAAAGCCAAGAAAAAGAGAAGGACAGACTACACGAGTTGGAAGTGCTATGATTAGGCGGTCAGAGGAAAACAAAGGAAACAAGTAGTTTCGATCCAGTGAGAAATATAAAGATGGTCCCAAAATTCAACGAAAAAGAAGTTTCAAAGTTCTTCGCTGCCATCGAGAAGGTTGCTGCCTCTTTGGATTGGCCAAAGGAAAATTGGGCCATCATGATACAGTCCGTCTTGACTGGGAAGGCTCAAATTGCATACTCCACTTTGTTGCTTGATGATTCCAGTGATTACGACGCGGTGAAGAAGGTAGTGCTCATGGCTTATCAACTGGTGCCGGAGGCTTATAGGCAAAAGTTCAATAACCTGAAGACCTCGGAGCACACGTTCACGGAGTTTGCGAACATCAAAGAACGGCTTTTTCAGGAATGGTGTTCATCTCGAAAGGTGAAGACGAAAGAACAACTCGAGCAGCTCATACTGTTGGAGGACTTTAAAGAATGTCTGTCTGGAGATCTCAAGACATACCTAGAGGAACAGCAGGTAGAGACCTTGAGTGCGGCTGCCACTATGGCATCGTAACTCAACGATCCTCTACCAGGTATGTCCCGAAGAGTTACCCACGTCTGTTTGGCAAATCTCGACCAAAAGAAGGAAGACCCGTCCCACAGAGTGCTTTGAAGACGCCCCCAGGTGGCCCCCGAAGGACTAGTCCTAACAGACCAACACCCCGCAGTCCAAGCAGGAACGTAGTGTGTTGGACTTGCGGGCAGAGAGGGCATGTTGCTGCCAGGTGCCGAGGAGGGACAGGTAACGACCCGCTCAGAGAAGTAATGTTGATGAGTTGTAGGACACCACCAGTGGGAACCCAGTCTCTAATGACGAGTAGAGAAGGACCAGGATTGTTTGCCCCTTACACTTCAGGCGGGTATGTATTGAGTGATCATACTGGTAGATCAGTTGTAATGGTCAGAGATAGTGGAGCAGCCCAGTCCCTGATCGTGATAGACTCGTTACCCGAGGGAATGAGTGTTGACGGGAGACAAAAGGTTGTTCTAGTTGGGTTTCCTTTGACACGGTAGGTTGCCCCCTTAGTGCAAGTACACCTAGACTCGCCCTACTTCAGTGGCACATGTGCGTTGGCAGTAGATGATACCCTGCCTATAGCTGGGATAGAAGTAGTACTAGGCAACGACTTGGCGACAGGTTTGAACTACGAACATCTCAAGACGGTGGACGATCCAGTTATAAGGTCTGAGGTGACAGTAGAAAACATTAATACCCAGGTACAGACAGACGTGAAATTATATAACTTGTTTAATTCTCCCTCTACCCAACAGATTGAGAGCATTCCAACAGATTCTGCTGACACTTCTCCCGACGAGAAACATGAGCTTACGGTGACAGAAGCAACTGAGCAAGAAGAGGGGGCCTCATGTACAAGCTCCCACGGATACCCAAGAGTCTGGAGTGCCGGCACATAAGTACTTGCGGTACGGCACGGTACCATATTCACTGAACCAGCCAGAGATTCCCCAAACGTCAGAGGTATGTGAGGAAAGTGCGCAGGTTCTAGTGCCCTCTTTGATCCAAGCCAGGCTAATGGATATAGCCGGCTATGGATATTACCGTCTCATGAAAATTATTCCTAAGTTAGCCAAATGTTTCTTAGCGGTATTTTGTATTATCCTCGTGTGTGTCCTAAGCAAAGATCAGTGGATGAACCGTCAGATGATGACTCCTATGAACATCGTGGAGAGACACCAGGGATTGGAGACCCGCCCTATGAGTATTGAAGTCGAAGAAGGGACCCAGAAGGTGATTGATGATACAGGGAATAGGAGAAATGTTTTGATGGGTGACTGTTCCCGACAGGTTGACACCCCCCCCCCCCCCCCCCCCCCCCCGCATAATTGCTGAGCCTGGATTCAACATTATACAGAACGTTGGTCGACCTGACGGTGGAAGAGAGAACACAATCTTCAATGTACATGCAGTCCTGTTGGGACTAGGTGTGGGCCTAGTAAGCAGTTATGCTGTAGGTACAGATTTAAAGACTATCGCTGTTACTCCGAATCGCCAGTCCCCTGTGGAAAAAAATGCCTTCTGCGACCAGTCACCAGCGGTGCCACGACACAGGGAGGTGTCTTTTCACCCCAGATCGAGCCTCTGTAGATCCTTACCCAAGACACGTGAGATAATTGTGCCTCTGACGGGCATCCCAGTAAGGTTTCTGGAAGTCACATCAGGCAGGTCATTGCCTATGATCTTCGAGTTTTCCTTGTGCCAGATTCTTCTATTAAGGCAGTTTTGCAGACAGGACATCCTCGCTACATCAGTCCATTGTTTATGTGCGTCTGTTTGGTTTTTGGTTTTGTACTAACGTACTAATTTGGTTTGCTTTCTCCTTTGTAGAAAACCCAAACCAAATTCCTTTTTGGTGGGGAGGTGTTACGAACCCGATTCCATCGTCGGAGCAAGGAGCAGCGACGTCAACGCCATCTGTGAGTCCGCTCCCGAAACCCCCACAAATTGGACGACGCCATCTGGTGGTGACAGGATTATACCAGCAAGAGGCGCTAGATTCCTGTCCTAGTCAGCTCGAGAGGTAGCTGGTGCTGACCTCTGGTGAGGTGGCGCCTAGAAAATCAGCGCCATCTGTTATAGGAGGAGTTGTATGTCTATGTCAGGGACCGTAAGTGATGTTTCCTAGTGTCCCATGTACTGACCAGTGTACTAATGACGTGTCTGTATCCACAGTCTGTATCCAGGTCAAGACGGTTGAAGGTCATGGCGTGCTCGTGCTACACGTTGTTACTGTGTGGGGTCATCAGGCTGTGTTGTGTGTTGTTAGTATAGGTCAGGCAGGGCTGTGTTGTTAACATAGGTCAGGCAGGGCTGTGTTATTAGTATAGGTCAGGCAGGGCTGTGTTGTTAGTATAGGTCAGGCAGGGCTGTGTTGTTAGTATAGGTCAGGCAGGGCTGTGTTGTTAACATAGGTCAGGCAGGGCTGTGTTATTAGTATAGGTCAGGCAGGGCTGTGTTGTTAGTATAGGTCAGGCAGGGCTGTGTTGTTAGCATAGGTCAGGTAGGGCTTTGTTGTTAGCATAGGTCAAGCAGGGCTGTGTTGTGTGTTAGTATAGGTCAGACAGGGCTGTGATGTGTTAGCATAGGTCAAGCAGGGCTGTGTTGTTAGTATAGGTCAGGCAGGGCTGTGTTGTTAGCATAGCTCAGGCAGGGCTGTGGGCTGTATTGTTAGCATAGCTCAGGCAGGGCTGTGTTGTTAGTATAGGTCAGGCAGGGCTGTGTTGTTAGTATAGGTCAGGTAGGGCTGTGTTGTTAGCATAGCTCAGGCAGGGCTGTGTTGTTAGTATAGGTCAGGCAGGGCTGTGTTGTGTTAGCATAGGTCAGGCAGGACTGTGTTGTTAACATCTTGAGAGATCTTGAGATCTTGAGATGATTTCGGGGCATTAGTGTCCCTGCTGCCCGGTCCTCGACCAGGCCTCCACCCCCAGGAAGCAGCCCGTGACAGCTGACTAACACCCAGGTACCTATTTTACTGCTAGGTAACAGGGGCATAGGGTGAAAGAAACTCTGCCCATTGTTTCTCGCCGGCGCCTGGGATTGAACCCAGGACCACAGGATCACAAGTCCCGCGTGCTGTCCGCTCGGCCGACCGGCTCCCATTTGGCATTTGATGCAAGCAACAATCTTCTTTGTGTCAGCTTTGAGTTGGGTGATGAGGTTATGGTCAGATGACTCTAACCAAAAACTTTAACTCAATCTATTATAAGACGAAAAAAGACAGCAGGCTTAATAACGAAGAACAGAACAAACCCGCCTCTCCAGAGAGCGAACGTGATATACCAGTACACGTGCCTTCATGAACGGTGGCAACTTTTGTGGCTGGTGGCAACATAGGTCAGGCAGTGCTGTGTTGTTAGCATAGGTCAAGCAGGGCTGTGTTGTGTGTTAGTATAGGTCAGGCAGGGCTGTGTTGTGTTAGCATAGGTCAGGCAGGGCTGTGTTGTTAGTATAGGTCAGGCAGGGCTGTGTTGTAAGCATAGCTCAGGCAGGGCTGTGGTGTTAGTATAGGTCAGGCAGGGCTGTGTTGTTAGCATAGCTCAGGTAGGGCTGTGTTGTGTGTTTTTAATATAGGTCAGGCAGGGCTGTGTTGTTAGTATAGGTCAGGCAGGGCTGTGTTGTTAGCATAGATCAGACAGGGCTGTGATGTTAGTATAGGTCAGGCAGGGCTGTGTTGTTAGCAGAGGTCAGGCAGGGTTATGTTGTGTGTTAGTATTGGTCAGGCAGGGCTGTGTTGTTAGCATAGGTCAGGCAGGGTTATGTTGTGTGTTAGTATTGGTCAGGCAGGGCTGTGTTGTTAGCATAGGTCAGGCAGGGTTATGTTGTGTGTTAGTATTGGTCAGGCAGGGCTGTGTTGTTAGCATAGGTCAGGCAGGGCTGTGTTGTGTGTTAGTATAGGTCAGGCAGGGCTGTGTTGTTAGCATAGGTCAGGCAGGGCTGTGTTGTTAGCATAGATCAGGCAGGGCTGTGTTGTTAGCATAGGTCAGGCAGGGCTGTGTTGTGTGTTAGTATAGGTCAGGCAGGGCTGTGTTGTTAGCATAGGTCAGGCAGGGCTGTGTTGTTAGCATAGGTCAGGCAGTGCTGTGTTGTGTGTTAGTATAGGTCAGGCAGGGCTGTGTTGTTAGCATAGGTCAGGCAGGGCTGTGTTGTTAGTATAGGTCAGGTAGGGCTGTGTTGTTAGCATAGGTCAGGCAGTGCTGTGTTGTGTGTTAGCATAGGTCAGGTAGGGTTGTATTGTTAGCATAGGTCAGGCAGGGCTGTGTTGTGTGATAGCATAGGTCAGGCAGGGCTGTGTTGTGTGTTAGCATAGGTCAGGCAGGGCTGTGTTGTGTGTTAGTATAGGTCAGGCAGGGATATGTTGTGTGTTAGCATAGGTCAGGCAGGGCTGTGTTGTTAGCATAGGTCACGCAGGGCTGTGTTGTGTGTTAGTATAGGTCAGGCAGGGCTGTGTTGTTATCATAGGTCAGGCAGGGCTGTTGTGTGTTAGCATATGTCAGGCAGGGCTGTGTTGTGTGTTAGCATAGGTCAGGCAGGGCTGTGTTGTGTGTTCGCATAGATCAGGCAGGGCTGTGTTGTTAGCATAGGTCAGGCAGGGCTGTGTTGTGTGTTAGCATAGATCAGGCAGGGCTGTGTTGTTAGCATAGATCAGACAGGGCTGTGATGTTAGTATAGGTCAGGCAGGGCTGTGTTGTTAGCAGAGGTCAGGCAGGGTTATGTTGTGTGTTAGTATTGGTCAGGCAGGGCTGTGTTGTTAGCATAGGTCAGGCAGGGTTATGTTGTGTGTTAGTATTGGTCAGGCAGGGCTGTGTTGTTAGCATAGGTCAGGCAGGGTTATGCTGTGTGTTAGTATTGGTCAGGCAGGGCTGTGTTGTTAGCATAGGTCAGGCAGGGCTGTGTTGTGTGTTAGTATAGGTCAGGCAGGGCTGTGTTGTTAGCATAGGTCAGGCAGGGCTGTGTTGTTAGCATAGATCAGGCAGGGCTGTGTTGTTAGCATAGGTCAGGCAGGGCTGTGTTGTGTGTTAGTATAGGTCAGGCAGGGCTGTGTTGTTAGCATAGGTCAGGCAGGGCTGTGTTGTTAGCATAGGTCAGGCAGTGCTGTGTTGTGTGTTAGTATAGGTCAGGCAGGGCTGTGTTGTTAGCATAGGTCAGGCAGGGCTGTGTTGTTAGTATAGGTCAGGTAGGGCTGTGTTGTTAGCATAGGTCAGGCAGTGCTGTGTTGTGTGTTAGCATAGGTCAGGTAGGGCTGTATTGTTAGCATAGGTCAGGCAGGGCTGTGTTGTGTGATAGCATAGGTCAGGCAGGGCTGTGTTGTGTGTTAGCATAGGTCAGGCAGGGCTGTGTTGTGTGTTAGTATAGGTCAGGCAGGGATATGTTGTGTGTTAGCATAGGTCAGGCAGGGCTGTGTTGTTAGCATAGGTCACGCAGGGCTGTGTTGTGTGTTAGTATAGGTCAGGCAGGGCTGTGTTGTTATCATAGGTCAGGCAGGGCTGTTGTGTGTTAGCATATGTCAGGCAGGGCTGTGTTGTGTGTTAGCATAGGTCAGGCAGGGCTGTGTTGTGTGTTCGCATAGATCAGGCAGGGCTGTGTTGTTAGCATTGGTCAGGCAGGGCTGTGTTGTGTGTTAGCATAGATCAGGCAGGGCTGTGTTGTTAGCATAGGTCAGGCAGGGCTGTGTTGTTAGCATAGGTCAGGCAGGGCTGTGTTGTGTGTTAGTATAGGTCAGGCAGGGCTGTGTTGTTAGCATAGCTCAGACAGGGCTGTGTTGTTAGTATAGGTCAGGCAGGGCTGTGTTGTTAGTATAGGTCAGGCAGGGCTGTGTTGTTAGCATAGGTCAGGCAGTGCTGTGTTGTGTGTTAGTATAGGTCAGGCAGGGCTGTGTTGTTAGCATAGGTCAGGCAGTGCTGTGTTGTGTGTTAGCATAGGTCAGGCAGGGCTGTGTTGTTAGCATAGGTCAGGCAGGGCTGTGTTGTGTGTTAGTATAGGTCAGGCAGGGCTGTGTTGTTAGCATAGGTCAGGCAGGGCTGTGTTGTTAGCATAGGTCAGGCAGGGCTGTGTTGTGTGTTTGTATAGGTCAGGCAGGGCTGTGTTGTTAGTATAGGTCAGGCAGGGCTGTGTTGTTAGCATAGGTTAGGCAGAGCTGTGTTGTGTGTTAGTATAGGTCAGGCAGGGCTGTATTGTTAGCATAGGTCAGGCAGGGCTGTGTTGTTAGCATAGGTCAGGCAGGGCTGTGTTGTTAGCATAGGTCAGGCAGGGCTGTGTTGTTAGCATAGGTCAGGCAGTGCTGTGCTGTGTGTTAGTATAGGTCAGGCAGGGCTGTATTGTTAGCATAGGTCAGGCAGGGCTGTGTTGTGTGATAGCATAGGTCAGGCAGGGCTGTGTTGTGTGTTAGCATAGGTCAGGCAGGGCTGTGTTGTGTGTTAGTATAGATCAGGCAGGGCTGTGTTGAGTGTTAGCATAGGTCAGGCAGGGCTGTGTTAGCATAGGTCACGCAGGGCTGTGTTGTGTGTTAGTATAAGTCAGGCAGGGCTGTGTTATCATAGGTCAGGCAGGGCTGTGTTATCATAGGTCAGGCAGGGCTGTGTTGTGTGTTAGCATATGTCAGGCAGGGCTGTGTTGTGTGTTAGCATAGGTCAGGCAGGGCTGTGTTGTGTGTTCGCATATATCAGGCAGGGCTGTGTTGTTAGCATAGGTCAGGCAGGGCTGTGTTGTGTGTTAGCATAGATCAGGCAGGGCTGTGTTGTTAGCATAGGTCAGGCAGAGCTGTGTTGTTAGCATAGGTCAGGCAGGGCTGTGTTGTGTGTTAGTATAGGTCAGGCAGGGCTGTGTTGTTAGCATAGCTCAGACAGGGCTGTGTTGTTAGTATAGGTCAGGCAGGGCTCTGTTGTGTGTTTGTATAGGTCAGGCAGGGCTGTGTTGTGTGTTAGCATAGGTCAGGCAGGGCTGTGTTGTTAGCATAGGTCAGGCAGGGCTGTGTTGTGTGTTAGTATAGGTCAGGCAGGGCTGTGTTGTTAGCATAGGTCAGGCAGTGCTGTGTTGTTAGCATAGGTCAGGCAGGGCTGTGTTGTGTGTTTGTATAGGTCAGGCAGGGCTGTGTTGTTAGTATAGGTCAGGCAGGGCTGTGTTGTTAGCATAGGTTAGGCAGGGCTGTATTGTTAGCAAAGGTCAGGCAGGGCTGTGTTGTGTGTTAATATAGGTCAGGCAGGGCTGTATTGTTAGCATAGGTCAGGCAGGGCTGTGTTGTTAGCATAGGTCAGGCAGGGCTGTGTTGTGTGTTAGTATAGGTCAGGCAGGGCTGTATTGTTAGCATAGGTCAGGCAGGGCTGTGTTGTTAGTATAGGTCAGGCAGGGCTGTGTTGTTAGCATAGTTCAGGCAGGGCTGTGTTGTGTGTTAGTATAGGTCAGGCAGGGCTGTGTTGTTAGCATAGGTCAGGCAGGGCTGTGTTGTTAGCATAGGTCAGGCAGGGCTGTGTTGTGTGTTAGTATAGGTCAGGCAGGGCTGTATTGTTAGCATAGGTCAGGCAGGGCTGTGTTGTTAGTATAGGTCAGGCAGGGCTGTGTTGTTAGTATAGGTCAGGTAGAACTGTGTTGTTAGCATAGGTCAGGCAGTGCTGTGTTGTGTGTATAGGTCAGGCAGGGCTGTGTTGTTAGCATAGGTCAGGCAGGGCTGTGTTGTGTGTTAGTATAGGTCAGGCAGGGCTGTATTGTTAGCATAGGTCAGGCAGGGCTGTGTTGTTAGTATAGGTCAGGCAGGGCTGTGTTGTGTGTTAGTATAGGTCAGGCAGGGCTGTGTTGTTAGTATAGGTCAGGCAGGGCTGTGTTGTTAGTATAGGTCAGGCAGGGCTGTGTTGTTAGCATAGGTCAGTCAGGGCTGTGTTGTTAGTATAGGTCAGGCAGTGCTGTGTTGTGTGTTAGTATAGGTCAGGCAGGGCTGTGTTGTTAGTATAGGTCAGGCAGGGCTGTGTTGTTAGTATAGGTCAGGCAGGGCTGTGTTGTTAGCATAGGTCAGTCAGGGCTGTGTTGTTAGTATAGGTCAGGCAGTGCTGTGTTGTGTGTTAGTATAGGTCAGGCAGGGCTGTGTTGTTAGTATAGGTCAGGCAGGGCTGTGTTGTTAGTATAGGTCAGGCAGGGCTGTGTTGTTAGCATAGGTCAGTCAGGGCTGTGTTGTGTGTTATTATAGGTCAGGAAGGGCTGTGTTGTTGGCATAGGTCAGGCAGGGCTGTGTTGTTAGTATAGGTCAGGCAGGGCTGTGTTGTTATCATAGGTCAGGCAGGGCTGTGTTGTTAGCATAGGTCAGGCAGGGCTGTGTTGTTAGTATAGGTCAGGCAGGGCTGTGTTGTTAGCATAGGTCAGGCAGTGCTGTGTTGTGTGTTAGCATAGGTCAGGCAGGGCTGTGTTGTTAGCATAGGTCAGGCAGGGCTGTGTTGTGTGTTAGCATAGGTCAGGCAGGGCTGTGTTGTTAGCATAGATCAGGCAGGGCTGTGTTGTGTGTTAGTATAGGTCAGGCAGGGCTGTGTTGTTAGTATAGGTCAAGCAGGGCTGTGTTGTTAGTATAGGTCAGGCAGGGCTGTGTTGTTAGTATAGGTCAGGCAGGGCTGTGTTGTTAGTATAGGTTAGGCAGTGCTGTGTTGTGTGTTAGCATAGGTCAGGCTGTGTTATGTGTTAGTACAGGAGGCCTGGTCGACGACCGGGCTGCGGGGACACTAAGCCCCGGAAGCACCTCAAGGAAGGTCAGGCAGGGCTGTGTTATATGTTAACATAGGTTACATATAGCTAATTCCGGCTATGCTATGCAAGGCTAATATTAGTTCTGTTTTAAATTCCTTTTGCTACCTATCTGGACCGGGAGCCGGTCGGCTGAGCGGACAGCACACTGGACTTGTGATCCTGTGGTCCTCGGATCGATCCCAGGTGCCGGCGAGGAACAATGGGCAGAGTTTCTTTCACCCTATGCCCAAGTTACCTAGCAGTAAAATAGATACCTGGGTGTTAGTCAGCTGTCACAGGCTGCTTCCTTGGGGTGGAGGCCTGGTCGAGGACTGGGCCGCGGGAACACTAAAAGCCCCAAAATCATCTCAAGATAACCTCAAGACAGAGTCGACGTAGGGCTGCTGTGGTACGAAGACAGTCAGTCTACCCAGGGCAGCCAATGTCTCTCTACTCCATTCTGCTTTACGGAAGCAGTGAGCCGCCGCCAGAGAAGAACTGTGTAGTGTTCTACTGTCTGCCGGTGAAGTGGCAGTGACAGAATTCTTCGTACCCAGGACTGGCTAGCGGAAGAGACGATTGACAGTAAGGTGCTATGGAGGAGTGTAACCAGCGAGTTGCAAAAAGCTCCTGCCAGGGGTTCGCTACCCTTGTATTTGTTCGTGAAGAGGTCCAGCAGCGCGAGGCTGATGTTCTCTGCCAGCACCAGGCTGGAGAGTGATTGTGGGCGTGCACGAAGAGCACCTAGTGAGACTTTGTTTTGGCTGGCCCGTGGCTAGGGTAGACTCGTGGGTGTTTCCCAGTACTGGTTGAGGACGGTACTGTGTGTTGAGGAAACACGGTAGCTGACACGACTACATCGATTGAGCATCGAGGAGCGTTTAGTGTCCTATGAGAGAGACACTTGTGTACATATTAAGTGTAGTAATACTTCCTTTAGGATTATATGAGGTGATGGGAAAGTAATTATATGTGAATATATTGATAATTGACGAAGTGTCGTATTCAATGCACCTCCCCCATTGTGTTTTACTAGCATTACCGAGCTCACTCCTTGAAAGCCACTACTAACTTGGTGCCGGATACCAGAACTTTAGTTCCACCAGAAAGACCCCGGTTGCGACCCATTGTGGCCGTAACAGTTATCTATTTCGGGTCATTAGTATTCGAACTATTCAATTTGTATGGTACACTACGTTCCTGTGCTTTGCTTAGAATATTTTTATAAGTTATATTTTGAATCCACATTGAAATCCCTTTTTACTTCACCCATCGCTTGGTTTCTGTGGCTGGTTTCTGGTTTGGCTGGCTTGGTTTCTGGTTTGGTTTCTGGTTTCTGGTTTCTTGGTTTCTGGGCTGGCTTGGTTTCTGGTTTGTGTGGCTCAGTTTTGATTCACTCTTTGAGACTACATTTCAAATTTTCCCAAACACATATGGCTACTCCCCCTCCTCGTCTAATATATCTGTGTGTGAAATAGTTTAAATCCATTTATCTGAAATTCAGCTAATAGTTCTCTATTTTCTACATTCATCCACGTTTCGGTAATAATATCTATTTTTGCTGTGCAGACAAGAGCATTTAATTTGTTTTTGTTTCTTTGACTTCTACTGTTTGTGTAATATACCCTAAGTGTATTGTTATTTTGAGGCCTGTGACGGACTTCGGCGCCATCTACGATCTGGGTGCCGAACGATTCAAGTCGACCCTCCCAGTAATCATAGCTTCCCATCTTTTAGTCTGCCAGGCTGAAAGGTGACGAGAGACCAGAGGCAGGCTAGGGAAGGGAGTGAAGTCGGGACGGGGGAAGACAGAGGTCGACCTGGATGGACTAGCCAAGTGGGCTGGTCGAGCGCTGGGGACTTCGGTTCTGGAAGGTACTAGCCAGTGGGGCTGGTAGTGTTGCAGGCTTTGTTGCCAGGGCGTACCAGCTAGGGCGCAAAGACCTCGGTAGAAGCACTTTGTGATTGTCAACCGTGAAGCAGGCTAGCGTAAGGGCTAGCAACGCCAATCCGTTTGATCTCTCATAGCGTTGTATATATAATATATATGGATTCTAATGGTAATGGGAAATAATAACGGGATATTTTAAGTCTCTTTTAATATTACCTTTAAACATTACACTATTTCCACCAAAGTTAGGGTTCTCTGAACTTGAGTAGGATCACAGTTTATAAAGAACCCGGTTACGAAGGGTTCGTAACAAGGCTCTTCTCTTTCCCTAATCATTTTGCCAATTTCTTTCGCCCACAAACATGTACTTTATTACCTCCTTCCTCCATATCAATTGCCATACCACCATCTACTAACAGTCTAAACCAAAACAAACGCCTCTATCCACTGGTTCCAACGAGTTCGCAACAACCCCCCCCCCCAAGCCCTCGATAGATGCACCCCATCACGAGCATACATTTCATTTCTTCCATAGAAGTGTTCCCAGTTATCTATGAAATATATTGCATTTGATTTGCAATATCTTTCCAGCCGGTAATTGACACCAAGTGCCCTCGACAACCATTTATTTCCAACTCCTTTTCTTGGAAGAATGCCACATGTGATCGGGATTCCTTCCTTGCTACTAATTCTATGGCTGTTTTATACCTCTGAATCGGTTCCTCACTCCTAACTCGTCCAGCATCATTTCCTCCCGCGCTAATACAAATAATGGGATTGTTCCCATTTCCAACCATAATATCATTCATGTTTATAATATCACCAATTTCAGCTCCCGGATAGCAAACCCTTAACCTGTTCCTCTTATCTCTAGCACAAACCGTTCTGTATAAATATCAATCGAGGGACCACACTTCAACCACGTTAAACAGTAATTGGTTCCACAAATCAACACTGTTACCGAACCAGTATTTACCCAGGTCTTTCCTAAATCTAAAGTTATCCAATTTATAACCTTTGTTTCGTGTTCTGTCTTGTTGATACTTTTAATACCCTATTAATATCCTTTTATGTCCCTTCATCCACTTGTAAACCTCTATCATGTCACCCCTAACTCTTCGCCTTTCCAGTGAATGAAATCTAAACTTTCTTTATGCAGGCGATGAGTCACAATAACGTGGCTGAAGTATGTTGACCAGACCACACACTAGAAGGTGAAGGGACGACGACGTTTCGGTCCGTCCTGGACCATTCTCAAGTCGATTGTCGACTTGAGCTTTGTTTAATTTGTTTAAGGTAGATGGTGTTGAGATTGCGAAGTTGGGTTGCGAAAGGGATCTGGAAGTTACGATTAGTAAGAATTTAAAGCCAAAAATCAATGCATAACTGTTCGTAATAAGGTAAATAGGACTCTGGGGTTTATTTATTTAAGCGTTAGTAATAAGACACCTGGTGTTGTTCTTCAGCTTTATCTTGTAAAGCTGGACGAGGCTAGCCACAGCCCCGCTCCTGTGCCAGGTAAGTCCACTACGGGCTCACCATAGCCCGTGCTACTTGGAACCTTTTGTTCCCAGTAGCTGGATCTTAAACAACAACAACAACGAGGTTAGCTCCTCGTCCATCCCCAGCTCACCAGCTCTATGGGCATTTTCAAGGTCCAAGCGTCGCGCCTCCACCTTTGGACGGACATAAACATTCTCCCTCATAGTATAGATATAGAGGGGGAACCCGGCAGGTCGCGGGTCTCAGTTTATCTCCTTCTCCCTCTCCCCCGTTCCTCTGCTCTTTCCCCATTTCCACATCCTCTTCCATCTCGGAAGTCAATGAAAGATAGAAGAGTAAGGGGAGACATGATCACCACTTGCAAAATTCTCAGAGGAATTGACAAGGTGGACAAAGACAAATTATTTAGCATGGGCAGTACATGCACAAGGGGACACAGTACCATCTGAGTTCAAGAATGAGCCACAGAGACATTAGAAAGAACTTCTTCAAAGTCAGAATAGTTAACAAATGGAATGCATTAGGCTGTGATGTAGTGGAGGCTGACTCCATACTCAATTTCAAATGTAGATATGATAGAGCCCAATAGGCTCGGGAATCTGTACACCAGTTATTGACAGTTGAGAGGCGGGACCAAAGAGCTGAAGTTCAACCCCCCAAGCACAACTAGGTGAGTACACAGTGTTACTGCCTTACATACTATTGTTACAACCAGACCTCAGGGAGGAGATCCACTCAAGGGAATGGCTTGGGGACCACCACATAATTTGTGATATTATCTACTCTGTATCCATGGTTAGGTTAAGTTAAGGATAGTTTAGGTTAAGGTTGGGTTAGGTTAGGCTTCATTACGTTAATACAAATGTATTATTGATGGTAGTGGGAAATATGGAGCCTCTTTTTACCCATCAGTAAAATGGGTAACTGGTTGTTAAACGATTTAACGGGGTCGTATTCCGAGGAACATATGATTAAGGACTTGCCCGAAAAGGTACACATGCTAGTGGCTGTACAAGAATGTTAAGAACTCTTGAATATAAAAAAAAATTTGGAAATCAAAAACTATTTCAGTGTGCCCTCGAATTTATTTTACAGAAAACCAAATTATCGAAATAACAAGTTTTTGGGTAAACACTTTATATTTCAAACCAACGATTTTTATTACATTAAAAATATAACTTGAGAATAATCTCTGTTTACGAAAACGTTCATTTCCCATTTTATATGTTTACTATTACTGGAACCGTAATATGCTTTCAGACCATCACAAATATTTAGATAAGTATCCAGGTGGTTTGAGGGTGAGTGTGGTTTCTCAGGGTAATGTGTCTGCTGTGAGGTGTACCCACACTGTGGCGCGGAGCTACACATCAGCAGAGCGCTCTGCTGTAGATATTCCCACCACAGGGACACTGCGGTATCGGATACAGGCACATCTGGCACTCTGCTTTACGTTACGGTATAATTAACCCTGAAATGTATGAGGAACGATGTTACCCCAAGTTGTTTAATCCAAGGAACAGTCCTTTGTGTCTTACCAGGTAACGTTGCCTTGCTATGAACTAATCTTTCCTCAAAAGAAGAGGATCTAATAATAATAATAATGTTTATTCATGTACAAGTACATACATTTAAAATGAGTATAAACAGAATGTCGGATTTCTAGATGGAAGTAATACACATTATGCCTAAAGCCACTAATGTGGATTTACTAAATGATGTTATTGGTATGGAAATAATAACATACTGTGTGTATCTCTGAAGCTAGACACAGATATGATGAAATAATCAATGATGGAGTCAGAGTTTGTCTCCTGTGGACTCCTTCCCATATTGGTCTCCGAATGCATGATAGAACTGATGAGTTACCAAAAACGTTTGCTCATAAAGAGGAAATTCATTATCATCTTGGACGGCTTTTGAGCAGCCTGAGGGCAGTAATATTCAGGGAACGTCAACAAAATCTCGTAGATTTGAGGCAAAATGAAATTTACACCAGTTCCAAAAACTATCATCATTGTATTATGCAGGAAGAACCGCACGCCTATGGGTCATCTAATAAGGTTAGCAGACTTATAGATGTTACCACTGCTAGGCTTAGGTTCGGCTACAAGTACCTCTGGCAGTTTGTAACATCTGCTTTTTTTTTTTTTTGCAGGGATATTCCTGCGTGGGCCCTAAACCTCTATCTGGCCCACTAAGTGTTGCTTGTTTCTGTTTTACTTGGGCGGAGTATGAGTATTGTGACTCGTATGGTCGCTTCAGTAAGATTTTGCCATATGTGTTTAACAACTTCTTCTGCTCTGTTGAATCTAAGTTGAAATCTTAATGGGTTTGTAACTGTGCACTGTGTTAAATAATGTTCCAGTGGTCTGTCGGGCATTTCTCCACAGTGCTGACATTTCCTCTCATCTTCCGGAACCTGTAAGCCTATTTCCCATGCACATGGGTATCCAAGCCTGATGCGATGTAAGTGCACTTCTGTTGTTCTACTGCTCCCATTCAGCAATATAAGTGGTTCGTAGTTGGTTGAATTCTTGTACCAACCCGCAGATCCTGATGTTGCAACTGCTGTGTTGTGGTCACTGTACATCTTTTGCATTGCTCTGTTTCTAATTACTTTCTTAATATGTGATAGACTTTGTGGTATGTAAATGTCTACATTTCTTCTCTTAGTTGCAAGTTTTGCAGCTTCGTCTGCAATGACATTTCTTATTATTCCCAGCTGATAATTACCCATTGGCCTTGTCGTTTGAGTGTTTACATTAATGATGTGACATTTGTGATGAGATGGATGTTATCACGTATGTGTTCTCGTTGCAAGGTTTCAATGGCGGTTCTCGAATCTATATGTATGATAACATGTTGTCGGTGTTCAGTAAGAGCATGTTCCAAAGACTTTTGAATAGCTAACATCTCTGTAAAGTCGAACACCCATTTGAGAGCCTCCAACTATTTACAGAGTTTCCTGCTTTAACTGCAGCTCCGGTTTCTTGTCCCTGCTGGTCTACTGATCCATCTGTGAAGTATGTGAAGCTGTCGGATGCCAAGTTTGCTTCTATATGCATCTGTGCAATGTTACGTAGCAGATGAGGATTTGTCTGTTTTTTTTTTCCTTCAGGAACCATAATCTTAGTCTGCTGGCGAAGATTCCCAAGGGGCTTGCATAACAAAGTCTGCATGTAGATCTGACTAAATGTAAACCTTGTCAGCAGAACTATTCGGATACTTTGTGTCATTATATAATGGAATGTGAAAAATCGCGGAATTCAGAGACAACACTATCAGTGGTGTCCAAGAAATGTGTAAGTACTTCATTCATAATAATGTGCTGCCAGATATCTTAGCGAAGTATCCAAAATTTGCTTACTGTACGTAATGCATGCACATGACTGTAAAGCTGCCGCCCAGTTGGGTGGGTGTGGAGCACATGACTGTAAAGCTGCCGCCCAGTTGGGTGGGTGTGGAGCACATGACTGTAAAGCTGTCGCCCAGTTGGGTGGGTGTGGAGCACATGACTGTAAAGCTGTCGCCCAGTTGGTTGGGTGTGGAGCACATGACTGTAAAGCTGCTGCCCAGTTGGGTGGGTGTGCAGCACATGACTGTAAAGCTGCCGCCAAAGTTGGGTGGGTGTGGAGCACATGACTGTAAAGCTGCCGCCCGGTTGGGTGGGTGTGGAGCACATGACTGTAAAGCTGCCGCCCAGTTGGGTGGGTGTGCAGCACATGACTGTAAAGCTGCCGTCCAGTTGGGTGGGTGTGGAGCACATAACTGTAAAGCTGCCGCCTTGTTGGGTGGGTGTGGAGCAAGACTAGTAACTGTGTGACTCACTATAGATGTAAAGTGCCTTGTATAGTGACTGTTGTGAGCCTCTTGTTGAAACACTTGTGATACAAAAGATTATCAATGTGTATATATATATATTGTAACACTGTAAGGTATTTGGTTGAGTTGTATTTAAAATACATAGAGATACATGAATCACAGACAAGGATTTGACAGGCGCCATTCTGGCGGCCTGAATCTCACACCTCTAAGAGTTAATGACCACCAAGTGACCTGAGGTCAGATCATGCGAATTTCACCTTGCTTCTACTAATCTTATAATTGGAGCCTGGTAGCCTTCAAACATGCCGACGTTTAAGGAGTGGCTTGGTAGAGTTCCTGAGGCTATCTACTTGTGGGTGGAGTTAGTTACTAGGTTCCCCAATATATACTCGGAGAGCTATCGATTCGAGAGCATTAACGAGACGGAGAAGAACAGCAGCCAGCAGAGGAGAGAAGACGGCCTAGCAGGGAGGCTGTCGGCCGGCAGGGCGGGACAGTCTCTGTCAACTACAGACCCCCCCCCCCTCCCCCTCTATCCAGCTATAGGCAGACACTTGATGAGTTGAGCATTAAGGTGACTTGGTCGTGTTTACATATGTTGTGTGATGATCAGGGGCAGTCAAGTTGTAGGGTTCTCAAATTCTTGGATGATGACTCACTTTGCATATTAAACAGGAACATTTGAATTGCTTAAATTATGATAGTTATCATGTGAAATATAATTGAATTTATCATTGAAATGGTCTTTAAGTTTGTTCCCTAGAGTTTTTGAGTTGAGGTGAGAAAGCCTCTGTGGTTACTGGATTCATGATATTAATGAGTACATGTTTGGAGTTGATATATGGTATAACATCTTTTGAGAATATTTTGATACAGACAAATTCCATATATATATATATATATATATATATATATATATATATATATATATATATATATATATATATATATATATATATATATATATATATATATATATAATATATATATATATTAGTATATTTTGGTAGCAGTCTTTCCTGTAGACATATATTATTAAATATGACCGAAAAAGTAAGATTAATAATTCTAACACGAATTTTCTCAATCTTTCGTACATTTCGTTTCACTGTTGGAGGTAAATCAAAAATCAATTCTCCAAAATTCATTTTTATTTCTAGTCTGACGCGACACTTGAGCGCGTTTCGTAAAACTTATTACATTTTCAAAGACTTTAGTTTACAAACACACAACTGAAACTGAATAGAGCTTTACACATCTTCGAGGTTTATATCTACATTTGGGTGAGGTGGATGAGGTGAAAAACGAACTTTCAACAATGGGTATTCAATGGGTATTAAATTCCAACACAAGACAGAATACGAAACAATGGGTATTGAATGGGTATTAAATTCAAACACAAGACAGAACACGAAACAATGGGTATTGAATGGAAGTAATTGTAGAAAGCCTATTGGTCAATATTTCTTGATGATTCTATATTGGAGCGAAGTCTTGAAGTGGGTAAAATATAGTTGTGCATTAATTGGCTGTTGATTGCTGATGTTGACTTCTTGATATGTAGTGCCTCGCAGACGTCAAGCCGCCTGCTATCGCTGTATCTATCGATGATTTCTGTGTTGTTTGCTAAGATTTCTCTGGTGATGGTTTGTTTGTGGGAAGAGATTATATGTTCCTTAATGGAGCCCTGTTGCTTATGCATTGTTAAACGAATGGAAAGAGATGTTGTTGTCTTGCCTATATACTGTTTTTTTTTAGGCTTACAGTCCCCAAGAGGGCATTTGAAGGGATAGACGACGTTGGTCTCTTTTAAAGCGTTCTGCTTTGTGTCTGGAGAGTTTCTCATGAGTAGGCTGGCCGTTTTTCTGGTTTTATAGTAAATCGTCAGTTGTATCTTTTGATTTTTGTCTGTAGGTATAACGTTTCTACTGACAATATCTTTCAGGACCCTTTCCTCCGTTTTATGGGCTGTGGAAAAGAAGTTCCTGTAAAATAGTCTAATAGGTGGTATAGGTGTTGTGTTAGTTGTCTCTTCAGAGGTTGCATGGCGTTTCACTTTCCTTCTTATGATGTCTTCCACGAAACCATTGGAGAAGCCGTTGTTGACTAGGACCTGCCTTACCCTACAGAGTTTTTCGTCGACTTGCTTCCATTCTGAGCTGTGGCTGTGGGCACGGTCGACATAAGCGTTAACAACACTCCTCTTGTACCTGTCTGGGCAGTCACTGTTGGCATTCAGGCACATTCCTATGTTTGTTTCCTTAGTGTAGACTGCAGTGTGGAAAACTCCGCTCCTTTCCATGACTGTTACATCTAGAAAGGGCAGCTTCCCATCCTTCTCCATCTCGTAAGTGAAATGCAACACAGAATTCTGCTCAAATGCCTCCTTCAGCTCCTGCAGATGTCTGACATCAGGTACCTGTGTAAAAATTTCGTCAACATACCTGCAGTATATGGCCGGTTTCAAGTTCATGTCGACTAAGATTTTTTGCTCGATGGTACCCATGTAGAAGTTTGCAAACAGGACACCTAGGGGAGAACCCATGGCGACCCCATCTACTTGCTTATACATGTGTCCATCCGGGCTCAAGAAGGGTGCCTCTTTAGTACAAGCTTGGAGTAGTTTCCTTAGACTGTTTTCTGGTATGTCAAGAGGAGTACAGGCCGGATCACGGTACACTCTGTCGGCTATCATCCCGATTATCTCATCCACAGGTACGTTGATAAACAGAGATTCTACGTCCAACGAGGCTCTTATCCCTGTGGCCCGTGTTCCCCGCAGCAAGTCAACAAATTCCTTTGGAGACTACAGGCTGAAGGCGCAAGGGACATAAGGAGCCAGCAGGCCGTTGAGACGTTTCGCCAGTCTGTACGTGGGTGTGGGTATCTGGCTGATGATTGGCCGCAGTGGGTTTCCAGCCTTGTGTGTCTTGACATTTCCATACGCATATCCAGGTTTATATTCCCCAATAATCTTTAGCAGGTGGAGTCCAGATTTCTTGGCGTTCACAGTTTCGATCAATTTGTTGACCTTTGCTTTTAGTTCGGCTGTAGTGTCCTTCGTTACCCTTTGGAATTTAGTTTGGTCAGAGAGTATGAGGTTCATTTTTGCCAGATATTCATCTTTTTTAAGAATGACGTATATTGGCGACTTGTCGCCTCTCCTGACAACTATCTCCTTGTTCTCAACAATACCCATTGTTGAAAGTTCGTTTTTCACCTCATCCACCTCACCCAAATGTAGATATAAACCTCGAAGATGTGTAAAGCTCTATTCAGTTTCAGTTGTGTGTTTGTAAACTAAAGTCTTTGAAAATGTAATAAGTTTTACGAAACGCGCTCAAGTGTCGCGTCAGACTAGATATATAAATGAATTTTGGAGAATTGATTTTTGAATTACCATCAACAGTGAAAAGAAACATAAGAAAGATAGAGAAAATTCGTG
>NC_091197.1:26606181-26825674 GCF_040958095.1 Procambarus clarkii
CTCTTGTCTCTCTCTCTCTCTCTCTCTCTCTCTCTCTCTCTCTCTCTCTCTCTCTCTCTCTCTCTCTCTCTCTCTCTCTCTCTCTCTCTCTCTATTGTGACGGTAACGCGTTGGTGTTCGGCTGTTTAAGGCTAGGGGTATGGCCTCGTCACATAGTTATAAAAAAAAATAGAAAAAACTGGAACTTCGTCTGTGGTAAGGTAAGGAGAAGACACACAAAACACAAGTAAACTTTAACAATGAAATTTTAATTACGTTAAATAAATCAAAACATGAAAAAATGGACAAACAAATTTGTATAATAAAATCAATCAATCAAAATAATAAGAATAATTAAATGACACAATGAAAAGTTACGTTAAGACAAAATAACAAGAAGTGCAATACAAAAATAAAGGTAAGGTGCTGGAATATTGGCTTTAAGCTACCACCTTTCTCAGTACACGCTTACGTCTAGCCGGGAGAAGTGTTAACTGTGGAAGCACTGAATATTCTGAGGTCTGAGGTCGTGGCGACCCCAGACATCAAGTAGTATGGGGGGGCGAGTGCAGTTGCAGCCAGACCGGCGACCAATCAGCGGAGCCGGTAGTAAGACAGGTAGTTTGGCGGTTTGAGTCTGAGCAGGTGTCCCTGGCTGCATACATTTTGCTCTCTGGCAAACCTTGCTGGTGTTGTTGTCGTTGTTGGACATTTCTTCCATAGTAGTTATATATATTTGTTGCGACGTATTTGTGGAGGGAAGAGCAGGCTCAATCTCTTGAAGGAGATTATCGTCACAACTCTCCCCCGAAGCCTGCGGTTCTGGAAGAAGTATGTCGTTATGTGGTGGAGTATTAGATGGAGTTGCTTCTACTTCATAAACTCTGGAGAGATCATGGGCTAAGATGTTGTCAGACTCTTGGTATAGCGTGTCTCCAGGTTGAATTTCTGCAGGTAGCAAGCCCATAGTAGAAGACGTTGAGATGAGAAGTGGGCGTGCTGCAGGAGATGTAGGGTGGTGTGGTCCGTGTTGATGGTGGACCGAGCACTTTTCAGGTGTGGAGTGAAGTGCTGAAGCTTCAGGATGAGGAAGAGTAGCTCCTTGCCAATTGTTCCGTAGTTCCTTGTAGCAGTAGTCGCTGACAGGTGTATTCTTCTCGCCTCGTTGCTGCATCACGACACCACCAACGTCGGTACCCCTGGCGTCGACATGGAGGATGAAGGGCTTATCTGACGAAGTGAGAGTGGAATTAGAAGAGGGCAAAGGAGCACGATTATTATCCTGAAAGCATTTGGGAAGATCATTAAGGATTTTTTCGGAATTAAAAAGCGCTGACTCCTTGTCAGTGCTTTCGGGAGGAGAAGCTGGGAAGGTCTCACTGTGGATGTAGGGTTCTGTGAAGGTGGAATAGTTAATTAGGACAGTGGGAGGAGTACCATTATATTGCTTCAGGAGGTTGACGTGGCACAGCTGGGTCTTCCGCTGCCTATCTGGAGTCTCTATTACGTAGTTGTTATTATTCCTGCACTCTTTGATGCAGTAGGGTCCTGAAAATCTGTTTTGTAAAGGTGAACCTGGGATAGGGAAATAGGCAAGGACGAAGTCTCCCGGCTTGAATTTTCTTACTTTGCTGGTCTGGTCATAATGAGTCTTCATTCTCTCCTGGGCTTTCAATAGATTATCATGGGCAAAACGGTGGACTCTCTCTAGAATGTGTTGAAGGTTTTGAAGAAACTGGGGCACATTCTGATGCTCACTGAAGGTGGCATCTCGGAGAGAGTCTTTGAAAGCCTTAAGGGGAGTACGGCACTTACGGCCGTAGAGCATCTCATAAGGAGATACTCCTAGGAACTCATTGGGGAGACTTCTGAAAATACACATTATAAGGTCAATCTGCTTATCCCAATCCTTCGAGGTTTCACTACAAAACTTTTTCAAGACTGCTTTGATGGTCTGATGACTACGTTCAAGAGAACCCTGTGAAGCAGGATGATAGGGGCTGGACAATACCTGTTTGATGTTGAACTCCTCCAGTGTCCTTTTGAAGAGATCACTGGTGAAGTTGGTACCACAGTCACTTTGAATCTCCCTGGGAAATCCGCATTGAGTGAAGATCTTCAATAGATGTTTTATAACCGTAGCAGCCGTGATGTTCTTCACTGGAACTGCTATGGGAAATCTGGTGGTAGGACACAGGATGGTTAGGATGTAGGCGTTACCTGAACTGGTCCGAGGTAAAGGACCAACACAGTCTATTATGAGTCTGTGGAAAGGTTCCGCAGGCACCTGTATGGGAATCAGTGGCGCTCTGGGAATGGAGATGTTCAGTTTGCCTGCCATCTGACATGTATGACACTGTTTTACGTACTGTTTGACGTTATTTACCATACCTGGCCAGTAGTAGTCTTGACGAATCCCATGGTAAGTCTTGTTGAAGCCGTAGTGGGAGAACGCTCCGTGGGCCAGGTGTAGAATAGTGGGCCGCAGGCTGGTAGGAATCACAAGTTGTTCGATGTTGGCCCAATCGTCCTCCTCCTTCAGTTTACTGGGTCTATATCTGCGGTAGAGCAAGTCGTTCTCTAGGAAGAACCCAGGAATACTGTCGGGTTGAGTCTCAGCCTGGAAAAACAATGGTGTTAAAGTAAGATCTTCCCTCTGCAACTTACGGAAATCCAACTTGGTCAGATGCGGGGGGAGTTTCTGAGGGTCTTGAGGGACAGCGGTAGCAGTAGAGTCAGCTGGCTGTGGACGTGCGGCTTGTGCACGGGTGGTCACGAGAACCGGAGGAGAAACTTCATCACTCTCTTGAACCTCTGCTGGAACATACTCTAGAATAGGGTTACTTGGCACAGAGTTACACACCTGGGGTTTGTCCATGACGATCAGGTTGGTCGGTTGCAGGTCTTCTGCCAAGTCGTTGCCTAGGAGAAGTTGCACTCCAGGCATGGGAAAAGGCTTTTCCCTGACGGCGACTTGGACTTCCCCGTTCACGTAGGGACAATCCAGGTGGACTCTGGCGAGAGGGTATGGAGTGGTAGCAGTGAGGTCAGTGATGAAGACAGTTTCTCCGGTGTAGGTGATGTTGGGCACAGCCGACTTCAAGATGATCGATTGAAGAGCCGCTGTGTCCCTCAAGATCTTCAATTTGAAACGTCCCTCCGGATTTGAACCGTTGGCAGAGACAGTTCCAGTATACAGGTGGTTACTGAAAAGAGAAAGATCATTAACCTCAACACCAACATTCATCACAGGCTTACCGGACTTAGGAGGAGTTGGTTTGGGTCTTTGTTGGTCAGTGATTCCCTTGTATTGAGACTTACCACACTTGTCTATGGTATGTCCATAGAGTCTACAATACTTGCAGTACAGTTGTGAACCAGCTTGATCGGGGCTCACCTTCTCGTAACTGTACCACGACTTCTTACTGGAGGATGGTTCGGGTGTCAGCCGGTGGATGAGGCTGTAAGTGTCAGCCGACTTAGCACACTTCAGGTAGTCGGTTTCTTCTTTATCTGCTAAGTAGAGGCGGACAGGAGGCGGCACACGTCTCAAGAATTCTTCAACAAGCATCAGGTTGACGAGTTCTGTAAAAGTAGAGACATGTGCAGCTTCCAGCCATTTCATGAAATACCTCCGTTTCGTGTTAGCAAACTCAAGGAAGGTAGTGGTACTTGCCTTCAGGTGGTCACGGAATTTCCTTCTATAACTTTCGGTGGAAAGTAGGTAGGCGTCCAACACTGCTTGTTTCAGAGTGTGGTAGTCATTCTCAGACGCCAAAGTACTGAGTGTGACTGCAGCTCTACCTGTAAGATGGACTCTGAGAAGTGTGGCCCATTGGTCGACAGGCCAACTGAGTTGATTAGCAAGGGTTTCAAAGGTGGTGAAAAACACATCAACTTCTGCTTCTACAAAGGATGGCATTAACTTACTTGCATGTGATATATTAAAACTGACGGGAAGATTGGCAGTAGCTTGCTGGCGTTGAGTGAAGTGTGAAGTTTCCAAGGCGATTTCACGTTGACGACACTCTAGAGCCAGAGTTGCTTGTTGCTTGTCATGTTCGCGTTGTATTTCCAACTCGCGTTGTTTGGTTTCAAGCTGTACGCGTTCCCGCTCCTGGAGTGTTTCAAGCTGTACTCGTTCACGTTCACGGAGTAATGCGACCTCACGTTCGTGTTCTTCTCTCCTCAAGGCAGCTTCGCGTTCTTGTTCGTCTCTCCTCAAAGCAGCTTCGCGTTCTCTGAGGGTGATTTCTCGTTCTTGTTCTTCCCTTCGTATGGCAGCTGTTCGATCTTGTTGTTCGAGGGCTTCCCTTTGCTGTTCGCGTTCAATCTTGGCCAGCTCTAGTTTGAGTTTCAGCGTTGCCAAGTCAGGTTTATCTGCAATATAGTAAGTTTCATGAGTTTCAGAGTCTATCTTACCTTGCTGTAAATAGTAATCCAGCAACAGATTGTGTAGGTCATTTTTGTTGGCTTGGTAGGGAACTTCTAGTTGATACTCATGTGCAAGAGTTTGTAATTCAGTCTTCTTGGCACGACTTAAAGTCCCTATTTCACCTGCTGGATTTGCACGGAAAGCTTGGAGACGAAACATGGTGAAATTAGCAAATAAAGGTACACGAATATTCAATAGTGAATGTCAGAAACAGGACAACGTGGCAACTGGTACCTATCCTGTGAGATCTTTAACAATTAAAGTTAAGTAAAAGATATTAAATGATTAAATTAAATCAAGGGCGCAGGAAATCTTGTACCCAGTACTCATGTAAGAGGATAAGGGCAAGAAAATCCTACTTACAAATGAAACAGAGTTTCGAAAACAAATGAAACAATTAAATGCTTCAAAAGTAAAATTGGTAGTCCAAGGATGTAGGCATACCTTGCCAAGTCTCTATAGGACATAAAGCAAGTTTTTCCTACTGAATTTAATATGATACTTACAGAATTAGCGAACTTTTGTGCTCTGAAAAGTAAGCTAATTCCCTACCGTTGTATGTATCATCATCTCTGACTGACGTGTAGGGGTGCGAGGTGTCAACTGGTGACGAGAACTGCTGCTGAGGTCCCAATTCAGCAACTAAAGTTCGAGCTAGAGGAACTATGGCCCTCTTTGTCCTCCTACAGTCAGATTGCAGAAGATTGGGTACTCTTGACCCGGGGCAGACCACAGTACCAGGGTACTAATATGATGATCTGTCAAAATGAGAAATATTCAAGGGACATAGATGGTAAACACGAGTAATAACACGGAGGGAGAGATGACCAATTAAGAGTATGACTGCGGCCTACAGTCACCACGTAATCCAAAGTTGTCTCACCTTCACCATATGTTACTCTTGTAATGCACAATACACCGCACCTTATAAAAAATGAAATTGAATATGAAAAATAGTAAAGCTACGTTAACAAAGTTAAATACGCTTACCATAAATTACCACTTGGCACCAGTACCTGAGTGAAGATCCCGGACAGGCCCCCATATAACTTGTGACGTTAACGCGTTGGTGTTCGGCTGTTTAAGGCTAGGGGTATGGCCTCGTCACATAGTTATAAAAAAAAATAGAAAAAACTGGAACTTCGTCTGTGGTAAGGTAAGGAGAAGACACACAAAACACAAGTAAACTTTAACAATGAAATTTTAATTACGTTAAATAAATCAAAACATGAAAAAATGGACAAACAAATTTGTATAATAAAATCAATCAATCAAAATAATAAGAATAATTAAATGACACAATGAAAAGTTACGTTAAGACAAAATAACAAGAAGTGCAATACAAAAATAAAGGTAAGGTGCTGGAATATTGGCTTTAAGCTACCACCTCTCTCAGTACACGCTTACGTCTAGCCGGGAGAAGTGTTAACTGTGGAAGCACTGAATATTCTGAGGTCTGAGGTCGTGGCGACCCCAGACATCAAGTAGTATGGGGGGGCGAGTGCAGTTGCAGCCAGACCGGCGACCAATCAGCGGAGCCGGTAGTAAGACAGGTAGTTTGGCGGTTTGAGTCTGAGCAGGTGTCCCTGGCTGCATACATTTTGCTCTCTGGCAAACCTTGCTGGTGTTGTTGTCGTTGTTGGACATTTCTTCCATAGTAGTTATATATATTTGTGGAGGGAAGAGCAGGCTCAATCTCTTGAAGGAGATTATCGTCACAATATATATATATATATATAACTGAAAACTCACACCCCAGAAGTGACTCGAACCCATACTCCCACAACTGGTATGTACAGGGACGCCTTAATCCGCTTGACCATCACGACCGGACATAAGGAAGTGATAGCCGAGGCTATATGAGGCTATTTTCAGTTGTATATAGTCCTGGGGACCATTCAGGCTTGTTTGCATATATATATATATATATATATATATATATATATATATATATATATATATATATATATATATATATATATATCTTTCTAAATGCAATACAGATAATTATACTTATTAATTCCAATAAATAATAATTAGAATTACGTTTTAAAAACGTTTTCTCCAAACCGTTATATCATAACATTTAAAACACGTTTTATTAACGCGTTACGACCTCACGTTTTATACTCGTATTTACTAATTCTCAAAACACGCATATTACACGTAATTTAAAACGTGCCCAAAACAATGAAATGTCGTTTTTCAAACGTTTAGAAAAAGCGAAAATGTTTAGTGGGTAACCCTTATGCTGAAAGAAAACTTCATAACATCTCTGTGACACATCTGAATCTCAAGCTTCCATACGTGACCTCTTGATTTATTGTTATTCATTGTAAACATTTCCTGTTTCCACCTTGTCAATCTCTCAAAATATTTTATACGTCTGTATCAATTGGGGTGTTATAACGAGGCAGCTCCTATTTATAACCACCCAATCCTACATGTCCAACCCTCGCTTGATACAATCAAGGGACCCACGCCACCACAATGTTACGTGGTAATTGATTCCACAAATCATCAACCCTGCTACTGAACCCGTATTTACCCAGGTCTTTTCTAAATCTGAGCTTATCCAGTTTATTCCCATTGTTTCGGGTTCTGTCTTGTGTTGATACTTTTAATACCCTATTAATATCCACTTTGTTATGTCCATTCATCCCCTAGTAAACGGCTATCATGTCACCCCTAACTCTTCGTCTTTCTAGTGAATGTAATTTAAGCTTTGTTAATCTTTCTTCACATAACAGGTTTCTAATTTGGGGGATTAACTTTGTCATTCTATGCTGGATAAGTTAAAGTGAATTTATATCCATTCTATAGTATGGCGACCAAAACTGAACTGCATAATCTAAATGGGGCCTAACCAGAGCAAGATAGAGCTGAAGAACAACACCAGATGTCTTGTTACTAACGCTTTGATTAATAAATCCCAGTGTCCTATTTGCCTTATTACGAACATTGATGCATTGATATTTTGGTTTTAAAATCATAACTAATCATAACTCCCAGATCTCTTTCACAATCCGACTTCACAATCTCAACACCATCTAGCTCGAATCTTGTAACTCTATCATCATTACCTAGCCTCAAAACCTTACAGTTGTCAGCATTAAACGGCATCTGCCAATTTTTTTACTATTTCAAAACCCTATTTAGATCGCCTTGAAGTGATAGTGAGTCTTTTTCCGTGTTTATTTCCCTCCCGATTTTTGTATCATCTGCAAATTTACAAATATTGCTCCTCAAACCTGAATCTAAATCATTTATATATATTATAAACAACAGAGGTCCCAGAACAGTGCCTTGAGGCACTCCACTTACATTTTCCCAGTCTGACTTAACCCCATTTATACTAACTCTCTGTTTCCTTTAACATAGCCATGCCCCTAATCCAAGTTAATATAGCACCCCCAATACCATAAGCTTCTATCTTTTTAATCAGTCTTTCATGTGGCACTGTATCAAAAGCTTTGCTAAAGTCAAGGTACACAACATCACAAACATTACCACTATCAACTGCCTCAACTATGCTGGAATAAAGTTATAGCAAATTATTAATTCAAATTCAAACTATTGCCGATAGTTTGACGCAAGTGGTCTATCTCCTGTCTTAAAAATTGGTACCACATTAGCTACCTTCCAGGACTCTAGCACTCTGCCTGACTCTGTTGACCGAAACGGACCGAAACGTCGTCGTCCCTTCACCTTCTAGTGTGTGGTCTGGTCATCATACTTTAGCCACGTTATTGTGACTCATCGCCTGCCTGACTCTAATGATTTATTAAATGTGGTAGGCAATGGGTCGCAAAGCTCCTCTTTGCATTTTTTAAGCACCCTGGCGAACACTTCATCTGGCCCTGGGGATTTGTTTGGTTTGAGTTTCACTATTTGTTTAATAACATCCTCCCTGGTAACTGTTAGACTAGTCAACCTGTCCTCGTTTTCAATGGGGCTATCCTTTCCTTAACTTTTGTTCGATATAACTGAAAAACCTTTAGGATTTGCCTGCCTGCTATACAAACTTCATAATTTCTTTTTGTCCTCCTTATTTATTTTTTAACATTTCAAACCAGTTGTATGAATTCTTGTTCTAAACTACCTTCCCCATTCTTAATCTTTTTGTTCCACGCTCTCTTTCTACCAGTAAGGTTCTTCAGATCCTTTGTTATCCATTTTGGGTCATTATTATTCGATCTATTCAATTTGTATGGTATACTACGTTCAATTACATTGTTTAGAATATTTTTAAATAAGTTATGAACAAACCCACAAGGACCGTGACGAGGATTCGAACCTGCGTCCGGGAGCATCCCAGACTCTGCCTTAATCGACTGAGCTACGACAGAATATTAAATAGGTTATATATGACAGAATGTTATATAGGTTATATTTTGAATCCACATCCAAATCCCTTTTACATCACCCATCGCTGGGTTCACGTCCTGCTCCAAGACCGGCCCACTCCCCATGCCCAAGATTTTCCAATCTATTTTACCCAAAAAATTTCTTAGGCTATTAAAATCAGCTTTTCGAAACTGGCACTTTAACAGAATTTTCTCCAACAGATCTATTCCATTCCATGGTAAATCTGATTTCTTTATGATTACTGTTCCCTAGTTCACTCCCTATTTCCATGTCCTTAATTTGAGTTTCCCTGTTTGTTAACACTAAATCTAAAATATTATTTTTCCGTGTTGGTTCCTTAATGTGTTGCGTAAGAAAGCAATCGTCAATTAATTATAGAAAATCTTCTGCTTCGTTATTCCCATTTTCTGTTAATCCAGTTTATTCCACTAAAAATAAAGTCACCCATGACACAAATACTGTTAGACCTAGATGCTCTAGATATTTCATCCTATAGATGCTCTGCTTCCATTCTGTTTAAGTTTGGTGACCTGTATATAACTCCTATTATAAGATTGTGTGCTTTTTCGTTTAATTCTAGCTAAATAGTTTGTGTGTGGCTCAATTTTGATTCCCTCTTTTAGACTACATTTCAAATTGTCCCAAACATATATGGCTACTCCTCCTAAGCCTCGTAGCCTGGTGGATAGCGCGCAGGACTCGTAATTCTGTGGCGCGGGTTCGATTCCCGCACGAGGCAGAAACAAATGGGCAAAGTTTCTTTCACCCTGAATGCCCCTGTTACCTAGTAGTAAATAGGTACCTGGGAGTTAGTCAGCTGTCACGGGCTGCTTCCTCGGGGTGGAGGCCTGGTCGATCGAGGACCGGGCCGCGGGGACACTAAAGCCAAGAAATCATCTCAAGATAATCAAGACTCCCCCTCCTCGTCTAACATATCTCTGTGAAATAGTTTAAGTCCATTTATTACATATTCAGCTAATAGTTCTCTATTTTCTACGTTCATCCACATTTTGGTAAGTGCAATAATTATTTTTCTGTGCAGACAAGAGCATTTAATTTGTTTATTTTGTTTCTTAGACTTCTACTGTTAGTGTAATATACCCTAAGTGTATTGTTATTTTGAGACACCACTCCTTCCTTGATCATTTTGCTAAGTAGTTTCTCCCGCAAACACGTACTTTTAATACCTCCTTCCTCCCTATTAATTCCCATACCACTATCTATTAACAGTTTAAACCCAAACAAACCCCTCCCACCACACGTTCCAACGAGTTCGCAACATCAACAACCCCCCCCCCCAGCCCTAGATAGATGCACCCCATCCCGAGCATACCTGTCACGTCTTTCATTGAAGTGTTCCCAGTTATCTATGAATGATTTTGCATTTGATTTGCAATATTTGTCCAGTAACAGGAGCATCAGGGTGAAAGAAACTGTGCCCATTTTTTTCTGCCTCGTCCGGGAATCGAACTCGGGCCACAGAATTACGAGCCCTGCGCGCTGTCCGCTCAGGTACCAGACCCCTACCCCACGCTACCAGTGTGTGTGTGTTTGCTCACCAAGTTGTACTCACCTAGTTGTGCTTGAGGGTGTTGAGCTTTGGCTCTTTGGTCCCGCCTCTCGACTGTCAATCAACTGATGTACAGATTCCTGAGCCTACTGGCCTCTATCATATCTACATTTGAAACTGTGTATGGAGTCAGCCTCCACCACATCACTTCCTAGTGCATTCCATTTACTAACTACTCTTGACACTGAAAAAGTTCTTTCTAATGTCTCTGTGGCTCATTTGGGTGAGCCACAGAGACGTTAGAAAGGAGACACAGGTGGAAGCACTCAGCTTCCACCTGTGTTCCCTCGTGCGTGCACCAACTGTGTTAAATAATCCATCCTTGTCTACCCCTGTCAATTTCCCTGAGAATTTTGTATGTGGTGATCATGTCTCCCTGAGCTCTTCTGTCTTCCGGCGACGTGAGGTGTAGTTTCTGCAGCCTGTCCTTATAACTCATGCCTCTTAGTTCTGGGACTAGCCTTGTGGCATACCTCTGAACTTTTTCCAGCTTTGTCTTGTGTTTGACAAGGTACGGGCTCCATGCTGGGGCTGCATACTCCAGGAATGGCCTTACATATGTGGTATACAAGGTTCTGAAGGATTCCTTACACAGGTTTCTGAAAGCAGTTCTGATGTTAGCCAGCCTCTCATAGGCCGCTGATGTTATTCGTTTGATGTGGGCTTCAGAAGACAGGTTTGGCGTGATATCAACTCCTAGATCTTTCTCTCTGTCCGTTTTGTGAAGGACGTCATCTCTCATTCGGGATCCAGTGCCTAGCCTCCTAGTTCCTCCTCTTAGTTTCTTTACCTTACATTTACTTGGGTTGAACTCTAGTAGCCATTTGTTGGACCATTCCTTCAGTTTGTCTAGGTCATCTTGTAGCCTCATACTACCTTCCTCTGTCTTGATCCTCCTCATAATTTTTGCATCATCAGCAAACATTGAGAGGAACGAGTCTATTCCCTCTGGGAGATCATTCACATATATCAGGAAAAGTATAGGTCCAAGAACTGCAAAGTTGTGTGAACTGCTATGTGTGTGTGTGTGTGTGTGTATTCATCTTTTTGTATTCACCTATTTGTGCTTGCGAGGGTTGAGCTCTTTCGGCCCGCCTCTCAACTGCCAATCAATCAACTGTTACTAACTACTAACAATTTTTTTCTTTCCTCCACACACACACACACGCCCAGGAAGCAGCCAGTAGCAGCTGTCTATAACTCCCAGGTACCTATTTACTGCTAGGTAACAGGCGCATCAAGGTTAAGGAAACTCTGCCCATCTATCTCCGCCGGGTGCAGGGATCGAACCCCGGTCCCTAGGTCCACGAGTGTAGAGCGCTGTCCACTCAGCCACCAGCCCCTCCTCTGTGTGTGTGTAGAGACCCACAAAACGCCAACGCTGGAGTCCAGTCTGGAGTCCAGTCTGGGGTCCACTCTGGGGTCCACTCTGGGGTCCACTCTGGGGTCCACTCTGGGGTCCACTCTGGGGTCCATTCTGGGGTCAGTAATGTTTGCCAAATACCTCCGACCGCCATCTGGCAAAATTTAACATAACACTATAATATTACATCAATTCTTCATTATTTACGTAAAGTAAACTTTTAGTTAAGATTAATCACTGGAATCTACTGAAGATTTCTTATATAATCTAATGATTATAGTTATATGTAAGAGTTCAGCACTACTTATAGTCTCTTAACTGAAATTGCCTACCTTGATAAGCAAAATAATTCAACATTATTATTGCATTACAAAATGCAAATAAGGATTCTACATATAAGGCGATATTCAAATTAAGAAATAGCCTACTGGTAAATTATAATATGTCAGGGTAGTGTCATAAAAACATTCAATTACCATGGGCTTTCCTTCTGCAACTCTTTGGAATAATCAGTAACTTTTGTTAATATATTATGCATACCTCAGTATGGTAATTTGAGTAAGTTGTTTTCATGAGGTTATGGTTCAAGCATAAAGCCTAGTCATATCAACTGATTTATCCCGTGTCCAGTGACTTGAGTAGATGGTGGACACCACCTGTTGAATGACTACTTCAGACAACTTAGACACAGTAGTTGTATCAAGCTGTTGAGGTTGTTGTACTGGATCAGGCATTTGCATCTTGAAAGCAAAATTTGTTGCCAGTAGGTCAGCCTTTTCCTGATAGCTGGCTGCAAAAGTTCCATCTTCTGGGTTTAGTGACGGGATGTGTGTGCTCAGATGAACATTCCTGCTGCTAATCTATAACCTCAGACCACCTCATTTTGGTTCTAACACATCCCGATGGAAGTTTTTTCTTTCTGATTACAATCCGGAGATAGTCCAATTTTGGACTTCTTTTATTTGATGACAAACGTCTCCATGAATGTGCAGGTTGTGAGCAGCAAGACAGCTTATATATCTCCTCCAGGCCTTGCTGCAGGTCGCTACACCCACCGGCCATTGAGAGTCAAGCCATGGCTCTCCAGGAGCCAGATTCACGAAGCAGTTACGCAAGAACTTACGAACGTGTACATCTTTCCTCAATCTTTGACGGCTTTGGTTACATTTATAAAAAAAAGTTTACAAGCATGAAAACTTCCCAATCAACTGTTGTTATTGGTATAAACAGTCTCCTGGTGCTTCGGAGCTCATTAACTGTTTAATAATTGTAAACAAAGCCGCCAAAGATTGAGAAAATATGTACAGGTTCATAAGTGCTTGCGTAACTGCATCGTGAATCTGGCCCCAGAAGGCTGGGGTTCAGCGTGCCCTGCCGGTGAGGGATGTGCTGTGCTGGAGGTCCAGTACTCGACCAGTGAAAGGCATGTGTTTGTTTACATCGCCCCGGAGCAAGGTATTCCACTCCGCTGCTCCCAGCTCGGCGAGCAGAGCTGGCCAGTTGCCTCTGTCCAAAAGCCAGGTTGTCTGAGATGATTCCTCAGCCCGATCAGTCGAGATAGCCAGTGTGGTGAAGACTGCGTGATGACTGATGAGTTAACATTGTCCACCAGGAAGTTGACTGGTGAAGCACCGTGACCAGTGGTGTCTACAGGCGCTGGAATGGATGTTCTGGGATTTATCCACGTATTGAAGAACATAATTTTAAAATGAACAGGGATACCCACATGAATATGTTGGGCATGTAGGGATCTCCTGGTGTAAACTGCAACCCCCTCCCCTTACCCTGGTTTACCACGACGTATCCGTGAGGTATAACCCAGGGTGAGAGTTTACAAAACTGTGTATAACATCACCAACATTAATAATGACGCCCCTGATACCAGGGGCATGATGCTGACCCCTGTGGCTGCTGACCAGGGACCCCTGTGGCTGCTGACCAGGGACCCCTGTGGCTGCTGACCAGGGACCCCTGTGGCTGCTGACCAGGGCCCCTGTGGCTGCTGACCAGGGACCCCTGTGGCTGCTGACCAGGGGCCCCTGTGGCTGCTGACTAGGGATCCTTGGGCTGCTGACCAGGGACCCTTGGGCTGCTGACCAGGGACCCTTGGGCTGCTGACTAGGGACCCCTGTGGCTGCTGACCAGGGACCCCTGTAGCTGCTGACCAGGGACCCTAGGGCTGCTGACCAGGGCCCCCTGTGGCTGCTGACCAGGGACCACTGTGGCTGGAGACCAGGGACCCTAGGGCTGCTGACCAGGGACCCCTGTGGCTGCTGACCAGGGACCCCTGTGGTTGCTGACCAGGGACCACTGTGGCTGCTGACCAGGGACCACTGTGGCTACTGACCATGGACCACTGTGGCTGCTGACCAGAGACCACTGTGGCTGCTGACCAGGGCCCCCTGTGACTGCTGACCAGGGCCCCTGTGGCTGCTGACCAGGGCCCCCTGTGGCTGCTGACCAGGGTCCCCTGTGGCTGCTGACCAGGGACCACTGTGGCTGCTGACCAGGGCCCCTGTGGCTGCTGACCAGGGCCCCCTGTGGCTGCTGACCAGGGCCCCTGTGGCTGCTGACCAGGGCCCCCTGTGGCTGCTGACCAGGGCCCCTGTGGCTGCTGACCAGCGACCACTGTGGCTGCTGACCAGGGTCCCCTGTGGCTGCTGACCAGGGCCCCCTGTGGCTGCTGACCAGAGCCCCTGTGGCTGCTGACAAGGGACCACTGTGGCTGCTGACCAGGGCCCCCTGTGGCTGCTGACCAGGGTCCCCTGTGGCTGCTGACCAGGGCCCCTAGGGCTGCTGACCAGGGACCCCTGTGGCTGCTGACCAGGGACCCCTGTGGCTGCTGACCATGGACCACTGTGGCTGTTGACCATGGACCACTGTGGCTGCTGACCAGGGACCACTGTGGCTGCTGACCATGGACCACTGTGGCTGCTGACCAGGGACCACTGTGGCTGCTGACCATGGACCACTGTGGCTGCTGACCAGGGACCCCTGTGGCTGCTGACCAGGGACCCCTGTGGCTGCTGACCAGGGACCCTAGGGCTGCTGACCATGGACCACTGTGGCTGCTGACCAGGGACCACTGTGGCTGCTGACCAGGGACCACTGTGGCTGCTGACCAGGGACCACTGTGGCTGCTGACCATGGACCACTGTGGCTGCTGACCAGGGACCACTGCGGCTGCTGACCATGGACCACTGTGGCTGCTGATCAGGGACCACTGTGGCTGCTGATCAGGGACCACTGTGGCTGCTGACCAGGGACCACTGTGGCTGCTGACCATGGACCACTGTGCCTGCTGACCAGGGACCCTAGGGCTGCTGACCATGGACCACTGTGGCTGCTGACCAGGGACCCCTGTGGCTGCTGACCAGGGACCCTAGGGCTGCTGACCATGGACCACTGTGGCTGCTAACCATGGACCACTGTGGCTGCTGACCAGGGACCCCTGTGGCTGCTGACCAGGGACCCCTGTGGCTGCTGACCAGGGACCCTAGGGCTGCTGACCATGGACCACTGTGGCTGCTGACCAGGGACCACTGTGGCTGCTGACCATGGACCACTGTGCCTGCTGACCATGGACCACTGTGGCTGCTGACCATGGACCACTGTGGCTGCTGACCAGAGACCCTTGTGGCTGCTGACCAGGGACCACTGTGGCTGCTGACCATGGACCACTGTGCCTGCTGACCATGGACCACTGTGGCTGCTGACCATGGACCACTGTGGCTGCTGACCAGAGACCCTTGTGGCTGCTGACCAGGGACCACTGTGGCTGCTGACCATGGACCACTGTGGCTGCTGACCAGGGACCACTGTGGCTGCTGACCAGGGACCACTGTGGCTGCTGACCATGAACCACTGTGGCTGCTGACCATGGACCACTGTGGCTGCTGACCAGGGACCACTGTGGCTGCTGACCAGGTGTACCTGGAGTACCATTATCACATAACCTGTCTTGGCAATATCATTGTAATGGGGATCTTTGGCTATCTTAATTGCAGGCTTACCATTCATTTCCTGAATTCTGCTTTTAACACTGGGGAGGGAAACTCCTCCCGTAGATTAGACGATTTGGCAGTTTTTGGGACTCCAAGAATGATTGTCATGGCTTCATTTTGTATGTTTTCAAGCGTTTTCATAATGTTTTTGGGAGTAGTGCATAAAACTGGTGCGGCATAGTCTATGACGGAGTGCACATCGGCTGTGCACATCACCTTCAGCACGGCCATGGAGGCCCCGTACCCATTCCAGGTCATAGCTCTCAGTGCCCTGAGTCGACTTGTTCTTATGAGCTGGTTGAGCTTCGCTTTCTTCCCCTTGAGAGAGCCGACAGTGACGCCAAGGTACCGATAGTGGTCAACCCACTCAAGTGTTACACCATTAATTTGTAGTTCTTCATTTTCTCCCCGCTTGTGATGGGAGTATGCTTTTGTGTTGTTTGTGGCGAGAGTGTAACCGAGTTCAACACATTTCCTTCCAAGGAATTCAATGGACTGTTTAATTTTTCCCAAGGTTGGGGCTTGTATTAGGACATCTGTATGCCCCACTTGTTGTGGTGTACCTGAGGTGTGAGACACTAGGTCTCCAGGTGTAGGGTGTACCTGGGGTGTGAGACATTATTGGTCTCCAGGTGTAGGGTGTACCTGGGGTGTGAGACACTATTGGTCACCAGGTGTAAGGTGTACCTGGAGTGTGAGACACTAGGTCTCCAGGTGTAGGGTGTACCTGGAGTGTGAGACACTAGGTCTCCAGATGTAGGGTGTACCTGGAGTGTGAGACACTAGGTCTCCAGGTGTAGTGTACCTGGGGTGTGAGACACTATAGGTCTCCAGGTGTAGGGTGTACCTGAGGTGTGACACACCAGGAGTAGGGTGTACCTGGGGTGTGACACACCAGGTGTAGGGTGCGACACACCAGGTGTAGTGTACCTGGGGTGTGAGACACTAGGTGTTTTGTACCTGGGGTGTGACACACCAGGTGTAGTGTACCTGGGGTGTGACACACCAGGTGTAGTGTACCTGGAGTGTGACACACCAGGGGACACGGGCCAAGGATCTGGGGTAATTACCAAGGGAGTGTAGTGTAGGTGAGGAAGACTCCCTCAGGTGCTGGCGGCCTTCCTTCTCGCTTCATCAACTCTGCTTCTGCTTTCTCCCTCCCTTACACCTTCCCTCCCTCCCTCACACTCATCCTTACCCTTCCCTCTCACACACTCACCCTCACCCTTCCCTCCACCCTAGGCACCCTAGGCCTGCCAGTGGGTGTCTGAGCCTACAATAGGCACTAATATGTGGAGGTAGGCAGAATACTGGGATTATGATAAATAGAACAGGGATACAAATTCATGTAAGGGACCGACTAAACAAAGCCAAAGCAGCATTAGGAAAACTGAGAAGATTCCGAAGCCTCAGTACTAACATTCAGATCCACCTATATAAGGCTCTAGTTCGGCCGCATCTAGAGTTTCCCCCAGTACCACTACACACCATAAAGAAAACTAACATGCAGAAACTGCAAGCAGTACAAAATAAGGCGCTAAGGAGAGCAGCAAAACACCGTCCACCTTATGATCAGAGAATCCAGGAGCTCCATGAACTCCTGAACATACAGCCACTAAACATCAGACTGCAGCACCAAGCCATCAGGGTGTGGAACACCATCGAAATGTTAGAGGACCCAATGTTAGAAAGATTGCTCTAAGATGAGACGCCCCGCTCCCACAGCTGGTGGCCCAAGAGCCTCGATTCTCTGGATGAAAACCCCGCCCTACAGTATATAATTCCTAGATGAGATACTGACCAGATATCCTTCCCCCCATAATTGGAAAACTGAGTATGTAGGTGTGTATGTATGCATGTGTGTGTATATGGGTGTGTATGAGTGGGTATATATGTATATGTGGATGTGTGTGTATATGTATATATGTGTATGTGTATATATATATATATATATATATATATATATATATATATATATATATATATATATATATATATATATATATATATATATATATATATATATATATACATATGTCGTACCTAGTAGCCAGAACTCACTTCTCAGCCTACTATGCAAGGCCCGATTTGCCTAATAAGCCTAGTTTTCATGAATTAATGTTTTTTCGACAACCTAACCTACCTATCCTAACCTAACCTAACGTTTTCGGCTACCTAACCTAACCTAACCTATAAAGATAGGTTAGGTTAGGTTAGGTAGGGTTGGTTAGGTTCGGTCATATATCTACTTTAATTTTATCTCCAATAAAAAACAATTGACCTCATACATAATGAAATGGGTAGCTTTATCATTTCATAAGAAAAAAAATAGAGAAAATATATTAATTCAGGAAAACTTGGCTTATTAGGCAAATCGAGCCTTGCATAGTAGGCTGAGAAGTGAGTTCTGGCTACTAGGTACGACATATATATATATATATATATATATATATATATATATATATATATATATATATATATATATATATATAACTGAAAACTCACACCCCAGAAGTGACTCGAACCCATATTCCCAGGAGCCACACAACTGGTATGTACAAGACGCCTTAATCCACTTGACCATCACGACCGGACATAATGAGGTGATAGCCGAGGCTATTTGAACCACCCCACCGCCGGCACTCGGATAGTAATCTTGGGCATAGCATTTTACCAAATCACCTCATTCTTTGGGGCACACGTGAGGAACACAAATGCGAACAAGCCTGAATGGTCCCCAGGACAATATGCAACTGAAAACTCACACCCTAGAAGTGACTCGAACCCATACTCCCAGGAGCCACGCAACTGGTATGTACAAGACGCCTTAATCCACTTCTGGATTAATACTTCTGGGGTGTGAGTTTTCAGTTGCATATTGTCCTGGGGACCATTCAGGCTTGTTCGCATTTGTGTTCCTCACGTGTGCCCCAAAGAATGAGGTGATTTGGTAAAATGCTATGCCCAAGATTACTATCCGAGTGCCGGCGGTGGGGTGGTTCAAATAGCCTCGGCTATCACCTCATTATGTCCGGTCGTGATGGTCAAGTGGATTAAGGCGTCTTGTACATACCAGTTGCGTGGCTCCTGGGAGTATGGGTTCGAGTCACTTCTGGGGTGTGAGTTTTCAGTTGCATATTGTCCTGGGGACCATTCAGGCTTGTTCGCATTTGTGTTCCTCACGTGTGCCCCAAAGAATGAGGTGATTTGGTAAAATGCTATGCCCAAGATTACTATCCGAGTGCCGGCGGTGGGGTGGTTCAAATAGCCTCGGCTATCACCTCATTATGTCCGGTCGTGATGGACAAGTGGATTAAGGCGTCTTGTACATACCAGTTGCGTGGCTCCTGGGAGTATGGGTTCGAGTCACTTCTGGGGTGTGAGTTTTCAGTTGCATATTGTCCTGGGGACCATTCAGGCTTGTTCGCATTTGTGTTCCTCACGTGTGCCCCAAAGAATGAGGTGATTTGGTAAAATGCTATGCCCAAGATTACTATCCGAGTGCCGGCGGTGGGGTGGGTCAAATAGCCTCGGCTATCACCTCATTATGTCCGGTCGTGATGGTCAAGTGGATTAAGGCGTCTTGTACATACCAGTTGCGTGGCTCCTGGGAGTATGGGTTCGAGTCACTTCTGGGGTGTGAGTTTTCAGTTGCATATTGTCCTGGGGACCATTCAGGCTTGTTCGCATTTGTGTTCCTCACGTGTGCCCCAAAGAATGAGGTGATTTGGTAAAATGCTATGCCCAAGATTACTATCCGAGTGCCGGCGGTGGGGTGGGTCAAATAGCCTCGGCTATCACCTCATTATGTCCGGTCGTGATGGTCAAGTGGATTAAGGCGTCTTGTACATACCAGTTGCGTGGCTCCTGGGAGTATGGGTTCGAGTCACTTCTGGGGTGTGAGTTTTCAGTTGCATATTGTCCTGGGGACCATTCAGGCTTGTTCGCATTTGTGTTCCTCACGTGTGCCCCAAAGAATGAGATGATTTGGTAAAATGCTATGCCCAAGATTATTATCCGAGTGCCGGCGGTGAGGTGGTTCAAATAGCCTCGGCTATCACCTCATTATGTCCGGTCGTGATGGTCAAGTGGATTAAGGCGTCTTGTACATACCAGTTGCGTGGCTCCTGGGAGTATGGGTTTGAGTCACTTCTGGGGTGTGAGTTTTCAGTTGCATATTGTCCTGGGGACCATTCAGGCTTGTTCGCATTTGTGTTCCTCACGTGTGCCCCAAAGAATGAGGTGATTTGGTAAAATGCTATGCCCAAGATTACTATCCGAGTGCCGGCGGTGGGGTGGTTCAAATAGCCTCGGCTATCACCTCATTATGTCCGGTCGTGATGGACAAGTGGATTAAGGCGTCTTGTACATACCAGTTGCGTGGCTCCTGGGAGTATGGGTTCGAGTCACTTCTGGGGTGTGAGTTTTCAGTTGCATATTGTCCTGGGGACCATTCAGGCTTGTTCGCATTTGTGTTCCTCACGTGTGCCCCAAAGAATGAGGTGATTTGGTAAAATGCTATGCCCAAGATTACTATCCGAGTGCCGGCGGTGGGGTGGTTCAAATAGCCTCGGCTATCACCTCATTATGTCCGGTCGTGATGGTCAAGTGGATTAAGGCGTCTTGTACATACCAGTTGCGTGGCTCCTGGGAGTATGGGTTCGAGTCACTTCTGGGGTGTGAGTTTTCAGTTGCATATTGTCCTGGGGACCATTCAGGCTTGTTCGCATTTGTGTTCCTCACGTGTGCCCCAAAGAATGAGGTGATTTGGTAAAATGCTATGCCCAAGATTACTATCCGAGTGCCGGCGGTGGGGTGGGTCAAATAGCCTCGGCTATCACCTCATTATGTCCGGTCGTGATGGTCAAGTGGATTAAGGCGTCTTGTACATACCAGTTGCGTGGCTCCTGGGAGTATGGGTTCGAGTCACTTCTGGGGTGTGAGTTTTCAGTTGCATATTGTCCTGGGGACCATTCAGGCTTGTTCGCATTTGTGTTCCTCACGTGTGCCCTAAAGAATGAGATGATTTGGTAAAATGCTATGCCCAAGATTACTATCCGAGTGCCGGCGGTGGGGTGGTTCAAATAGCCTCGGCTATCACCTCATTATGTCCGGTCGTGATGGTCAAGTGGATTAAGGCGTCTTGTACATACCAGTTGCGTGGCTCCTGGGAGTATGGGTTCGAGTCACTTCTGGGGTGTGAGTTTTCAGTTACATATTGTCCTGGGGACCATTCAGGCTTGTTCGCATTTGTGTTCCTCACGTGTGCCCCAAAGAATGAGGTGATTTGGTAAAATGCTATGCCCAAGATTACTATCCGAGAGCCGGCGGTGGGGTGGTTCAAATAGCCTCGGCTATCACCTCATTATGTCCGGTCGTGATGGTCAAGTGGATTAAGGCGTCTTGTACATACCAGTTGCGTGGCTCCTGGGAGTATGGGTTCGAGTCACTTCTGGGGTGTGAGTTTTCAGTTGCATATTGTCCTGGGGACCATTCAGGCTTGTTCGCATTTGTGTTCCTCACGTGTGCCCCAAAGAATGAGGTGATTTGGTAAAATGCTATGCCCAAGATTACTATCCGAGTGCCGGCGGTGGGGTGGTTCAAATAGCCTCGGCTATCACCTCATTATGTCCGGTCGTGATGGACAAGTGGATTAAGGCGTCTTGTACGTACCAGTTGCGTGGCTCCTGGGAGTATGGGTTCGAGTCACTTCTGGGGTGTGAGTTTTCAGTTGCATATTGTCCTGGGGACCATTCAGGCTTGTTCGCATATATATATATATATATATATATATATATATATATATATATATATATATAATATATATATATATACATATATATACATATATATACATATATATACATATATATATATATATACATATATATATATATATATATATATATATATATATATATATATATACATACATACATATATATATATATATATATATATATATATATATATATATATATATATATATATATGTCGTACCTAATAGCCAGAACGCACTTCTCAGCCTACTATTCAAGGCCCGATTTGCCTAATAAGCCAAGTTTTCATGAATTAATGTTTTTTTGTCTACCTAACCTACCTAACCTAACCTAACCTAGCTTTTTTTGGCTACCTAACCTAACCTTACCTATAAATATAGGTTAGGTTAGGTTAGGTAGGGTTGGTTAGGTTCGTTCATATATCTACGTTAATTTTAACTCCAATAAAAAAAAATTGACCTCATACATAGAGAAAAGGGTAGCTTTATCATTTCATAAGAAAAAAATTATAGTAAATATATTAATTCAGGAAAACTTGGCTTATTAGGCAAATCGGGCCTTGAATAGTAGGCTGAGAAGTGAGTTCTGGCTACTAGGTACGACATATATATATATATATATATATATATATATATATATAGGGGGCATAGAGATGGATGTATATGTATATAAGTGTGTATGTATGTGTATGTGTGAGTATATGTAGGTATATATGTGTATATATGAATAACTCGATAAATAATAATTTGTATGTATGAACAACTCGATAAATAATAATAAAGAGCCTTAAACAGAACAACATGTGTGGAGGCATCGTAGTGTGAATATATGAATGCTACACAGTATTCATCTATAGACATCCATATATGGTGAAACACATGTGAAGAACCTCTCACACACTCACAGCTCCCTGACAAGAGGGAGCCAGCTTAGCTTAGCTGCCAACACCCACACATCGTGTCAGCAAGGCGGACAGCCCGCCTGCTTTCATACCTCTCACTGTATTTCCCACTTCTATACTTCCCTTCACCTATGCCTCTTCTTCCTCTTTACTCCCCCCCCCCAAAAAAAAAAGGCACTCATATACTATAGGCCTCTCCTCCTGGGCACCCATGAGCCCCCCCCCCCTCCCCCCAGCCGAAGGTAGGCCTACCCGTGGTATGTTGAGGTCAACACCTCAAGGGGAAGGAAGGCATAACATCCTCACAGCCCTCCTCGGGCCGGACGCTCTCCATCACCAAGACAATCAATCAGCTGTCAATCCCTGTCGTAAGGCGGGGAAAGGCGGAGCCCCGCGGCCAAGTTGTATCCTGTTGACAGCTGTGGAGAGAGAGAGAGAGAGAGAGAGAGAGAGAGAGAGAGAGAGAGAGAGAGAGAGAGGAGAAAAGATGAGAATGAGGGGACATAGAGATGGATGATATAGGTTATCTTGAGATGATTTCGGGGCTTAGCATCCCTGCGGCCCGGTTCTCCACCAGGCCTTCTTTTTGTTACACACCCCCCAGGAAGCAGCCCGTAACATATGTCTAACTCCCAGGTACCTATTCACTGCTAGGTGTACAGGAGCATCAGGGGCTAAAGGAACTCTGCCCACATGTTTCCGCCTCCAAGGGTGACCCTAGGTACATACCTAAACACTGACCTGGTTGCAATAATTTACTGCACGGTATAAGCCCAAGTGACGTGCACGCCTCGTCCAGGTGTCCGCGCTCCCACGCGGGTTGAACACCCTCACACAAATGGCTTTACGCGCCATTTTAATGACTAATGACCCTTCTCCTGGCATGGTGACGTCACTTGGTACTATGACCGCCCAGTGTTTCTCCCGGTCACTGCCCGAGTCACCCCATTATCCCTCTGCTGCCGCCAAATAAGGGGGATTTTTTTATGTTTTTATTTTGCACCGAGGGGCGAGTTTATTGGGCAGCGCTACTCATCCTGTGAGTGGACGCACCACCATAGTGACAGTATTGGGCAGCGTCACTCATCTTGTGAGTGGACACACCACCATAGTGACAGTATTGGGCAGCGCTACTCATCCTGTGAGTGGACACACCACCATAGTGACAGTATTGGGCAGCGTCACTCATCTTGTGAGTGGACGCACCACCATAGTGACAGTATTGGGCAGCGCCACTCATCCTGTGAGTGGACACACCACCATAGTGACAGTATTGGGCAGCGCTACTCATCCTGTGAGTGGACACACCACCATAGTGACAGTATTGGGCAGCGTCACTCATCCTGTGAGTGGACGCACCACCATAGTGACAGTATTGAGCAGCGCTACTCATCCTGTGAGTGGACACACCACCATAGTGACAGTATTGAGCAGCGCTACTCATCCTGTGAGTGGACACACCACCATAGTGACAGTATTGAGCAGCGCCACTCATCCGGTGAGTGGACACACCGCCATAGTTACAGTATTGAGCAGCGCCACTCATCCTGTGAGTGGACGCACCACCATAGTGACAGAATTGGGCAGCGCCACTCATCCTGTGAGTGGACGCACCACCATAGTGACAGTATTGGGCAGCGCCACTCATCCTGTGAGTGGACACACCACCATAGTGACAGTATTGGGCAGCGTCACTCATCTTGTGAGTGGACGCACCACCATAGTGACAGTATTGGGCAGCGCCACTCATCCTGTGAGTGGACACACCACCATAGTGACAGTATTGGGCAGCGCTACTCATCCTGTGAGTGGACACACCACCATAGTGACAGTATTGGGCAGCGTCACTCATCTTGTGAGTGGACGCACCACCATAGTGACAGTATTGGGCAGCGTCACTCATCTTGTGAGTGGACACACCGCCATAGTGACAGTATTGGGCAGCGCCACTCATCCTGTGAGTGGACACACCGCCATAGTGACAGTATTGGGCAGCGTCACTCATCTTGAGTGTACACACCACCATAGTGACAGTATTGGGCAGCGCTACTCATCCTGTGAGTGGACACACCACCATAGTGACAGTATTGGGCAGCGTCACTCATCCTGTGAGTGGACACACTGCCATAGTGACAGTATTGGGCAGCGTCACTCATCCTGTGAGTGGACACACCGCCTTAGTGACAGTATTGGGCAGCGCCACTCATCCTGTGAGTGGATACACCGCCATAGTGACAGTATTGGGCAGCGCCACTCATCCTGTGAGTGGACACACCACCAAAGTGACAGAATTGGGCAGCGCCACTCATCCTGTGAGTGGACACACTGCCATAGTTACAGTATTGGGCAGCGTCACTCATCCTGTGAGTGGACACTTTAATTGTGACAGTATTGATCAGCTCCACTCATCCTGTGAGTGGACACACTACCATAGTGACAGTATTGGGCAGCGCCAATCGTCCTGTGAGTGGACTCACCGCAATAGTGACAGTACTGGGCAGCGCCACTCATCCTGTGAGTGGACACACCACCATTGTGACAGTATTGGGCAGTGTCACTCATCCTGTGAGTGGACACACCGCCATAGTGACAGTACTGGGCAGCGCCACTCATCCTGTGAGTGGACACACCACCATTGTGACAGTATTGGGCAGTGCCACTCATCCTGTGAGTGGACACACCACCATAGTGACAGTATTGGGCAGCATCACTCATCCTGTGAGTGGACACACACCGCAGATAATACTATACATGTCATTTTCATTGATGACACCACAACAATTTCTGTGATCTCCTGTAACGATGAGTCCTCCTCCTAGCACAACACTCGGGGCTCTTCCTTCACACACTCGAGCGTGTGAAGACGGATGGCACCGTGTGAGGCGCCAGGCATCGCCTCTACGTGGAATCTACGAGGAGCCTCCCTTGTGTGCCCTTCTTCAGAGGTATTCACGCCGGCCAGTCCACTTTTCCAACAAGTCAAGGGCCAGTCCTAGACGGTATTATCACAGCGTCTCAGCTCTACAGCAACACGCTGGTTGCATCCTCTCAGGGCGTAGCTACCATCAAGCCTTAACTTAGAAGACGGACGTCTATAAACACAACGTCTACGAACGGTGTATCCTGGGCCACCCAGGATAAGTCGTTTCGATTCCAGTAGCTCCCTGGAGACAACAGACAATTCATAGTCTTTAACGACCAGGTCCTTCTTGTTCTGACCAAAATAAGCCTTGTGTTCTTCAGGACTTCCCTTGCTGGCCTTTCCTGATGGGCTGCCTCCAGCTACCAGGGGTGGACCTACCTCTCACATCACCCCTAAGGAAAAAAATTCATAGAGTATGGATGAAATTACACATGTCAGTAAGACCACATCCTTCCACCGGGGAACAAAAAATGGGGTCAGATGCAATCAACAAGTGGCATTAACATCATCACAATTCATTGTGTTGACTTCTTCTACTTCTACCCAGGTCTCATAAAGATGAGACCAGGTTCGCAGTCCTGGTCCTCTGAAATTCAACCACCGTTTTTTCCCGTGACGGAGCTACGTGTGGAGGAGTGGGCACAGTGTGAGGCGCCAGGCATCGCCTCTACATAGGATCAACGAGGAGCCACCTGCTGCGGAATCTACTATATGCGGTTACGAGCTTTAAGGTAGATAAAGTTGCCCTCCCATTGTCCCGTGTTAGGAAAGGTGTTTTACACCACTTTTGTGAATATCAGGAATTGTGTGTGGTTTGACATCAGACTTAAACAGTTTTATATATTTATTATGTACCCAGTGATTTTTTCATGGGTGAGGTAAGCAGTGATTAAAGGCTACAACGTATTGCAGAGACGATGCCATATATAATATATTTTCATGTGCAATTGATTTGAGTTTTGGTTTAGAGCCTCATAAAGTGCGATTTTTGGAAACAGTGCAGTGTTGCCAGAAGGTGAGATTAATTTACAGTGTTGTCACCTAACTGATACAAAGAGATGTTGCTGATAGGCAGAGTGTAGCCTCTATTAGAGTAAATTGACTAACTTTTACTAGTGTGCTTTCTTTCTCCACCTTCATTCCTGGTGTGTTGTCGAGAGGGGTTACTGTACACCATTGCGAGAGTATAAGACTGGGAGAATTAATATACCACTGATTGAAATATTACTTGGCCGCGAGGTACTGCAAGTCAAATTGGCAACCTTGTGTCTGGAATCTTATGGGCAGGAAACTCGACCTACAGTAAACCTTGGGTTTCTGTGTCCACGGACACCCAGTAACGAAACTAAGGAGTGGTCGAGTTACTTCACTCCCTGTGGGGATGCAAGGCTGGGTTTGGTAGGGGAACTCTGCCTTGCGGATCGACTGAGGTGCTCCCCCAGAGGTGAACAGTGACACCTAGGAAGGGGAAGTAACGCCCCATCAGTCCCCCAGAGGGACAGTGACACCTCTAAGGACAGGGTCTGCCGGGGTGGAAATCGGTGACTCTGTCGGGCTGACTGAGTGAGGGTCAAAACCCACGTGTCACAATACACACTGAGAGGTGTACCCAACTTCTCGTTGGTGTATATACAGGGACCCCTACAATGGGTGCCACCGTTACTGAAATCTGAGGAAGTGCCCAGAAGCCATGTCCACGGTCAAGGAAGATGCAGTGAAAGCAGTAGTTTCACGGGAGGCAGCTAGATGCGAGAGCCAGCTAATGGAACAGAAAAGAGCTGTAGTCATGGTAAGAATTAAGGAAGAAGAAGATTCCAAGCAGGAAGAATGGAGGGCTAAGGACAAAGCTGCAGTGTTAGGGGTTTAAAGGGACTGGCGCTCCCCGCTGGTGTGGCTTTGCTCCTCGTCACCACACATGTGACGTGGCTGTCACTCGCCACCACACTGATCGCTGTCTCCACACATAGGTAATATAATATATATACCTGCCTACAGCCTAACCTACCTCTTAGATAGTAATAAACACGCTAATATATATATATATATATATATATATATATATATATATATATATATATATATATATATATATATATATATATATATATATATATATATATATATATATATAATATAAAATATATATATAATGTATAAAATATATATATATATATATATATATATATATATATATATATATATATAATATATAAAATATATACATATATATATATATATATATATATATATATATATAATATATAAAATATATAATATATAATATATATTAGTATATTTTGGTAGCAGTCTTTCTTGTAAACATATATTATTAAGTGTGACCGAAAAAGTAAGATTAATAATTCTAACACGAATTTTCTCAATATTTCTTATGTTTCTTTTCACTGTCGATGGTAATTGAAAAATCAATTCTCCAAAATTCATTTTTATTTCTAGTCTGACGCGACACTTGAATGCGTTTCGTAATAACTTATTACATTTTCAAACACTTTAGTTTACAGACACACAACTATAACCTGCAAACACTAAACAGAGTTCTACTATGCTATCATTTAAACAGCTTTCATCTTATATACCCACATTTGGGTGAGGTGATATGTTACAACAATTTTGGATGAGGTGAACAAAACTTTCAACACAAGACAGTACACGGTGCATTGGGTATAAATTGGGTAAATTAATGGGAAGAATGGAAGTAACTGCAAAGGGCCTATTGGCCCATATTTCTTGATGCTTCTATATTGGTGCTGAGTCTTGAAGTGGGTAGAATATAGTTGTGCATTAATTAGTTGTTGATTGCTGGTGTTGACTTCTTGATGTGTAGTGCCTCGCAGATGTCAAGCCGCCTGCTATCACTGTATCTATCGATGATTTCTGTGTTGTTTGTTAAGACTTCTCTGGTGATGGTCTGGTTGTGGGAAGAGATTATATGTTCTTTAATGGAGCCTTGTTGCTTATGCATCGTTAATCGCCTGGAAAGAGATGTTGTTGTTTTACCTACTTACTGAGTTCTTTGAGGCTTACAGTCTCCAAGTGGGCATTTGTAGGCCTAGACGACGTTGGTCTCTTTTAAAGCGTTCTGCTTTGTGTCTGGAGAGTTTCTCATGAGTAGGTTGGCCGTTTTTTTGGTTTTATAGTAAATCGTCAATTGTATCTTCTGATTTTTGTCTGTAGGGATAACGTTCCTATTAACAATATCTTTCAGGACCCTTTCCTCCTTTTTATGAGTTGTGGAAAAGAAGTTCATGTAAAATAGTCTAATAGGGGGTTCAGGTGTTGTGTTAGTTGTCTCTTCAGAGGTTGCATGGCGTTTCACCTTCCTTCTTATGATGTCTTCAACGAAACCATTGCAGAAAGCGTTGTTGACTAAGACCTGCCTAACCCTACAGAGTTCTTCATCGACTTGTTTCCATCCTGAGCTGTGGCTGAGAGCACGGTCGACATAAGCGTTAACAACACTCCTCTTGTACCTGTCTGGGCAGTCACTGTTGGCGTTGAGTCACATTCCTATGTTTGTTTCCTTAGTGTAGACTGCAGTGTAGAAACCTCCGCTCCTTTCCATGACTGTTACATCTAGAAAGGGCAGCTTCCCATCCTTCTCAATCTCGTAAGTGAAACGCAACAAAGAATTCCGCTCAAATGCCTCTTTCAGCTCCTGCAGATGTCTGACATCAGGTACCTGTGTAAAAATGTTGTCAACATACCTGCAGTATATGGCCGGTTTCAAGTTCATGTCGACTAAGACCTTCTGTTCGATGGTACCCATGTAGAAGTTCGCAAACAGGACACCTAGGGGAGAACCCATGGCGACCCCATCTACTTGCTTATACATGTGCCCATCCGGGCTCAAGAAGGGTGCCTCTTTAGTACAAGCTTGGAGTAGTTTCCTTAGAATGTTTTCTGGTATGTCAAGAGGAGTACAGGCCGGATCACGATACACTCTGTCCGCTATCATCCCGATTGTTTCATCCACAGGTACATTGGTAAACAGTGATTCTACGTCCAACGAGGCTCTTATCCCTGTGGCCCGTGTTCCCCACAGTAAGTCAACAAATTCCTTTGAAGACTTCAGGCTGAAGGCGCAAGGGACATAAGAGGTCAGCAAGCCATTGAGTCGCTTTGCCAGTCTGTATGTGGGTGTGGGTATCTGGCTGATGATTGGCCGAAGTGGGTTTCCAGGCTTGTGTGTCTTGACATTTCCATATGCATACCTGGGGAATTTATTTTGTGGGGAATACAAACCTGGGTATGGTTTGTATTCCTGCTCTTTGTCCTGGGTATTCCTCCTGGTTATGGTTTTGTATAAACCTCTTTGTCTTCATTCACTTGTACCTTCACTTAGACAAATCCTCGAAGATCCAGTCGCGATATCTCCCTTCCAATCACCAGTGGGCATGACCCAGTCACAGCAGCTCTGCGTCGCGTTGGGGCCCACTGGTGGAGTTCCTCACACTGCTCACGTCGTGTTTTACGGCCACAATGGGTCGCAACCGGGTTCTTTTCTAGAGGAACCAAAGTTCTGGTATCCGGCCCCAAGTTAGTAGTGGCTTTCAAGGTGTGAGCTCGGTAATGCAAGTAAGACACAATGGGGGAGTTGCAAGGAATACGACACTTTTTCAATTATTAATATATTCGCATATAATCACTTTCCCACCACCTTAAATATAATCATAAAGGGAGTATTACTACACTGATATATACACAAGTGTCTCTCTCATAGGACACTAAGCGCTCCTCGATGCTCATACGATGCAGTCTTGTCAACTTCCGTGTTTCCTCAACACACATTGCTGTCCTCAATCAGTGCTGGGAAACACCAACGAGTCTACCCTAGCCATGGGTCAGCCTGTCTACAGTCTCACTAGGTGCTCCTTGTGAACGCCCACAATCACTCTCCAGCCTGGTGCTGGCAGAGAACATCAGCCTCGCGTTGCTGGGCCTCTTCACAAACAAATACAAGGGTAGCGAACCCCTGGCAGGAGCTTCTTGCAACTTGCTAGTTACACTCCTCCATAGCACCTCACTGTCAGTCGTCTCTTCCTCTAGCCAGTCCCGGGATACGCCGAATTCTGTCACTGCCACATCACCGGCAGACAGCAGATACAACACAGTTTCTCTTCGGCGGCGGCTCACTGCTTCCGTAAAGCAGAATGGAGTAGAGAGATATAGGCTGCCTTGGGTAGACTGACTGTCCTCGTTCCACAGCAGCCCTACGTCGCCTCTGTGGATACAGACACGTCATCAGTAAACTGGCCAATACATGGGACACTAGGAAATACCACTTACGGACTCTGATATAAATGTACAACCCCTTCTACAATAGATGGCGCTGCTTTTCTAGTCGCCACCAGAGGTCAGCAACAGCGACCTCTCGAGCTGACCAGGACAGGAATCTAGCGCCTCTTGCTGGTATCATCCTGCCACCACCAGATGGCATCGTCCATTTTGTGGGGGTTTCGGGGAGCAGACTCACAGATGGCATTGACGTCGCTGCTCCATGCTCCGACGATGGAGTCAGGTTCGTAACACCGTGTCACCGTTCCTTCTTCGTTCAAGTCTGTTAGCCACGAATTCTTGGCGCTCTCACACCGTCGAAATTCGGCTTCCTCGTGCTCCCCGAAAGCACACTAGTCTTCTGTAATAACTATGGCATATGCCAGGCTGCATAAATCCACTGGGTGAGGCTCCTAGACCTCCAATCTTGAGCGCACACTCGGTGCACGTCTGCTCTCTGCAAAGGGTCGTGTAATTCTGAGCTCCTGGCGATCGCCAGCCCTCAGGCACTGCAGCCTGGTGATGTCACAGGCCTGGGGATTGGTCCCCCCCCCCCATTGGTCAGTATCGGCACATGACCTAGACTAGCCAATCACCAAGTAGCTGACATCCTCACGTCTTGGCGGGAGTCTGGTCGACCCGTCTCCATCTTGTACACCTAAAGGGCGTAAGTCTCCTTAAAAGGACATTTTAGTCTTGGCCTTTTCTCCCCAAAATAAGTGCTCTTGCTAATCGTCATCTACATCAAACGAATCCCTGCATTTCAGGGAACATGCAGGATGTAGAGATATGACTTTTCTTGTTGAATAAGGAAAGATATGGGAGAGGGCACTGTAACACAACCAATATTATAATAGAGAGAGCAGCTTCAGTCGCCTGCAGGAATGGATCCAGACTCTTAATCATGGGCGATTTAAACCATGGAAAGATAGACTGGAAGAATGGAGACCCACATGGAGGTGCAGAAACATGGAGAGCTAAACTCTTGGAAGTAGTGACAATTAAGGAACTTTCTGAGCCAACATGTCAAGGGACCCACAAGAATGAGAGGAAATGATGAACCAGCTAGACTCAACCTGATATTCACCTTGAATGAGTCAGAAATAAGAGATGTCAAATATGAAGCCCCTGTAGGAATGAGTGACCACAGTGTATTGACATTTGTGGATCTGGTGGAGGTAGGGATAACCTATCCAAAGGATGGGATTGGAAGGGAAAAGACTAAATTACCAAAGAGATGACGAGATGAGGAACTTTCTAAGGGGAATACCATGGAAAACAGAACTCAGAGAAAAGACTGGATATGGAAAGGATATGATGGATTATGTCACCCAGAAGTGCCAGGAAGCTTCAGACACGTTTATCCCGGCCTAAAAGGAGAAAAATGAAAAGCAACATATGAATCCATGGTTCAATCAGGAATGTAAGGTAGCGAAGCAACTGAGTAAAAGAACATGGAGAAACTACAGGAATAACTGAACACCAGAGAGCAGGGGAAGAGATACCAGAGGGCCAAAAATGAGTACCTCAGAGTGAGGAGAGAAGCAGAGAGAGACAGTATGAAAATGACATTGCGAGTAAAGTTAAGACCCAACCAAAACTGCTCCACAACCACATCAGGAGGAAAACAGCAGTGAAGGAATAAGTGATGAAACTGAGAAAAGGGGAGAACACATACACAAAGAATGACAAGGAGGTGTGTGAAGAACTCAAGAGAGTCCAGGAGGTCTTCACAATAGAACATGTAGAAGCCCCCGCACTAAATGAGGAGGCAAACCAAGCAACCTTGCAGGAATTTGACCTCACCAGTGATGAGGTCAAAAGGAATCTGTTGGAGCTGAATGTGACAAAGGCTCTTGGGTCTGACAGAATCTCACCATGGGTACCAAAAGAAGGTGCAGAAGCAATAAGTGTGCCACTCTCTATGGTGTATAACAGGTCACTGGAAACAGGTGACCTACCGGAAAACTGGAAGACAGCTAAAGTAGTCCCAATATACAAAAAGGGTGACAGGCAAGAGGCACTGAACTACAGACCAGTTTCCCTAACTTGTATACCATGCAAGGTGATGGAGAAGATCGTGAGGAAAAGGCTTGTAGAGCATCTGGAAGGAAATAGCTTTGTAAAACACCACCAGCATGGGTTCAGGGATGGTAAATCATGCCTCACAGGGTTAATAGAATTCTATGACCAAGCAAAAAAAAAATTAGGCAAGAAAGAAAAGGGTGGACAGACTGCATTTTCTTGAACTGTCAGAAAGCCTTTGACACAGTACCCCATAAAAGGCTGTTACAAAAGTTTGAGCAACAGGCAAGAGTAAAAGGTAAGGTGTTCCAGTGGATAAGGGAGCAACAACAACAGGAAGCAGCGAGTAACTGCTGGGGGGGAAGACATCAAAGAAGCGAGATGTCACTAGCGGAGTCCCACAGGGCTCTGTACTTGGACCCGTCCTGCTTCTAATATATGTAAACGATCTTCAAGAGGGTATAGACTCATTCCTCTTAATGTTTGCTGATGATGCAAAAAATATGAGAAGAATCAAGACAGATGAAGATAGGCAGAGACTACAGGACGACCTGGACAAACTAAAGGAATGGTCTGATTGATCAGATGTAATCCATCCGATCATTTTTCTAGCTGACGCAATATTTGCTTGGTTATGCTCCCCAAACGAATGATGTCTGACGACCTAATGTTTAGGGAGCATAACCAAGCAAATATTGCGTCAGCCAGAAAAATGATCGGATTGATTACGAGAACTTTCAAATCCAGGGATCCCATCACAATGGTTGTACTCTTCAATCAATTGTGTTTTCCCGTCTTGAGTACTGTTCAGTACTCACTTCCCCCCTTCAGAGCAGGAGAGATTGCTGAAATAGAGGGAATACAGAGAACATATACGGCACGCATAGACGAGATAAAGCGCCTAAATTATTGGGATCGTCTCAAAGCTCTCCAAATGTACTCACTAGAGAGAAGACGAGAGAGATATCAAATAATATACATATGGAAAATACTGAAGGGCCAGGTCCCAAATCTACACAGTAAAATAACAACATACTGGAGTGAACGACATGGAAACAGTGTTGTGCACACACACCAACACTGACCAAGATAAACAGTGTCCCACACCGGCGGTTGCGACCCGTCCTCCATATAGAAGGTTCCTTATAATACTAAATAGTCAGAGAACATTAATGAACTGCACCGTTAGTTTAGTAATACACTAGTACCCGGGCCAGTAAAAGAGGGGGGGGGGAGCGGTGCCCCCAGAGCCAGTAAAAGGGGCCACGACTGTCTCCTACACGCTAAAGTATAGAATTATTGTTTTATTATTCTGCAGTGTTTTACACTCGGACACGGAGAGAACGCTCCTAATTGGCCGTGGCCGCGGCGCGGGCGTTCACGACACGTTCTTGACGCCGTATATAGTTGTTATGTCAAATGTTGCGTGTTCCGAGCCCTACTGCTGTTTATTGGCACAGTGTTGCAGGGTAAGTGTGCGCAGTGTTGCAGGGTAAGTGTGCACACAGTGTTGCAGGGTAAGTGTGCACAGTGTTGCAGGGTAAGTGTGCACACAGTGTTGCAGGGTAAGTGTGCACACAGTGTTGCAGGGTAAGTGTGCACACAGTGTTGCAGGGTAAGTGTGCACAGTGTTGCAGGGTAAGTGTGCACACAGTGTTGCAGGGTAAGTGTGCACACAGTGTTGCAGGGTAAGTGTGCACACAGTGTTGCAGGGTAAGTGTGCACAGTGTTGCAGGGTAAGTGTGCACACAGTGTTGCAGGGTAAGTGTGCACACAGTGTTGCAGGGTAAGTGCACACAGTGTTGCAGGGTAAGTGTGCACACAGTGTTGCAGGGTAAGTGTGCACATAGTGTTGCAGGGTAAGTGTGCACAGTGTTGCAGGGTAAGTGTGCACAGTGTTGCAGGGTAAGTGTGCACAGTGTTGCAGGGTAAGTGTGCACACAGTGTTGCAGGGTAAGTGTGCACAGTGTTGCAGGGTAAGTGTGCACACAGTGTTGCAGGGTAAGTGTGCACAGTGTTGCAGGGTAAGTGTGCACAGTGTTGCAGGGTAAGTGTGCACACAGTGTTGCAGGGTAAGTGTGCACAGTGTTGCAGGGTAAGTGTGCACACAGTGTTGCAGGGTAAGTGTGCACAGTGTTGCAGGGTAAGTGTGCACACAGTGTTGCAGGGTAAGTGTGCACAGTGTTGCAGGGTAAGTGTGCACAGTGTTGCAGGGTAAGTGTGCACACAGTGTTGCAGGGTAAGTGTGCACAGTGTTGCAGGGTAAGTGTGCACATAGTGTTGCAGGGTAAGTGTGCACAGTGTTGCAGGGTAAGTGTGCACACAGTGTTGCAGGGTAAGTGTGCACAGTGTTGCAGGGTAAGTGTGCACACAGTGTTGCAGGGTAAGTGTGCACATAGTGTTGCAGGGCAAGTGTGCACACAGTGTTGCAGGGTAAGTGTGCACAGTGTTGCAGGGTAAGTGTGCACAGTGTTGCAGGGTAAGTGTGCACACAGTGTTGCAGGGTAAGTGTGCACAGTGTTGCAGGGTAAGTGTGCACATAGTGTTGCAGGGTAAGTGTGCACAGTGTTGCAGGGTAAGTGTGCACACAGTGTTGCAGGGTAAGTGTGCACAGTGTTGCAGGGTAAGTGTGCACACAGTGTTGCAGGGTAAGTGTGCACATAGTGTTGCAGGGCAAGTGTGCACACAGTGTTGCAGGGTAAGTGTGCACACAGTGTTGCAGGGTAAGTGTGCCACAGTGTTGCAGGGTAAGTGTGCACACAGTGTTGCAGGGTAAGTGTGCACACAGTGTTGCAGGGTAAGTGTGCACAGTGTTGCAGGGTAAGTGTGCACACAGTGTTGCAGGGTAAGTGTGCACACAGTGTTGCAGGGTAAGTGTGCACACAGTGTTGCAGGGTAAGTGTGCCACAGTGTTGCAGGGTAAGTGTGCACACAGTGTTGCAGGGTAAGTGTGCCACAGTGTTGCAGGGTAAGTGTGCACACAGTGTTGCAGGGTAAGTGTGCACACAGTGTTGCAGGGTAAGTGTGCACACAGTGTTGCAGGGCAAGTGTGCACAGTGTTGCAGGGTAAGTGTGCACACAGTGTTGCAGGGTAAGTGTGCACAGTGTTGCAGGGTAAGTGTGCACACAGTGTTGCAGGGTAAGTGTGCACACAGTGTTGCAGGGTAAGTGTGCACACAGTGTTGCAGGGCAAGTGTGCACATACAGTAGAGAACACATATCACTGAGTGTTCTCGGAGGCTCCTAGACCCGGTGGTGAGGTATAAGCAGTGAACAACCCGCCCTAACTATACACACTTCCTCATAATAAGGGACTGGCATTGTAATTCAGGTCTGTGCAGTTAGACACTGGTGGAACAGGTTGTGCATGTGCAGTAAATAATGGGAATGAAATGATCATGTCTAGTACACAGAGATTGAACAACTGGGCAAGCACGACACAGACCGAGCTATTGGGCATTTATCTAGCCACTGAATACCTTAAGCTCAATGGTGGTGGAGTTATATTCTGTGACTCTAAAAGTGCTCTGCAGTCCTTAAATAACCCATCACAATGTATGTCGGAAGTAGCTTGTAATATTAAATGGAATGTAATTTTTGCCAATGATAATAACTCTTGTATAAAATTTGTGTGGATCCCATCCCATGTTGGAGTTGGAAAACATCACTTTGTAGATCAATTGGCCAATGAGGCTTGCAGGAAAGAAAACATTGATTATGACTTTGGACTATCTAATGCAATTATTAGAAACATACAAATTAAAGAAATTAATTCAGATTTAGAAGAACTAAGAAATGCCCAGAGACCTGAAAGCTGCAGTATTAAAAGTTATGACAACTTTTGTAATAATAGGTATTTGTATGGTCAGCACAGTAACCGGACCAGGCAATGTGATGTAGTCATTGCGCGAATTCGCCTTGGCTATAGGCACATCTGGCAGGTTAGTGAGGCTGAGCCACTACCAGAATACTCAGATTGTAAACTCTGTGACAAACCTTTAATGCACTCACTAGAACATTATATTGTTGAATGTGAAACTGTAAAAGACTTTAGACCTCCTGGCCTATTGTATCACCAACTGTGTAACTATTTCATTGACTCAAGTGTTCTGGACGACATCCTAACAATTTATCCAAAATTTGCTTGTCCATTTTAAAGAATGAAGAACAATTTTATGTATATATATTATTTTTAAGCTGCATCTCTTATGGAACCCATCCTTGCCCTTGTGTGGCAGTGTACAATAGAAAGTTGCATTTACATATTCATACATTAAAACATTGATTGTAACCATGATATATATGTGCTTCAGCCTACAGTTTAGACCAATTGTCTTGTGTATGACCCTCTGTCATGTGTGACAGGGAATATAAGCTTTATCCTCACTTAATAAGACTTAATTGAATTCCTCAAATTAGGCAAAATTGTAATGAATTTTGTCAATAAAGATAATAATAAATGCAACTCGGGGTTGTATAGACACTGGGAACTCTTGAGAGTATGAGAAGAGACTTGATACGTTGAAGGAGGTCAGTGTGGGAGCAGAGTATTGTCTGGGACTGTGATTGGTGATTGTGGTAACTGCTGATTGTTGTTGAGTAATTAAGGAGAGGAGGTAATTAAGGGTGGTGGTGGTAACTAGGGCAGGCTTCATTACGTTAAAAATGACAGTTTTAACGTAATGAAGCCTAACCTAACCCAACCTTAACCTAAACTATCCATAACTTAACCTAACCATGGATACAGAGTAGATAATATCACAAATTATGTGGTGGTCCCCAAGCCATTCCCTTGAGTGGATCTCCTCCCTGAGGTCTGGTTGTAACAATAGTATGTAAGGCAGTAACACTGTGTGCTCACCTAGTTGTGCTTGGGGGGTTGAACTTCAGCTCTTTGGTCCCGCCTCTCAACTGTCAATAACTGGTGTACAGATTCCCGAGCCTATTGGGCTCTATCATATCTACATTTGAAATTGAGTATGGAGTCAGCCTCCACTACATCACTGCCTAATGCATTCCATTTGTTAACTATTCTGACTTTGAAGAAGTTCTTTCTAATGTCTCTGTGGCTCATTCTTGAACTCAGCTGGTACTGTGTCCCCTTGTGCATGTACTGCCCATGCTAAATAATTTGTCTTTGTCCACCTTGCCAATTCCTCTCAGAATTTTGCAAGTGGTGATCATGTCTCCCCTTACTCTTCTATCTTTCATTGACTTCCGAGATGGAAGAGGATGTGGAAATGGGGAAAGAGCAGAGGAACGGGGGAGAGGGAGAAGGAGATAAACTGAGACCCGCGACCAGCCGGGTTCCCCTCTATATCTATACTATGAGGGAGAATGTTTATGTCCGTCCAAAGGTGGAGGCGCGACGCTTGGAGCTTGAAAGTGCCCATAGAGCTGGTGAGCTGGGGATGGACGAGGAGCTAGCCTCGTTGTTGTTGTTGTTTAAGATCCAGCTACTGGGAACAAAACGTTCCAAGTAGCACGGGCTATGGTGAGCCCGTAGTGGACTTACCTGGCACAGGAGCGGGGCTGTGGCTAGCCTCGTCCAGCTTTACAAGATATAACTGAAGAACAACACCAGGTGTCTTATTACTAACGCTTAAATAAATAAATCCCAGAGTCCTATTTACCTTATTACGAACAGTTATGCATTGATTTTTGGCTTTAAATTCTTACTAATCATAACTTCCAGATCCCTTTCGCAATCTCAACACCATCTAGCTCGTATCTGGTAACTCTATCATCATTACCTTGCCTCAGAACCTTACATGTGTCAGCATTAAACTGCATCTGCCAATCTTTTGACCATTTCAAAACCCCATTTAGATCATCATGAAGTGATAGTGAGTCTTTTTCCGTGTTTATTTCCCTCCCGATTTTTGTATCAACGGCAAAATTGCAAATATTGGTTGCTCAAACCTGAAACTAAATCATTTATATATATTATGAATAACAGAGGTCCCAGGACAGAGCCTTGAGGCACTCCACTTACAACATTTTCCCACTCTGACTTAACCCCATTTATAATAACTCTTTGTGTCCTTTGATATAGCCATGCTCTAATCCAACTTAATATAGAACCTTCCATACCATGAGCCTCTATATTTTTAATCAGTCTTTCATGTGCCACTGTATCAAAAGATTTGCTAAAGTCAAGGTACACAACATCACTTATTCATCCAGTGTACAAATGGATGAATGGACATAACAAAGCAGATATTAATTGGGTATTAAAAGTATCAACACAAGATAGAACACAATACAATTGGTATAAATTGGTTAACTTTAGATTTAGGAAAGCCCTGGGTAAATACCGGTTTGGTAAGAGGACTGTTGATTTGTGGAACCAATTACTGCATAACGTGGTGGAGGTGGGTCCCTCGATTGTTTCAAGCGTGGGTTGGACATGTATATGAGTGGGATTGGGTGGTTATAAATAGGAGCTGCCTCGTATGGGCCAATAGGCCTTCTGCAGTTACCTTGTTCTTATGTTCTTTTGTTCTTATCACTATCAACTGCCTCAACTGTGCTGGAATAAAATGATAGCACATTTGTTACACATGAACGGCCATTTGTAAAACCATGTTGTGAATCATTTATTAATTTATGTTTTTCAAAACGAAGACGAATGGTATTTGCAATTATCGATTCAAGTAACTTTCCCACAATAGACGTTAGGCTAATTGGCCGATAGTTTGACGCAAGTGATCTATCTCCTTCCTTAAAAATTGGTACCACATTAGCAACCTTCCACGACTCTGGCACTCTTCCTGACTCTAATGATTTTTTAAATATGGTTACCAATGGCTCGCAAAGCTCCTCTTTGCATTCCTTAATCACCCTGGCAAACACTTCGTTCGGCCCTGGGGATTTGTTTGACTTCAGTTTCACTATTTGTTTAATAACATCCTCCCCGATAACAGCTAAACTAGTCAACCTGTTCTCTTCCCCACCCATATAGTCATGTTTGGCTGAAGGCATAATGTTAAGTTCCTCTTTAGTAATTGTTGCAACACAGCCTTCCCGGCTTGGTGTCTTCTTATGATAATTACTTACTCCTCTTTAGTAAATACAGAGATAAAATATTTATTAAAATACTACTCATCTCTTAGTCAGTATCAGTTATCTGACCTGTCTCAGTTATTAATGGACTTATCCTTTCCCTAATCTTTGTTTGATATAACTGAAAAAAAAACTTTAGGATTTGTCTTTGCTTGGCCTGCTATGCGAACTTCAGTTTCTTTTTGCCCTCCTTATCTCTTTTTTTAACATTTCTAACCAGTAGGACGAATTCTTGTTCTAAACTGACTTCCTAACCCTAAACCTTTTGTACCACGCTCTCTTTCTACCTATAAGGTTCTTCAGATCATTTGTTATTCATTTCGGGTCATTATTATTTTATCTATTCAATTTGTATTATATACTTCGTTCCTGTGCTTTGCCTAGAATATTTTTAAATAAGTTAAATTTTGAATCAATATCGAAATCTTTTTACATCACCCATCGCTGAGTTCACGTCTCGCTCCAAGACCGGCCCTCTCCCTCCCCCCCCCCCTCGCCCAGGACTTTCCATTCTATTTCACACGAAAAAATTCTTAGGCCATTAAAATCGGCTTTTCGAAAATCTGGCACTTAACAGAATTTTCTCCTGCAAATCTATTCCATTATATTGTAAATCTGATTTGTTTGTGATCGCTGTTCCCTAGATCACTCCCTATTTCGAAGTCATTAATTTGTGTTTCCCTGTTTGTTAATACTAAATCTAAAATATTATTTTCCCGCGTTGGTTCTTTAATGTGACAGAAATCGTCAATTAATTCTAGAACATCTTCTGCTTCGTTATTTCCTGTTTTGTTAATCCAGTGTATTCCAATGAAATTAAAGTCACCCATGACACAAATACTGTTTGATCTAGATGTTCTAGATATTTCATCACATAGATGTTTTGCTTCCATTCTGTCTAAGTTTGGTGTCCTGTATATAACTCCTATTATAAGATTATTTGCTTTTTCGTTTAATTCAATCCAAATAGTTTCTGTGTGTGGCTCAGTTTTGATTCCCTCTTTGAGACTACATACCTCTTAGATCCCGGACTAGTCTGGTGGCATACCTCTGAAAAATCTTTTCTAACTTTGTCCTGTGTTTAACTAGGTATGGACTCCAGGCTGGAGCTGCATATTCCAGGATTGGTCTGACATAGGTGGTATACAAGGTCCTGAACGATTCCTTACACAAGTTTCTAAAGGCAGTTCTTATGTTCGCCAGTGTAGCATATGCCGCTGATGATATCCTTTTGATGTGGGTCTCAGGGGACAGGTTCGGTGTGATATCAACCCCCAGTTCTTTCTCTCTATTTGACTCTTGCAGGATATCACCTCCCAGATGGTACCTTGTGTTCAGCCTCCTGCTCCCTTCGCCTAATTTCATTACTTTACGCTTTTCTCAGTTGAACTTTATTAGCCATTTTTTAGACCATTCCTCCAGTTTGCCCAGGTCGTCCTGTAGTCTCTGTCTAGCTTCATCTGTCTTGCTTCTTCTCATAATTTTTGCATCGTCAACAAACATTGAGAGGAATGAATCTATACCCTCTGGAAGATCGTTTAAATATATTAGAAACAGGATGGGTCAAGTACTGAGCCCTGTGGGACTCCGCTGGTGACATCTCGCCACTCTGATGTCTCCCCCCTCACAGTTACTCGCTGCTGTTTCCTGTTGCTTAGATACTCCCTTATCCACTGGAGCACCTTACCTTTTATTCCTGCCTGTTGCTCCAACTTTTGTAACAGCCTGTTATTGGGTACTGTGTCAAAGGCTTTCTGAAAGTCCAAGAAAATGAAAGCCTGCCCACCTTTCTTTTCTTTGCCTAAATTTTGTCGCCTGATCATATTCTATCATATAGTGAGGAAAGAGAGGGAAGGTAGAAGGGGAGGAGGAGTGGCCCTGCTGATAAGGAAGGACTGGTGCTTTGAAGAGATGGATATCCCGGGATTATGAAGGGTTCAGAGACTACATAACAGGAACTATAACAATGGGTGGACCTAAGATAATAGTGGCAATCATTTACAACCCTCCACTAAATGACAGAAGACCCAGACAGGAGTTTGATAGGAACAACATGGCAACCAATAATATAATAGAGAGAGCAGCTTCAGTTACCTGCAGGAATGGCTCCAGACTCTTAATCAAGAGCGATTTCAACCATGGAAAGATAGACTGGGAGAATGGGGACCCACACGGAGGTTCAGATACATAGAGAGTTAAACTCTTGGAAGTGACAACAAGAAACTTTCTGAGCCAACATGTCAGGAAACCCACAAGAATGAGAGGCAACGATGATCCGACTCGACCTGATATTAACCCTGAATGAGTCATATTTTGTCATAAATGAAAGAAACTTCTCCAGCTCTTGTCTGACACTTTATGAGCGCTCGGCTGACACTCCCTAAGTGTTGTACTGACGCTTTACACGTGGTTAGTGTCACCCAGGAAGTGTCACCCCAGGAAGTGTCACTAATCGCTCGAGTACAGCTTTATTGTGTCAGTGGAAGCTCCAGACCTGGCCACTGGTGGGTACCTGTGAGCTGTAGCACACACAGCACTGACACCAGGTGTTGGTGGAGCGCCCGAGGGAGCGCGTGCCCAGGCCAGACAGTATGGCACTACCACAACAATGGTATTAAAGGTGTAGTTCAACACATGTGCAAGTGTAGCCGGAAGCTTGGATCAGGTGTGTAGGGGACACCTACTGGCTGTTCCACTTTAGGTCTGGCTCAGCCCACACACCTACACCATCCACCTACGCCACCACCACCCCTACCACCACTGATGGATGGTGATGGATTTGTCACGTGTTGTTTAACCTTCCTCTTCCTGTTTTGGTTGACTATTACCACTAGGTTCTTGATGTGCTTCAACGCAAACAGAGCTAACTACCATTGTTATGGCGTAAGATTCCTTGAACAAACACTAATGACGCAGAGATTCACAAGCAGCGCTACAAAGCCTTAGTAAAAATCGGGCAGAAAATCTTGCAATTGTCGCTGAGATCAAGAAAGCTGTGAGGGAAATAACCAATCAGGGAAGAGTTAAGTCCTGTGGATCCCCTCCCATGTTGGGGATCCCCTCCCATGTTGGAATATGTGGGAGTGAACGAGCAGATGTGCTGGCTGCTGAAGGCGCTGAAGGAGACCATATTGAATACTTCATACCCAAGACTCTACTACAAATTAGAGGTATTGTCAGGCAACATCACCGTGACAAGGTAACTGAGGAAAGGAGGATAGAAGCACAAACCAGTGAATCTGTACGATGGTACAACATGGTTGCAGCTTGCAATCCCAATCATTATGGCCGAAGAGGAGGACGAGGGAGAGAATCAGTAATAACACGAATCCGTCTTGGATACAAATATCCATGGAGATCCGGAATGGAAACAACAGTTGAGCAGAGGAGTTGCAGAATCTGTGATGAGAGTGACGGACACCGCCTTGACCACTATCTGAAAGAATGTGAACATCAGAGACATTAGAAACATGTGTAGTATAGTAAACCCCACATTGTTTGAGTTAGGAAAATATTATCTGTCAAATATAAATGATGTTCTTCAGAGATTCCCCCATTTTGCACCCGCAAGATAACTTAAGATTTTAAGGGTTTACAATGGTAATCTTCTTGTTTGAGGAGCTGTTCAATTGAAACAGTTAATTAAGCAAGTCCCAGCTGTGTCTGGGTACAAGTGACAGGATGAACAACCCAGAGGGTTTTCTTTCTATTGGGGAGTGTTGTACATGCTGCTATAGCGGTGTGTCCACTCACAAGATGAGTGGCTCTCCCCAATACTGTCACTATGGCGGTGTGTCCACTCACAGGATGAGTGGCTCTCCCCAATACTGTCACTATGGCGGTGTGTCCACTCACCGGATGAGTGGCGCTGCCCAATACTCTCACTATGGCGGTGTATCCACTCACCGGATGAGTGGCGCTGCCCAATACTGTCACTATGGCGGTGTATCCACTCACCGGATGAGTGGCGCTGCCCAATACTGTAACTATGGCGGTGTGTCCACTCACCGGATTGTAACACGGGGAGGGTTTCTCGCAGTTCTCTTTCCTTCTTCTCCCCCTCTACCCGTATTCTTACTTTTTTTTTCTCTAAAAGGGACTCCAAAACTTTTACTAAAGCCAACTCCACGCCACGTTGTCCTAAGACGATTGACCGACTTAGGATTCTACAACCCGTATGACGTGACCTAGGCTTTGAGCAAAACCCTAGAGTCGCCTCCGCCGCCACCACCAGACCAGTAACACTGAGCAATGATCGAGGTCTGGATCGATCATGCTAATTAATCAACCTTGGGGCTTGATCCCCACTATAACGATGACCTTGAGTGTGGAATTAATTACACGGTAAAGATGACTTCCGATTTGGTGTTAGAATCGGTGCCCAATTCAACTCTGCCTCGTAGGGACCACGTGACCAGGACAAATTCATCTAAATAGAACATACACATGGAAATAATAAAAATGCAATTTATTAACTAATTAATTTATTAAAAGAAAAACTAAAACAAAATCTAAAGATGTTCACTCCCTACTTGACCTGAACGGCAATGAGTTGACTATCCCTATAAAAACTCATAAAGCAACTCTACCTTGGGCGACCAGCTCAGATGTTGGGGCTGGTCTTGGGGGAGGTAAGATGGTTGACCTCTCCCAGTTGATCTCGCGTAAACACTGATCTCCCTCTCTCTGGTCTTCCCCAGACTAGAGCATTGTATTGTTCCGCATCGCTTACCAAGTTACTTAGCAAGGTTTAAGTTATAACAATTAACCTCTGTTGTACTTAATTGATCCAGACTGGTTGAATTATTTTACTGAAGTTAAATTACACAAGCATCTAACGGCAGAGCTGTTCCCGATCACCAAAATGGTTATTTGAACTTTGAGAAATAGTGGACATGTCAACTCTGATGACCTATGACCACCAGGTCACTCCGCCTTACAACTTAGATCTGATTCGTGACGTCACTGATGGTGATTTAACTCAATAATTAGAATACTCTTGATATTGTACCCAGTAATATTATACAATACAATTTTAATACAAAATGAATAAAGGCTAATTTCTCTAAATAAGTGAATACTATAGAATGGTTCATTATACGCAACTATGAACAGAGACGCCCGCCATTTGTGACTCAGACCTGCTAATCCCCAGAGGAATGTGCGTTGTTGAGGTCAGGTCCCTACACGAAACTTCTGGAACCTTCTGGAATAATTCTTACAACCAGCCTAGTTTGTTACAGGATGAGTGGCGCTGCCCAATACTGTCACTATGGCGGTGTGTCCACTCACAGGATGAGTGGCGCTGCCCAATACTGTCACTATTGCGGTGTGTCCACTCACAGGATGAGTGGCGCTGCCCAATACTGTTACTATAACGGTGTGTCCACTCACAGGATGAGTGGCGCTGCCCAATACTGTCACTATGGTGGTGTGTCCACTCACAGGATGAGTGGCGCTGCCCAATACTGTCACTATAGCGGTGTGTCCACTCACAGGATGAGTGGCGCTGCCCAATACTGTCACTATAGCGGTGTGTCCACTCACAGGATGAGTGGCGCTGCCCAGTACTGTCACTATAGTGGTGTGTCCACTCACAGGATGAGTGGCGCTGCCTAATACTGTCACTCCTGGCCAGACCTGGACGCAACACCTGGACACAACAACAGGGGTCACACCTGGACACAACACCAGATGCCACACCAGGACAGAACACCAGGGGGGCCACACCTGGACACAACACCAGATGCCACACCAGGACACAATACCAGGGGCCACACCAGGACACAACACCAGGACATAACACCAAGACACAACACCTGGACACAACACCAGGGAGCCACACCAGGACACAACACCTGGACACAACACCAGGGGCCACACCAGGACACAACACCAGGGGCCACACCAGGACAGAACACCAGGGGGGCCACACCTGGACACAACACCAGATGCCACACCAGGACACAACACCAGGGGCCACACCAGGACACAACACCAGGACACAACACCTGGACACAACACCTAGACACAACATCAGGGAGCCACACCAGGACAAAACACCTGGACACAACACCAGGGGCCACACCTGGACACAACACCAGGACACAACACCAGGGGCCACACCAGGACACAACACCAGGGGCTACACCAGGACACAACACCAGGACACAGCACCAGGGGCCACACCTGGACACAACACCAGGACACAACACCAGGGAGCCACACCAGGACACAACACCAGGGGCCACACCTGGACACAACACCTGGACACAACACCTGGACACAACACCTAGACACAACATCAGGGAGCCACACCAGGACACAACACCTGGACACAACACCAGGGGCCACACCTGGACACAACACCAGGACACAACACCAGGGGCCACACCAGGACACAACACCAGGGGCTACACCAGGACACAACACCAGGACACAGCACCAGGGGCCACACCTGGACACAACACCAGGACACAACACCAGGGAGCCACACCAGGACACAACACCAGGGGCCACACCTGGACACAACACCTGGACACAACACCAGATGCCACACCAGGACACAACACCAGAAGCCAAACCAGGACACAACACCAGGAAACAACACCAGGACACAACACCAGGACACAACACCAGGGCGCAACACCAGGGGGGCCACACCAGGACACAACACCAGATGCCACACCAGGACACAACACCAGGACACAACACCAGGGGCCACACCTGGACACAACACCAGGACACAACACCAGGACACAACACCTGGACACAAGACCTGGACACAACACCAGGGAGCCACACCAGGACACAACACCAGGACACAACACCAGGGAGCCACACCAGGACACAACACCTGGACACAACACCAAGGAGCCACACCAGGACACAACACCAGGGGCCACACCTGGACACAACACCTGGACACAACACCAGGGGGCCACACCTAGACACAACACCAGTTGCCACACCAGGACACAACACCAGGAAACAACACCAGGACACAACACCAGGACACAACACCAGATGCCACACCAGGGCACAACACCAGGACATAACACCAGGACACAACACCAGGGGCTACACCTGGACACAACACCAGATGCCACACCTGGACACAACACCAGGACACAACACCAGATGCCACTCCTGGACACAACACCAGGACACAACACCTGGACACAACACCAGGACACAACACCAGATGCCGCACCTGAACACAACACCAGTACACAACACCTGGACACAACACCAGGACACAACACCAGATGCCACACCTGAACACAACACCAATACACAACACCTGGATACAACACCAGGACACAACACCAGGACACAACACCAGGACACAACACCAGATGCCACACCTGAACACAACACCAGTACACAACACCTGGACACAACACCAGGACACAACACCAGATGCCACACCTGAACACAACACCATTACACAACACCTGGATACAACACCAGGACACAACACCAATACACAACACCAGATGCCACACCTGAACACAACACCAGTACACAACACCTGGACACAACACCTGGACACAACACCTGAACACAACACCAGGGGACCAAACCAGGACACAACACCAGGACACAACACCTGGACACAACACCAGGACACAACACCAGGACACAACACCAAGACACAACACCTGGACACAACACCAGGACACAACACCAGATGCCACACCTGAACACAACACCAGTACACAACACCTGGACACAACACCTGGACACAACACCAGGGGACCAAACCAGGACACAACACCAGGACACAACACCAGGACACAACACCTGGACACAACACCAGGACACAACACCAGGACACAACACCAGGACACAACACCAGGACACAACACGTGGACCCAACACCTGGACACAACACCTGGACACAACACTTGGACACAACACCAGGACACAACACCAGGACACAACACCTGGACACAACACCAGGACACAACACCAGGACACAACATCAGGGGGGCCACACGTGGACACAACACCAGGGGGGCCACACCTGAACACAACACCAGGGGGCCACAACACCAGGACAAAACACCTGGACACAACACCAGAACACAACACCAGGACACAACACCAGAACACAACACCAGGACACAACACGTGGACACAACACCAGGGGGCCACACTTGGACACAACACCTGGACACAACACCAGGACACAACACCAGGACACAACACCAGGGGCCACACCAGGACACAACACCAGGGGCCACACCTGGACACAACACCAGGGGCCACACCTGGACACAACACCAGGGGCCACACCTGGACACAACACCAGGACACAACACCAGGACACAACACCAGGACACCACACCAGGGGGGCCACACCTGGACACAACACCAGGGGGCCACACCTGGACACAACACCAGGACACAACACCAGGACACAACACCAGGGGCCACACCTGGACACAACACCAGGACACAACACCAGGATACAACACCAGGACACAACACCAGGACACAACACCAGGGGCCAAACCTGGACACAACACCAGGACACAACACCAGGGGCCACACCTGGACACAACACCAGGGGCCACACCTGGACACAACACCAGGGGCCACACCATGACACAACACCAGGAAACAACACCAGGACACAACACCAGGACACAACACCTGGACACAACACCAGGACACAACCCCAGGGGGGACACACAAGGACACAACACCAGGGGGCCACACCTGGACACAACACCAGGGGGCCACACTTGGGCACAACACCAGGACACAACACCAGGACACAACACCAGGGGCCACACCTGGACACAACACCAGGGGCCACACCAGGACACAACACCAGGACCCAACACCAGGAAACAACACCTGGACACAACACCAGGACACAACACCCGGACACAACACCAGGGGTCCACACCAGGACACAACACCAGGACACAACACCTGGGGGCCACACCTGGACACAACACAAGGGGGCCACACCTGGACACAACACCAGGGGGCCACACTTGGGCACAACACCAGGACACAACACCAGGACACAACACCAGGGGCCACACCTGGACACAACACCAGGGGCCACACCAGGACACAACACCAGGACCCAACACCAGGAAACAACACCTGGACACAACACCAGGACACAACACCAGGACACAACACCAGGGGGCCACACCAGGACACAACACCAGGACACAACACCTGGGGGCCACACCTGGACACAACACAAGGGGGCCACACCTGGAAACAACACCAGGACTCAACACCAGTACACAACCCCAGGACACAACACCAGGGGCCACACCTGGACACAACACCAGGACACAACACCAGGACACAACACCAGGGGGCCACACCTGAACACAACAACAGGGGCCACACCAGGACACAATACCAGGACTCAACACCAGTACACAACACCAGGACACAACACCAGGACACAACATATGGACACAACACCTGAACACAACACCTGGACACAACACCAGGACACAACATCTGGACACAACACCAGGACACAACACCAGGACACAACACCAGGACACAACATCTGGACACAACACCTGGACACAACACCAGGACACAACACCAGGGGCCACACCAGGACACAACACCTGGACACAACACCAGGACACAACACATGGACACAACACCTGGACACAACACCTGGACACAACACCAGGACACAACATCTGGACACAACACCAGGACACAACACCAGGACACAACACCAGGACACAACATCTGGACACAACATCTGGACACAACACCAGGACACAACACCAGGGGCCACACCAGGACACAACACCTGGACACAACACCAGGACACAACACATGGACACAACACCTGGACACAACACCTGGACACAACACCAGGATACAACACCTGAACACAACACCAGGGTGCCACACCTGGACACAACACTATGACACAACACCAGGACACAACACCTGGACACAACACCAGGGGGCCACACCAGGACACAACACCAGGACACAACACCAGGACACAACACCAGTACACAACACCAGGACACAACACCTGAACACAACACCTGGACACAACACCAGGACACAACATATGGACACAACATCTGGACACAACACCTGGACACAACACCAGGGGCCACACCATTACACAACACCTGGACACAACACCAGGGGGCCACACCAGGACACAACACCAGGACACAACACCAGGACACAACACCTGGACACAACACCAGGGTGCCACACCTGGACACATCACCTGGACACAACACTAGGACACAACACCAGGACACAACCCCAGGGGGCCACACCAGGACACACCACCTGGACACAACACCAGGACACACCAGGGGGGCCACACCTGGACACAACACCAGGGGCCACACCAGGACACAACACCAGGACACAACACCAGTGCACAACACCTGGACACAACACCTGGACACAACACCATTACACACCACCAGGACACAACACCATTACACAACACCAAGACACAACACCAGGACGCAACACCACGGGGCCACACCAGGACACAACACCTGGACACAACACCTGGACACAACACCAGGACACAACACCAGGACACAACACCAGGACACAACACTAGGACACAACACCTGGACACAACACCAGGACACAAAACCTGGACACAACACCTGAACACAACACCAGGACACAACACCCGGACACAACACCAGGACATAACACCAGAACACAACACCTGCACACAACACCAGGGGGGTCACACCAGGACACAACACCAGGGGGGTCACACCAGGACACAACACCAGTGGGCCACACCAGGACACAACACCAGGGGACCACATCTGGGCACAACACCAGGGGAGACACCTGGACACAACACCAGGGGCCACACCAGAACACAACACCAAGACACAACAGCAGGAAACAACACTAGGGGCCCCACCTGGACACAACACCAGGACACAACACCCGGACGCAACACCTGGACACAACACCAGGACACAAAACCTTGACACAACACCTGGACATAACACCAGGGGGGCCACACCAGGACACAACACCAGGGGGCCACACCAGGACACAACACCAGGGGGCCACACCTGGGCACAACACCAGGGGCCACACCAGGACACAACACCAGGGGGCCACACCTGGACAAAACACCAGGGGGCCACACCAGGTCACAACACCAGGACATAACACCAGGACACAACACCAGGACATAACATCAGGACACAACACCAGGGGGGCCTACACCTGGACACAACATCAGATGCCACACCAGGACACAACACCTGGACACAACACCAGATGCCACACCAGGGCACAACACCAGGACACAACACCAGGACATAACACCAGGACACAACACCAGGGGGGCTACACCTGGACACAACACCAGATGCCACACCAGGGCACAACACCAGGACACAACACCAGGACACAACACCAGGACACAACACCAGGACACAACACCAGGACATAACACCAGGACACAACACCAGGGGGGCTACACCTGGACACAACACCAGATGCCACACCAGGGCACAACACCAGGACATAACACCAGGACACAACACCAGGACACAACACCATGACACAACACCAGGACACAACACCTGGACACAACACCAGGACACAACACGTGGACACAACACCAGGACACAACACCAGGGGGGCCACACGTGGACACAACACCAGGACACAACACCAGGGGGGCCACACCTGGACACAACACCAGGATACAACACCAGGGGCCACACAAGGACACAAGACCAGGACACAACACCAAGACACAACACCAGGACACAACACCAGGGGCCACACCTGGACACAACACCAGGGGCCACACCAGGACACAACACCAGGGGGCCACACCTGAACACAACACCAGGACACAACACCAAGAAACCACACCAGGACACAACACCAGGACACAACACCTGGACACAACACCAGGACACAACCCCCAGGGGGCCACACCAGGACACAACACCAGGGGGGCCACACCAAGAAACAACACCAGGGGCCACACCTGGACACAACACCAGTGGGCCACACCTGGACACAACACCAAGACACAACACCAGGGGCAACACCAGTACACAACATCAGGACACAACACCTGAACACAACACCTGGACACAACACCAGGACACAACACATGGACACAACATCTGGACACAACACCTGGACACAACACCAGGACACAACACCAGGACACAACATCTGGACACAACACCTGGACACAACACCAGGACACAACACATGGACACAACACCAGGGGCCACACCAGGACATACCTGGACACAACACCAGGACACAACACATGGACACAACATCTGGACACTACACTTGGACACAACACCAGGACACAACACATCGACACAACATCTGGACACAACACCAGGGGCCACACCAGGACACAACACCTGGACACAACACCAGGACACAACACCTGGACACAACACCTGGACACAACACCTGGTCACAACACATGGACACAACATCTAGACACAACCCCTGGACTCAATACCAGGGGGCCACACATGGACACAACACCAGGGGGCCACACCTGGGCACAACACCAGGGGAGACACCTGGACACAACACCAGGGGCCACACCAGAACACAACACCAGGACACAACACCAGGGGGCCACACCTGGGCACAACACCAGGGGAGACACATGGACACAACACCAGGAAACAACACTAGGGGCCCCACCTGGACACAACACCCGGACACAACACCTGGACACAACACCAGGACATAACACCAGGACACAACACCAGGACACAACACCAGGACACAACACCAGGACATAACACCTGGACACAACACCTGGACACAACACCAGGACACAACACCAGGGGCCACACCAGGACACAACACCAGGACACAACACCAGGACCCAACACCAGGACACAACACCAGGATATAACACCAGGACATAACACCAGGACACAACACCAGGACACAACACCAGGACACAACACCACGGGGGCCTACACCTGGACACAACACCAGATGCCACACCAGGGCACAACAACAGGACATAACACCAGGACACAACACCAGGACACAACACCAGGACACAACACCAGGACACAATACCAGGACACAACACCAGGACATAACACCAGGACACAACACCAGGGGGCCACACCTGGACACAACACCAGGGGGCCACACCAGGTCACAACACCAGGACATAACAGTAGGACACAACACCAGGACATAACACCAGGACACAACACCAGGACACAACACCAGGACACAACACCAGGGGGGCCTACACCTGGACACAACACCAGATGCCACACCAGGGCACAACACGAGGACATAACACGAGGACACAACACCAGGACACAACACCAGGACACAACACCAGGACACAACACCAGGACATAACACTAGGACACAACACCAGGACACAACACCAGGACACAACACCAGGACACAACACCAGGACATAACACTAGGACACAACACCAGGACACAACACCAGAACATAACACCAGGACACAACACCAGGGGGGCTACACCTGGACACAACACCAGATGCCACACCAGGACATAACACCAGGACACAACACCTGGACACAACACCAGGACATAACACCAGGACACAACACCAGGGGGGCTACACCTGGACACAACACCAGGACATAACACCAGGACACAACACCAGGGGGGCTACACCTGGACACAACACCAGATGCCACACCAGGACATAACACCAGGACACAACACCAGGACACAACACGAGGACATAACACCAGAACACAACACCTGGACACAACACCAGATGCCACTCCAGGACACAACACCAGGACACAACACAAGGACACAACACCAGTGGGCCACACCTGGACACAACACCTGGACACAACACCAGGACACAACACCAGGACACAACACCTGGACACAACACCAAGGGACCAAACAAGAACACAACACCAGGACACAACACCAGTGGGCCACACCTGGACACAACACCAGGACACAACACCAGGGGACCAAACAAGGACACAATACCAGGACACAACACCAGTGGGCCACACCTGGACACAACACCAGGACACAACACCAGGGGGCCACACCAGGACACAACACCAGGACACAACACCAGGACACAACACCTGGACACAACACCAGGACACAACACCAGGGGACCAAACAAGGACACAACACCAGGACACAACACCAGGACACAACACCAGGGGACCAAACAAGGACACAACACCAGGACACAACACCAGGACACAACACTAGGACACAACACCAGGACACAACACCTGGACACAACACCTGGACACAACACCAGGGGACCAAACAAGGACACAACACCAGGGGACCAAACAAGGACACAACACCAGGACACAACACCAGGACACAATACCAGGACACAACACCAGGACACAACACCAGGGGACCAAACAAGGACACAACACCAGGACACAACACCTGGCCACAACACCTGGACACAACACCAGGGCACAACACCAGACACAACACCTGGACACAACACCAGGGGACCAAACAAGGACACAACACGTGGACACAACACCAGGACAAAACACCTGGACACAACACGTGGACACAACACGTGGACACAACATCAGGGGGGCTACACGTGGACACAACACCAGGGGGCCACACCTGGACACAACACCAGGACACAACACCAGGGGCCACACCAGGACACAACACCAGGACACAACACCAGGACACAACACCAGGACACAACACCAGGAAAACAACACCAGGGGCCACACCTGGACACAACACCAGGGGCCACACCAGGACACAACACCAGGGGGCCACACCTGAACACAACACCAGGACACAACACCAGGAAACCACACCAGGACACAACACCAGGACACAACACCAGGACACAACACCTGGACACAACACCAGGACACAACCCCCAGGGGGCCACACCAGGACACAACACCAGGGGGGCCACACCAGGAAACAACACCAGGGGCCACACCTGGACACAACACCAGTGGGCCACACCTGGACACAACACCAGGACACAACACCAGGGGCAACACCAGTACACAACACCAGGACACAACATCTGGACACAACACCAGGACACAACACCAGGACACAACACATGGACACAACATCTGGACACAACACCTGGTCGCAACACCAGGACACAACACATGGACACAACATCTGGACACAACACCCGGGGCCACACCAGGACATACCTGGACACAACACATGGACACAACATCTGGACACTACACCTGGACACAACACCAGGACACAACACATGGACACAACATTTGGACACAACACCAGGACACAACACCAGGGGCCACACCAGGACACAACACCTGGACACAACACCTGAACACAACACCAGGACACAACACCTGGACACAACACCAGGACACAACACATGGACACAACATCTGGACACAACACCAGGACACAACACCAGGACACAACACCAGGACACAACACCAGGACACAACACCAGGACACAACACCAGGGGCCACACCAGGACACAACACCTGGACACAACACCAGGACACAACACCTGAACACAACACCTGGACACAACACATGGACACAACATCTGGACACAACCCCTGGACTCAATACCAGGACACAACAACTGGACACAACACCAGGGGGCCACACCAGGACACAACACCTGGACACAACACCAGGACACAGCACATGGACACAACACCTGGACATAACACCTGGACACAACACCAGGACACAACACCTGGGCAGAACACCAGGACACAACCCCTGGACACAACACCTGGACACAACACCAGGGAGCCACACATGGACACAACACCAGGACACAACACCAGGACACATTACCTGGACACAACACCAGGACACAACACCAGGACACAACACCAGGACACAACACCTGGACACAACACCAGGGGGCCACACCAGGACACAACACCTGGCCACAACACCTGGACACAACACCAGGGCACAACACCAGGACACAACACCTGGACACAACACCAGGGGACCATACAAGGACACAACACGTGGACACAACACCAGGACAAAACACCTGGACACAACACGTGGACACAACACCAGGGGGGCTACACGTGGACACAACACCAGGGGGCCACACCTGGACACAACACCAGGACACAACACCAGGGGCCACACCAGGACACAACACCAGGATACAACACCAGGACACAACACCAGGAAAACAACACCAGGGGCCACACCTGGACACAACACCAGGGGCCACACCAGGACACAACACCAGGGGGCCACACCTGAACACAACACCAGGACACAACACCAGGAAACCACACCAGGACACAACACCAGGACACAACACCAGGACACAACACCTGGACACAACACCAGGACACAACCCCCAGGGGGCCACACCAGGACACAACACCAGGGGGGGCACACCAGGAAATAACACCAGGGGCCACACCTGGACACAACACCAGTGGGCCACACCTGGACACAACACCAGGACACAACACCAGGGGCAACACCAGTACACAACACCAGGACACAACACCAGGACACAACATCTGGACACAACACCAGGACACAACACCAGGACACAACACATGGACAAAACATCTGGACACAACACCAGGACACAACACCTGGACACAACATCTGGACACAACACCAGGGGCCACACCAGGACATACCTGGACACAACACCAGGACACTACACATGGACACAACATCTGGACACTACACATGGACACAACACCAGGACACAACACATGGACACAACATCTGGACACAACACCAGGACACAACACCAGGGGCCACACCAGGACACAACACCTGGACACAACACCTGAACACAACACCAGGACACAACACCAGGACACAACACCTGGACACAACACCAGGACACAACACCCGGACACAACACTTGGACACAACACCAGGGGCCACACCAGGACACACCACCTGGACACATCACCATCAGGACACAACACCAAGGATACAACACCAGGGGCCATACCAGGACACAACACCAGTGTGCCACACCTGGACACAACACCAGGGGCCACACCTGGACACAACACCAGGACACAACACCAGGGGCCACATCTGGACACAACATCAGGGGGGCCAAACTTGGACACAACACCAGGGCTCACACCAGGACACAACACTAGGGGCCACACCTGGACACAACACCAGGGGGCCACACCTGGACACAACACCAGGGGCCACACCTGGACACAACACCAGGGGCTACACTAGGACACAACACCAGGGGCCACACCTGGACACAACACCAGGGGGCCACACCTGGACACAACACCAGGGGCCACACCTGGACACAACACCAGAGGCTACACCAGGACACAACACCAGGGGCCACACCTGGGGCAACACCTGGACACAACACCAGGGGCCATACCAGGACACAACACCAGTGGCCACACCTGGACACAACACCAGGGGCCACACCTGGACACAACACCGGGGGCTACACCTGGACACAACACCAGGGGGCCACACCTGGACACAACACCAGGGGCCACACTTGGACACAACACCAGGGGCCACACCTGGACACAACACCAGGGTCCACACCTGGACACAACACCAGGGGCCACACCTGGACACAACACCAGGGGCCACACCAGGACACAACACCAGGGGCCACACCAGGACACAACAATAGAGGCCACAGCTGGACACAACACCAGGGGCCACACCAGGACACAACACCAGGGGGCCACACCTCGACACAACACCAGGGGCCACACCTGGACACAACACCAGGGGCCACACCAGGACATAACACCAGGGGCCACACCAGGACACAACACCAGGGGGCCACACCTCGACACAACACCAGGGGCCACACTTGGACAAACACCAGGGGCCACACCTCGACACAACACCAGAGGCCACACCTGGACACAACACCAGGGGCCACACCAGGACACAACACCAGGGGCCACAGCTGGACACAACACCAGGGGCCACACCTGGACACAACACCCGGGGCCACACCTCGACACAACACCAGGGGCCACACCTGGACACAACACCAGGGGCCACACCAGGACACAACACCAGGGGCCACAGCTGGACACAACACCAGAGGCCACACCTCGACACAACACCAGGGGCCACACCTGGACACAACACCAGGGGCCACACCAGGACACAACACCAGGGGCCACACCTGGACACAACACCAGGGGCCACACCTGGACACAACACCAGGGGCCACAGCTGGACCCAACACCAGGGGCCACACCAGGACACAACACCAGGGGGCCATACCAGGACACAACACCAGGGGCCACACCAGGACACAACACCAGGGGCCACACCAGGACACAACACCAGGGGCCACACCAGCAGACAGAGGGGCCTGCCCGGAGTGCCTGACCTATACACCGAGGCGGGTTAACTCTATGGACACTTCCCCTTTAGTCCAGACGCTGTGGGGGGGGGGCCCGTGAAGGGGGCCCTGTTACAGCAGTCACACACGTGAAGGGGCCTCTGTTACAACACTGTCACACACGTGAAGGGGCCTCTGTTACAACACTGTCACACAGGTGAAGGGGCCTCTGTTACAACACTGTCACACACGTGAAGGGGCCTCTGTTGCAACACTGTTTACACACGTGAAGGGGCCTCTGTTACAACACTGTCACACACGTCAAGGGGCCTCTGTTGCAACACTGTTTACACACGTGAAGGGGCCTCTGTTACAACACTGTCACACACGTGAAGGGGCCTCTGTTACAAAACTGTCACACACGTGAAGGGGCCTCTGTTACAACACTGTCACACACGTGAAGGGGCCTCTGTTACAACACTGTCACACACGTGGTTACACGTGGGAGGGTTGACGTTGTGGGTGTGAGAGAGGAAGGGACATGCTATGCGAGCTCCGCGGAAAACAATATATATGTAGGGATATTTCAGTGATACAGGAACTAAACACAGTCAGATAACTTTTAAAGTGTGTCTCAACATATTAACCAATATATCATAGTGATTACCATCCGACCGTTTGTGTTCAAGGAAAAATAAGTGAAATTCGTGTGTAGTGAAGGCCTTCCCTCGTGGTGCCAGGAGGCCTTAGGCGATAGTTGCCAAGTCGTCAATAAATCACATCTCTCGCTATTGAAACATCAAGTAATCAGTGCCCATAGTGCTAAGCTCTCTATGCAAAACCTGTCTCTATTATAACAAAAAATAAGGTAACATATCTTAATATCAAGTGAACAAATTATAAACAAAATAAGTCCGTCGTGTATATGTAAACAAGGGCCATTTGGAGGTAGGCTCACCCCAGTACTCACTGTGTGTGTATTCTTCCAAATAGTGTAACGTACTCAGGTAACTAGTGCCCAGACACAGAAACTAGACGCCTCCACTGTAAGATAACGAGTGGGAAATGCAAGTAATGTAATCTAACAAGTGAACAAAACAAATTAAGAGTGCGACACGTGGTAGCAACACTGCCAGCCCATACAGGCTCCTCCAGGCCTGTCTCAAGTTGGTAAACACCCACGGTCAACACCCACGGTCAACCCCCAACGGTCAACACCCACGGTCAACACCCACGGCCAGCACCCACGGTCAACACCCCACCTTGTAAGACCTTGTAAGACCATCACCACTGAACAGAAGTGTTCAACAAAAATGTCTTTGATAAAAACGTGCATAGAATGCAACATGAAGGTAGATTACCAACAGAGCTTTCAATGCCAACTCTGTTCAGCAGCCATACACAAAAAATGTGCCAAAATGACTAATAATTCAAAGAGAAATTTATTTATTTATTTTATTTTTATGTATTTATGCATATACAAGAAGGTACATTGGGATTGTGAGGATACATAATATGGTAATTACAATCTTGTAAAGCCACTAGTACGCGCAGCGTTTCGGGCAGGTCCTTAATCTAAGATAATTTTAAGTAGGTAAATACTTGCAAAATTTATAAAAATGATAACAGTTACAAGGCAAGAAAAAAAAGATGAGAGAAAATTGTAGGTATATTTAAGCACATAGGTAGCTCAGATTGATTGCAATGATAGTTTGAATGGTAGTGGACAAAAATTGGTAGGCACAATACAGCATATGGCTAGCACATAAAAGAAGACAGCAATGAAAACAATGATAAGGTTGTTTGGGTTAAATACATAAAAATTAGGAGATTGGGTAGCACTAGGTACAGAGCAAATTTAAAGCTCTGTGTAGGAAACTAAGAATATGAAATTAGGTACTTTTTGGTTTTGCTTTTAAATAAGGCAAAAGTTTGACAGCTTTTCAATTCACTAGGGAGTGAGTTCCATAGACTAGGTCCCTTAATTTACATAAAGTGTTTACACAGATTAAGTTTGACCCTGGGGATATCAAAGAGATATTTATTTCTGGTGTGGTGATAATGGGTCCTATTACATCTGTCCAGGGAGAGTTTCAGAGCATGGTTTATATTTAAGAACAGGGTTTTGTAAACGTAGTTGACACAAGAGAATGTGTGGAGGGAGTTAATATTTAGCAAGTTTAGGGATTTAAACAAGGGAGCTGAGTGTTGTCTGAAAGCAGAGTTAGTTATTATTCTGATAGCAGATTTTTGCTGGGTGATGATGGGCTTAAGGTGGTTTGCAGTGGTAGACCCCCATGCACAGATACCATAAGATACCACAGATAGAGGTAGATTAGTGCATAATATAGTGAGAGGACAGCAGAGTTAGGAACATAATATCTGATTTTGGAGAGTATACCAACTGTCTTAGAGACTTTCTTAGTTATGTGTTGAATGTGGGTGCTGAGGTTGAGTCTCTTGTCAAGGAATAGGCCAAGAAACTTGCCATCATTTTTATTACTGATGTTAATGTTGTCTATCTGTAGTTAAATTGCATTTGATGATATTTTTCCAAATAAGATGTAGTAAGTCTTTTCTATGTTTAATGTTAGTTTGTTAGTTGACATCCATAAGTGGACTTTTTTTAATTCATTATTCACAACATTATTTAGTGTATGTGGGTTGAGGTCTGAATAGATAAGGGTAGTATCGTCAGCAAACAATATAGGTTTGAGAATATTAGAGACATTAGGCAGATCGTTTATATATATAAGAAATAGAAGAGGTCCTAAGATACTGCCCTGTGGCACTCCAACGGTTATTGGTAGAGTGGAAGAAGTTGTATCATTGATGGTTACACATTGGTGTCTGTCACTAAGATAGGATCGGATGTAGTCAAGGGCAAGGCCTCGGATTCCATAATGCTGGAGTTTAAGTAAGAGGTAGTTGTGATTAACAGTATCAACGGCTTTTCTTAGGTCAATGAAGAGTCCAATCAGAAACTCATTTTTGTCAAGGGCTGAGTAGATAACGTCAAGGAGACTAATGATTGCATCGTTGGTGCTCTTTTGGGACCGGAAGCCAAACTGGCAGGGGCTGAGTATGTCGAATTTTACGAGGTAGGAATAGAGCTGTTTGTAAATAATTTTTTCAAATATTTTTGATAGAATGGGTAGATTTGATATTGGACCAGACTCTACCACCAACTCGGTCAAATGCTAGAGAGGACGCAAACACAGTGGCCTCCTTACCAGAGCCTCAGATATTAACACCAAGTAAAGCATCCAGCACTTTCACTAACAGGATAACATCATTTATATTTGCCAACATCCAGGGTATAAAAATACACAAATCCAACAAAGTTCACTTTATAGATGGTCTCCTTCATGAGGCAAATGCAGTGTTTGCAGCCCTAACGGAAACTCACACAAAGGACTACCTTGATGGTGAAATATGGATCTCAGAATACAATCTCTTCAGATGTGATAGGAAACTACGGCTTCAGGGTGGGGTCAGCCTCTACATCAAAGACACACTCATCTGTACTGAGCTGCTAAACACCTCAAATGATATGGTGGAAGTGCTGATAGTCAAAATGGAGATCCTAAATGTAGTTGTTGTCCTTGTATATAAGTCACCGGAGGCAAACCCTCAGCAGTTTAAAGACCAACTAATGAAAATAGAGCACTGCTTGGAAAACCTCACAAATCCAGCTCCGAACATCATCCTGCTTGGGGACTTCAACCTATGGCAACTGAAATGGAAGCACCTGGCTAATACAGTAATATCAGAAAGAATACCAGGAAGTAGCCTAAATGAACAGGCACATGCAAATGACCTGCTACGGATGTGCGATAGGTTTGCCTTAAACCAGCAAATAGTAGAACCAACTAGGAAGGAGAACACGCTGGACCTCATTTTCACTAATAATGATGAGTTGATCGGGAACATAATGATTACAAATACCTGTTACTCGGATCACAACTTAATTGAAGTTCTGACAACCATGGGGAATGGACCTTCAAAACCAGTCCAGATCCCCGGTGGAGGAGATATCAGCAAATTCAACTTCAATAATAAACAGATATACTGGGAGCAAATAAACCAGGACTTTACAGAAATAAACTGGGAAGAACAGCTAGAAAATGCAAACCTGAACCAGTGCCTGGAAAAAATAAGCTCAGTAGCACTAGAAATATGTTCAAACCGCATACCCCTAAGAAACAAGAGAAAGAGATGCAGATTGGAACGGGAACGTCGTTCCCTATATAGGCGAAGAAAACGAATCGCGGAACAACTTGAGAGTTGTACCCTATCTCAAGAACGGCGAAGAAGGTTAGGTAGAGAAACAGATACAATTGAACTCAAGTTACAAGAATCATACAAAACCCAGGCGAGGCAAAGAGAGCAAAAGGCCATCAGTGAAATAGAGAGAAATCCGAAATAATTTTTCTCCTATGCAAAATCAAGATAAAAAACCACATCTAGTATCGGGCCCCTGCGGAAGGGAGATGGAACTTTCACCGATGACAACAAAGAAATGAGCGAGCTACTGAGAAAGCAGTATGACTCTGTTTTCAGCAAGCCATTAAACGCACTAAAGATTGATAACCCTAATGAATTTTTCATGGATATGATACCAACATCAAATCATATATCAGACGTCACCCTATCCCCACTGGATTTTGAAGAAGCCATAAACAGTATGCCTATGCACTCTGCACCAGGCCCGGATCCTTGGAACTCCATATTCATCAAGAACTGTAAAAAAACACTATCGCAGGCCCTCCACATTCTGTGGAGACAAAAACTAGATACTGGCGTTATTCCTGACATACTAAAAACAGCAGAGATAGCACCACTCCATAAAGGAAGAAATAAGGCAGAGGCAAAAAATTACAGACCGATAGCACTAACATCGCACATCATAAAAAAATTTGAGAGAGTGCTAAGAAGTAAGATCACAAAATTCATGGAATCACAGCATCTCCATAACCCCGGACAACATGGTTTCAGAACAGGGCGCTCTTGCCTGTCGCAGTTGCTGGACCACTATGATATGGCATTAGATGCTATGGAAGGCAAACAAAACGCTGATGTTATTTACACAGATTTCACAAAAGCTTTTGATAAATGTGACCATGGTGTTATTGCACATAAAATGCGTTCAAAAAGAATTCCCGGAAAAAAAGGCAGATGGATCTACAATTTCCTGACTAACAGAACCCAATGTGCAATAGTCAACAAAATAAAATCCAGCCCATCAACCTCAGTCCCCCAGGGTACTGTGCTTGCTCCAGTACTTTTTCTCATCCTCATATCGGACATAGACAAGAACACAACCTATAGCACTGTATCATCCTTTGCAGATGACACTAGGATCTTCATGAGAGTTGGCAACATAGAGGACACGGCAAACCTCCAATCAGATGTAGATCAGGTCTTTCTATGGGCTACAGAAAAAATATGGTGTTTAACGAAGATAAGTTCCAGCTCATGCGCTATGGAAAAAATGAAAATATAAAAACGGAAACCACATACAAAACTCAGGCAAATCATAACATAGAACGAAAAGGCAATGTAAAGGATCTGGGTGTACTCATGTCGGAAGACCTTACCTTTAAAGAACACAATAAAGTAGCCCTCACAACTGCAAGAAAAATGACTGGTTGGATAACAAGAACTTTTCACACTAGAGATGCTATACCGATGATGATACTTTTCAAAACGCTTGTGCTCTCTAGAGTGGAGTACTGCTGCACAATGACAGCCCCTTTCAAAGCTGGAGAAATTGCTGACCTGGAGAGCGTGCAGAGATCTTTTACTGCTAGAATCCACTCAGTAAAACATCTAAACTATTGGGACCGACTAAAGAGCCTAAATCTGTACTCCCTTGAGCGCAGGCGGGAGAGATACATAATAATTTACACGTGGAAAATATTAGAGGGGCTGGTCCCAAACCTGCACACAGAAATAACAACATATGAGACCAGAAGACATGGCAGGATGTGCAGAATACCCCCGTTGAAAAGCAGAGGTGCAACAGGTACTCTGAGAGAGAACTATCAACATCAGAGGCCCGAGACTGTTAAACACGCTTCCACTACACATAAGGGACATAACTGGCCGACCCCTCACAGTGTTCAAGAGAGAACTATCAACATCAGAGGCCCGAGACTGTTAAACACGCTTCCACTACACATAAGGGACATAACTGGCCGACTCCTCACAGTGTTCAAGAGAGAACTTGACAAACACCTCCAAAGGATACCTTATCAACCAGGCTGTGACTCATACGTCAGGCTGCGAGCAGCCGCGTCCAACAGCCTGGTTGATCAGTCCAGCAACCAGGAGGCCTGGTCGACGACCGGGCCGCGGAGACGCTAAGCCCCGGAAGCACTTCAAAATAACCACGTGAAGGGGCCTCTGTTACAACACTGTCACACACATGAAGGGACCTCTGTTTCAACACTGTCACACACGTGAAGGGACCTCTGTTACAACACTGTCACACACGTGAAGGGGCCTCTGTTATAACACTGTCACACACATGAAGGGACCTCTGTTACAACACTGTCACACACGTGAAGGTGTAACAAGAGAGCAGTACATAGTACATGAACATCATAACAGCATGAACAGGCCACGTGGAGGATGAACAACCCACAGGCGCCAGACAGGCGGCGGCAGACAATGTAAAAGTTACACCTCTGTACAAGTTAGCCATAGAGTCAGGTCAACGGTCATCGAATCACAAAGAGGTCAGAGTTGGTGCCGTCATGATAATCTTCAGGGATTAACCCCTAAACATCAAATGCAAAACCCTCATGTTCAGCTGAGGAGCAGCAGATCATGGGACAGTCAGTAGAGTGGGCGCAGCCCAGTAGGAAGGTGTGTGTGTGGACTCGGGGAAGGAACATCATCTTCCCAGGAAAACTGTGGAACAACATACGAGTAAGTACGGCTCTCTTGTACTAAAGCACCTCATTCAGTACCCTTGGCCTCTAGTAGGGAATATAGTTAGGGAGTGTCTTATTTAAGTATTTTAAATAAAGTCATATATTAATTGTTATTAAATGTGTATTAATGGTTCCTTGCCTTAGTGATATTGGGCCTACCGTCCCCTTTGCCCCAGTGACCTAGTGTTCTTAATTATCCAATATTCCTCCCCCCGTTCGTTTTCCGTGTTGAGGTATTAGTATTGGGTGTGTCCCGCCTTATTCTTGTGTACTCTATAGTTCCCAAGTGGTCAGGATTATTCGAGTGACAGGCCAGGATCCTTGTACCGTTCAATTGTCCCCTACACCTGTCCTGGTAGGTTATTCCATCTGCAAGACCTACGACTCTCACTCCGGTCCCCTGTCCGGTAACTCAGGGTGGTGGCAGCGTCACTCGGTAATTCATACGATAGGTTGTGACTACGATTATCTCTATCTTTCTGTCTCACTCTCTCTCACTAGTGTCTCACTCTCCCTCGCCCTCACTCGCTCTCGTCCTCTCTCTCTCGCTCTCGCTCTCGCTCTGCCTCACTCTTCCTCTCTCGCTCTCTCTCTCTCTCTCTCTCTCTCTCTCTCTCTCTCTCTCTCTCTCTCTCTCTCTCTCTCTCTCTCTCTCTCTCTCTCTCTCTCTCTCTCTCTCTTCTGTTTACTGGTTTACGTCTTCGTATGACGGCCCGAGTGTTAACATCTTACATGATCGATAGCATCTGTTATTACCATAGAAAGAGCGGAGATTGCACGGTTAGCTCAGTGGTAGTAGCGGGTGCACGGTCGAGAGATATACAAGGCGAGTTATTACAATGTGAGATATTACAAAGGGGCCTCTGTTACAACACTGTCACACACGTGAAGGGGCCTCTGTTACAACACTGTCACACACGTGAAGGGGCCTCTGTTACAACACTGTCACACACGTGAAGGGGCCTCTGTTACAACACTGTCACACACGTGAAGGGACCTGTTACAACACTGTCACACACGTGAAGGGGCCTCTGTTACAACACTGTCACACACGTGAAGGGGCCTCTGTTACAACACTGTCACACACGTGAAGGGGCCTCTGTTACAACACTGTCACACACGTGAAGGGGCCTCTGTTACAACACTGTCACACACGTGAAGGGACCTGTTACAACACTGTCACACACGTGAAGGGGCCTCTGTTACAACACTGTCACACACGTGAAGGGGGGCCTCTGTTACAACACTGTCACACACGTGAAGGGGCCTCTGTTACAACACTGTCACACACGTGAAGGGGCCTCTGTTACAACACTGTCACACACGTGAAGGGGCCTCTGTTACAACACTGTCACACACGTGAAGGGACCTCTGTTACAACACTGTCACACACGTGAAGGGGCCTCTGTTACAACACTGTCACACACGTGAAGGGGCCTCTGTTACAACACTGTCACACACGTGAAGGTGCCTCTGTTACAACACTGTCACACACGTGAAGGGGCCTCTGTTACAACACTGTCACACACGTGAAGGGGCCTCTGTTACAACACTGTCACACACGTGAAGGGGCCTCTGTTACAACACTGTCACACACGTGAAGGGGCCTCTGTTACAACACTGTCACACACTGAAGGGGCCTCTGTTACAACACTGTCACACACGTGAAGGGGCCTCTGTTACAACACTGTCACACACGTGAAGGGGCCTCTGTTACAACACTGTCACACACATGAAGGGGCCTCTGTTACAACACTGTCACACACGTGAAGGGACCTCTGTTACAACACTGTCACACACGTGAAGGGGCCTCTGTTACAACAGTCACACACGTGAAGGGGCCTCTGTTACAACACTGTCACACACGTGAAGGGGCCTCTGTTACAACACTGTCACACACGTGAAGGGACCTCTGTTACAACACTGTCACACACGTGAAGGGGCCTCTGTTACAACACTGTCACACACGTGAAGGGGCCTCTGTTACAACAGTCACACACGTGAAGGGGCCTCTGTTACAACACTGTCACACACGTGAAGGGGCCTCTGTTACAACACTGTCACACACGTGAAGGGGCCTCTGTTACAACAGTCACACACGTGAAGGGGCCTCTGTTACAACAGTCACACACGTGAAGGGGCCTCTGTTACAACACTGTCACACACGTGAAGGGGCCTCTGTTACAACACTGTCACACACGTGAAGGGGCCTCTGTTACAACACTGTCACACACGTGAAGGGGCCTCTGTTACAACAGTCACACACGTGAAGGGGCCTCTGTTGTAGCACGTCCTCCCACGTCTGTCGTACCGCAATAGATCAGTAGTTATCGTGTAGCTCTTGTGATTTATATATTTTGATTTTTCACTACAGAAGAGCTAATATATTCTTTATTTTGCAGGTAAGCCACGACAGTGCAGTGCTCGAGCAGTGCCAACAACAGTGCCAACAACAGTGCCGGCAACAGTGTAACACAGTTCACCTGAGGCTCGCCAATCGGTTGTGCATGTTGCTTTGATATTTTATGACATCCCAGAACTCACTCTTCAAGCTGCAAGTTTAACTGAATCTTATATGTCGTAAAGCTTTAGAAGAAAACTTAAAGTGTTGGATGAAGTGTTAAGAGAGAGTACCTGGGCGGCTGGAAACCGAGTCCAGATTAAATATTAAGACCACAAAGTTCTGTGGAGGAAGTCTACTCCAGTATATAATATCGTTCTTAAATTCTTAAGGAACATAAAAAAAATTGTGGCTCTGAAACCTATGACCAATGAATTTTATAATAATAATGTTAATAATTAATTCACAATAAATTTAGAGAAGTGGACTGTAAAACTTTGGTTTAATATAGTGATGCCCATACACATCTTTTGGGGGGGTAAATTCTTTAATGTTACTCTGCGTATAATATAGAATAATATTCATGGATAACAAAATTAATTAATTATCAGTAATTAGGCTATTGGATTAATAGTCTAATTACTGAATGGCAACAATTAGAGGTTTAGCTGCCAATGTTGAACGAAGATTACGTCCAGCAGCTTTATAACCTGTCTAATCCAGTCCGAGTGGGTTATCTCTGGTGACAGGCGACTCTACTGGCTGAGTTACGTTTCTCTTGCCGCTAGCTCCTTCCAGGACGAGCGTGAGTCTTGCTTCCCGACCCTCCCTCCCGGTCACTTGTCCCTCCATACACTTCTTGGTGAATCAGATGCTATTGATATCGTTCGCCTTATGCGTTTCTGTTCTCGTATTGGTATCTTTGGTGATACTTAGCGCCCCTCTGATTATTCCGCACATTTGATGGTGCTACATAACCTACCCGGTTTGGTGCCTTCTTTTATTTGATAATTACTTACTTGCAGCTAGCTCCATGCTGAAATATGAATCACATGTAATTTCCACTTAATGGCATATGTTTATGCATTTACTCGTGAAATTTAAGTGGATTGGGAATAAGAATGCCACTCACGGGAGTTATTAGGTTTGTATACAGCGTAACGACAAGAAACCAACATGATTATATAATAATGGCCAAAATAATAAATCAGTGGTACTCTGCCTTGCCGGACGCGATGTCCGTAAATCTCTTGAAGCTGTCGAATCGATCTGAAGCTTGCTACTGCATTGATGCTCCCAAATTCGATCGATAATAAAGACCAGTTCCAGGGCACCAAACCGCAATTGCGTCTCTCTCTGCCAAGTCTCCTGCTAGTGACGTGCGCGCCACCTCGCGACGAATGTTCGAAACTTAGGTAACAACTTGCAATATTTTATTCTAATTTCCGAATGGATGGAAACATTACTGACGTTATTTTACGTCACAGTAACGTTCATTAGGTAACAGCAGATTGTTTCTTGCTGTGCAAATCATTTAACCTAAATGACGTTAGATGGAAAATATATATTCATAGTGGAAATTTAGTTCATTACTTTGTTTACTGGAACAGCTGATCGCAACTGTATAAATTATTTCCAATATACGGCTATATAATTTGCTAAATAAAAATAAATCTATGGCCAATCTATATTCCTTAATAAATTCTATTAGGTTAGACTGGGTTTAATTCGATTTATAGAAATATATAATTTATTCGCGAGGGAGCTAGGCGACTGACGCAATACTACATACAAGAGTTTACATTCTTGTAAAGCCACTAGTACGTGTAGCGTTTCGGGCAGGTCCTTAACCCTAATTTCCCCGGAATACGACCCCGCCGAATCGTTTAACAACCAGGTACCCGTTCACTGCTGGGTGAACAGAGGCTACAGTTAAGGATTGGTGCCCGGTCAATCCTCCCCGGCCAGGATATGGCCGGGGGAGGATTGTTGCTAATATCTACTGGCCCTAGATATTAGTAAGAATTTGCTGTATGATGCTACTTATTAGTAATGTTAGTAAATGCGTTTTCCTAGATACAATAAATTTATATTAGCACACTAGGGGTTAGTATTTGGGTGTTGGAAATTTGCAACAAGTCCACTTCAGAGTAATGAACTTCCAGTGTATCAACCTGCTAAGCTTCAAACACTAAAAATAATTAAGCTTTGAGGTATCAAGTTGCGTAAGTGTTATGAAATATAAATGCCACAGTTTCCAGCTGCCAAAGTGCCTGTTTGTCAAAGTATCAAAACTGTCCAAGTGTCGATCTGTCAAAGTGCCGGTGTTGTAAATAACCTCACAGTGTGAGCCGTCATACTTTGAAAGTGTATCTTTTCAGGTGCGTATTTCCAAGTGTATTGTTGCTTATCAGAAGTGTTCTCTCTGCACCACTTCATGATTGTATAAATACATCCATTTTTGGGGGTGAAATTTGTGTATATTCTTGTAGTAAGATAGAAGGAATTAACGGGTTAACCCAAGTAGTTTTGTAGAGTTCTGAGAGCAGTATAAAACAACTGCATGTGTCCTTAAACAGCAACGCATGGTAATAACACCTGTACGATAATAACAGCATCGTACGATAATAACACCTGTACGATAATAACAGCATCGTACGATAATAACAAGGGAACTCATTAATAAGAGCCAGGAAACTATAATAAATGTACGGTAATTAGAACACTAAGATAACAACACAGGTCTCTGATAATTACTCAAGTGTAACTATATATCAGAATACGACACTGCATCGTAAAGTAATATTGTGTTTGTACGATATTAATAACAGTTAAGAACAACACTGCATGTATGGTAGTAACTGCATTGTTCACTAAACAACAGCAGTGTGCGACGATAACATCAGTGTACGTTAATAACAGCAGTGTACGACGATAACATCAGTGTACGATAATAACAGCGGTGTGCGACGATAACATCAGTGTACGTTAATAACAGCAGTGTACGACGATAACATCAGTGTACGATAATAACAGCTGTGTGCGACGATAACATCAGTGTACGATAATAACAGCTGTGTGCGACGATAACATCAGTGTACGATAATAACAGCGGTGTGCGACGATAACATCAGTGTACGATAATAACAGCGGTGTGCGACGATAACATCAGTGTACGATAATAACAGCGGTGTGCGACGATAACATCAGTGTACGATAATAACAGCGGTGTGCGACGATAACATCAGTGTACGATAATAACAGCGGTGTGCGACGATAACATCTGTGTACGATAATAACAGCGGTGTGCGACGATAACATCTGTGTACGATAATAACAGCTGTGTGCGACGATAACATCAGTGTACGATAATAGCAGCGGTGTGCGACGATAACATCTGTGTACGATAATAACAGCTGTGTGCGACGATAACATCAGTGTACGATAATAGCAGCGGTGTGCGACGATAACATCTGTGTACGATAATAGCAGCTGTGTGCGACGATAACATCTGTGTACGATAATAACAGCGGTGTGCGACGATAACATCAGTGTACGATAATAACAGAACTGTACAATAATAACAGCCCAGTGAACGATTACAACAGTTGTGAGCAGGAATAGTGTGTAATAAAACATCTGTACGACAAGAGCAGCACACGACAAGAGCAGCACACGACAAGAGCAGCACACGACAAGAGCAGCACACGACAAGAGCAGCACACGACAAGAGCAGCACACGACAAGAGCAGCACACGACAAAAGCAGCACACGACAAGAGCAGCACACGACAAGAGCAGCACACGACAAGAGCAGCACACGACAAGAGCAGCACACGACAAAAGCAGCACACGACAAAAGCAGCACACAGTTATAAAAGGGGGCTTCCCTAACAATAACACTGTACAACGAGAAGTCAAAGGGACGAACAAGACTCTCGAGTTTAGTCCAGGCGTTCCACAGGACCTCCAAAATGTCCAACATTGTGGCTCATCGCGTCATGCAGAGGTCAGTATTATTTTTTTTGTGTGTATTATCGGGGGAGGGTTATTCATTTTATATCAGGGACCCCTTATTAATAAAATAATATAAAAACAATTACTGCAATCAATCAACACTGGAGCACACACTGGAGAATCGCCCTGTAATGATCTCACCAGTGGAGAAGAGGCTCAACACCACTTTATTTGGGGTCTCGGGTCAGATCTGAGCCATTGTGATGAGTACACATCCCGCTGAGCTACTGTGACTTAACCTCACTCTCCTTGCTTTGGGATGACCTCCTTCCAGCTCCCCTTTATGATATTGTGTCTGCTGTCAACCGCCCTCCAACTGTTTCTCTTTCTCTAGAAATTCCTCACCAGGACAAGCGCAAAGACAAGTTGTCTATAAACAAATATTTATTACAAAGTACAAAGAATAAAGAAATATCATCATATTATCAGGTCTAACACACCTGCATCACGGTTATATAATACCAGTATTCCAACAGATACAGTACACTAGGCTGCTGCCTAACCTCCGCCAGGGACCTCCTGCCCTCTCACGTCGTCTGGGCGAGGCAACTTGCATATTATTATTTTTTTTTTTTTTGAGATATATACAAGAGTTGTTACATTCTTGTACAGCCACTAGTACGAGTAGCGTTTCGGGCAGGTCCCTGGAATACGATCCCCTACCGCGAAGAATCGTTTTTTCATCCAAGTACACATTTTACTGTTGCGTTAAACAGAGGCTACAGTTAAGGAATTGTGCCCAGTAAATCCTCCCCGGCCAGGATACGAACCCATGACATAGCGCTCGCGGAACGCCAGGCGAGTGTCTTACCACTACACCACGGAGATTTAGCTGAAACCAGAAAATATTAACATTATCAGCTTACATTGCATCATTCATAACATATGAATTTATGCACTGCCTCAAACAATCATGGTGTCCATATAACTCTCTTTAATACGTCCTGAAAGCCATTATCAGGTCCATCTATCCATGGGTCCTGGAATTAGGTATGTACTCTTGAAGCTCCTATATTGCTGTCAGAAATATCGACACTATTTACTAACATTTAATACAATAGGCAGTTAATATTGCTGCTGTTTTGTAATACCAAATTAACCCTAGAAACAGTACTGTAATCACTCTTAGAAAATGAGTCACAGTGGAAATTTCCTCAGGTAGAAAATAGAAATATCATTGCCACATGTCGTCACTAAACTCACTAGTTATATTATTAGGAATCATTCTTAATTCAGCAGTTTCTGGACTGTAAACACCATAAAAACATTACCATCTTAATTATCAGTACCAAAATAGAGTAAGTGTGGGTCCTCTATCTGCTTCGTGACGACATCTGGACAAAAGAGTGAAGGCGTCAGTGGGAGGGAGGCCACCGTCAGTCGCCATATAATTTTAACACCAGTCTCGCTGGAGCATATCTAGCTCTACTAATTTACCCTTGGACCAGTGTTATGGGACTAATAGTGCTCCCGTTATCAACACAACTTCGTCTACAATAAGGGAAGTGTCCTAATTCCCAAACCTTCTATCTTTCATTCCTGATCAGTGTATATTAAGGAAAATCATTTAGGATACAAGTCGGGACTCAAAACAGAGTGAGCAATATTTTCATCTCTTGAACAAAAGAACAAATCCACTAGGGTCGTGACGAGGGTTCGAACCTACGTCCGAGACGATCCTAGTCGCTGCCTTAATCGACTGAGCTACGACATGGTCAAAAGAATTGCAACCAGAAGTTCTACTGAACTTACTCGGATCCTGCAGCCTCTCCGAGACACAAACCAGGGTTTTACACACTGCCTCTATGCACTCGAGCTCTATCAACAAGCTGTTTTACCTCTTCACCGTTATTTCATTACACACAGAAGGTGAAGGGACGATGACGTTTCGGTCCGTCCTGGACCATTCTCAAGTCGATTGTCTTGAGATTGTCACAGTCGACTTGAGAATGGTCCAGGACGGACGAAAACGTTGTCGTCCCTTCACCTTCTAGTATGTTGTCTGGTCAACATACTTCAGCCACGTTATTGTGACTCATCGCCTGCATACACACACAAATCACAATAGCGTTATGCATCAAATGAACAAATCCACAAGAGCCGTGACGAGGGTTCGAACCTACGTCTGAGAGAAGACCTTCCTTGAAGAAAGATTAACTCGGGCCATATTACAGCCTAGCTTCAAAGTAATGGCCCAGAACAAGACAACATCAACAGTTTCATCTAATATCCAAGTTAAGCTGAAGCTCGACTCCCTCTAGGTAGTTTACCAACTTTCTCAGGAAAAGATGAGGAAGATTGGGACAAATTTTGGAACAAATTCGAAGACCTTGTGGACTCAGAACTATCTTTACCTAAGAATAGTAAATTCTCTTATCTACAAGGTCAATTATCAGGTGAAGCTAAATCAGTAGTATTCCGTCTAAGGTTAACTAACGACGACTATGACCTTTCAGTACAATTCAAGGATAATTATGCTGATCCAGAAGTAAGAACATCACATTTAGTTCATGAGCTGTTGCATTTACCCTCACCGGAGGCTTCAGCTAATTCACCCCAAGTTTTTAAGCTGGAGGTCGAGTCAATGATGAAGGCCCTCAGCCTGACAGCCAATACAACCAGGGGTGAGTGGGTCATGAAAATAATTGTCCAGGACAAAATACCTTAGGACATATTAAGACAAATGAGTGCTCATTACAATAAAAGTATCTTATCCTTAAATTAAATATCTGAGGATTTACGTTCAGTAATTCATCAACTTTGTACATATGACAAATTAAAACCACCAAGTAAACCTTCAGGAACCAATAATAGTCAACTACAGAGTACCAAACATACTCTAAATAAATTTAATCATTCTATTTCCACACCAAAGTGGAACAGTGACAGTGTGGGCTCATATGCAATTGGACCCTCCAAACCTATAGTTACTGTCACCCAAGACGGTGACTCCAAAATGTACTGTAAGCTATGAAACATGTTTGTTCTGCCAGGAGAAACATTCAATGTACCACTGCACCAATTCCTGATCGAGACGCCCGTGTCGAGCGACTCAAAGAGTTGCAAAATTGCACGAGGTGCCGCAGGAAACAACTCCAACACCTGTGAAACCCAATCATACACCTGTAATAGGTGTAACAAGGGTCAGCACCATGCAGCATTGTGCAGGGACACCAAAATAAAGTCTCCATACCCCAAGGTGGAAGATAACATTCCCACCACAGTACAGTACTGCAAGATGCGGCACAAAGTTAAGTGTCCTACCGGGAAAGTCGCAAAATAATGTGGCTGCCTACTGCCCAAATTACCATCCAAAATAAAAGGACCAGGGTCCATACCCATGGGTTGTTTGACCAAGGGTCCCAGAGAATATTTGTCACTTAAAAAGTAGCAGATCTACAATTAAAGCCTATAAAACAGGTAAACTTAAATAATTCGGGATTCCTAGCTGATACAGGATCTCAAGTCTACCAGGTTACTTTGAGGTGATTTCGGGACTCAGCGACCCCGCGGCTCGGTCCTCGATCAGGCCTCCTCGTTGCTGGACTGGTCAACCAGGTTGTTGGACGCGGCTGCTCGCAGCCTGTTGTATGAGTCACAGCCCGGTTCATCAGGTATCCTTTGGGGTGTTTGTCAAGTTCTCTCCTGAACACTGTGAGGGGTCGGCCAGTTATGCCCCTTATGTGTAGTGGAAGCGTGTTGAACAGTCTCGGGCCTCTGATGTTGATAGTTCTCTCTTGAACACTGTGAGGGGTCGGCCAGTTATGCCCCTTATGTGTAGTGGAAGCGTGTTTAACAGTCTCGGGCCTCTGATGTTGATAGTTCTCTCTTGAACACTGTGAGGGGTCGGCCAGTTATGTCTCTTATGTGTAGTGGAAGCGTGTTTAACAGTCTCGGGCCTCTGATGTTGATAGTTCTCTCTTGAACACTGTGAGGGGTCGGCCAGTTATGTCCCTTATGTGTAGTGGAAGCGTGTTGAACAGTCTCGGGCCTCTGATGTTGATAGTTCTCTCTTGAACACTGTGAGGGGTCGGCCAGTTATGCCCCTTATGTGTAATGGAAGCGTGTTGAACAGTCTCGGGCCTCTGATGTTGATAGTTCTCTCTTGAACACTGTGAGGGGTCGGCCAGTTATGTCCCTTATGTGTAGTGGAAGCGTGTTGAGCAGTCTCGGGCCTCTGATGTTGATAGTTCTCTCTTGAACACTGTGAGGGGTCGGTCAGTTATGTCCCGTATGTGTAGTGGAAGCGTGTTGAACAGTCTCGGGCCTCTGATGTTGATAGTTCTCTCTTGAACACTGTGAGGGGTCGGCCAGTTATGCCCCTTATGTGTAGTGGAAGCGTGTTGAACAGTCTCGGGCCTCTGATGTTGATAGTTCTCTCTTGAACACTGTGAGGGGTCGGCCAGTTATGTCCCTTATGTGTAGTGGAAGCGTGTTGAACAGTCTCGGGCCTCCGATGTTGATAGTTCTCTCTTGAACACTGTGAGGGGTCGGCCAGTTATGCCCCTTATGTGTAGTGGAAGCGTGTTGAACAGTCTCGGGCCTCTGATGTTGATAGTTCTCTCTTGAACACTGTGAGGGGTCGGCCAGTTATGCCCCTTATGTGTAGTGGAAGCGTGTTGAACAGTCTCGGGCCTCTGATGTTGATAGTTCTCTCTTGAACACTGTGAGGGGTCGGTCAGTTATGTCCCTTATGTGTAGTGGAAGCGTGTTGAACAGTCTCGGGCCTCTGATGTTGATAGTTCTCTCTTGAACACTGTGAGGGGTCGGCCAGTTATGTCCCTTATGTGTAGTGGAAGCGTGTTAAACAGTCTCGGGCCTCTGATGTTGATAGAGTTCTCTCTCAGAGTACCTGTTGCACCTCTGCTTTTCAACGGGGGTATTCTGCACATCCTGCCATGTCTTCTGGTCTCATGTACTCACCTAATTGTGCTTGTGGGGGTAGAGCTCTGGCTTTTTGGTCCCGCCTCTCAACCGTCAATCAACAGGTGTACAGGTTCCTGAGCCTATTGGGCTCTATCATATCTACACTTGAAACTGTGTATGGAGTCAGCCTCCACCACATTACTTCCTAATGCATTCCATTTGTCAACCACTCTGACACTAAAAAGTTCTTTTTAATATCTCTGTGGCTCATTTGGGCACTCAATTTCCACCTGTGTCCCCTAGTGCGTGTTCCCCTTGTGTTAAATAGTCTGTCTTTATCTACCCTATCAATTCCCTTGAGAATCTTGAATGTGGTGATCATGTCCCCACTAACTCTTCTGTCTTCCAGCGAAGTGAGGTTTAATTCCCGCAGTCTTTCCTCGTAGCTCATACCTTTCAGCTCTGGTACTAATCTGGTTGCAAACCTTTGAACCTTTTCCAGTTTGGTCTTATCCTTGACTATATATGGACTCCGTGCTGGGGCTGCATACTCCAGGATTGGTCTGACATATGTGGTATACAAAGTTTTGAATGATTCTTTACACAAGTTTCAGAATGCCGTTCATATGTTGGCCAGCCTGGCATATGCCGCTGATGTTATCCTCTTGATATGTGCTGCAGGAGACAGGTCTGGCGTGATATCAACCCCCAAGTCTTTCTCTTTCTCAGACTCATGAAGAATTTCATGTGGTGTTATTTCTGTGTGCAGTTTTAGGACCATCCCCCCCCCTGGTGTACCGCAGTTCCCCCTGGTGTACCACAGTTCCCCCTGGTGTACCACAGTTCCCCCTGGTGTACAACAGTTCCCCCTGGTGTACTGCAGTTCCCCCTGGTGTACAACAGTTCCCCCTGGTGTACCGCAGTTCCACCTGGTGTACCACAGTTCCCCCTGGTGTACAACAGTTCCCCCCTGGTGTACTACAGTTCCCCCCTGGTGTACTACAATTCCCCTAGTGTACAACAGTTCCCCCTAGTGTACCGCAGTTCCCCCTGGTGTACAACAGTTCCCCCTGGTGTACTACAGTTCCCCCTGGTGTACAACAGTTCCCCCTGGTGTACCGCAGTTCCCCCTGGTGTACAACAGTTCCCCCCTGGTGTACTACAGTTCCCCCTGGTGTACAACAGTTCCCCCAAGTGTACCGCAGTTCCCCCAGGTGTACCGCAGTTCCCCCTGGTGTACAACAGTTCCCCCTGGTGTACTGCAGTTCCCCCTGGTGTACCACAGTTCCCCCTGGTGTACCACAGTTCCCCTGGTGTACCACAGTTCCCCCTGTGGTACAACAGTTCCCCCTGGTGTATTACAGTTCCCCCCTGGTGTACTACAGTTCCCTCCTGGTGTACCGCAGTTCCCCCTGGTGTACTACAGTTCCCACTGGTGTACCACAGTTCCCCCCTGGTGTACCACATTTCCCCTTGGTGTACCACAGTTCCCCCTGGTGTACCACAGTTCCCCCTGGTGTACCACAGTTACCCCTGGTGTACCACAGTTCCCCCTGGTGTACAACAGTTCCCCCTGGTGTACTACAGTTCCCCCTGGTGTACTACAGTTCCCCCTGGTGTACTACAGTTCCTCCTGGTGTACCACAGTTCCCCCTGGTGTACTAGAGTTCCCCCTGGTGTACTACAGTTCCCCCCTGGTGTACCGCAGTTCCCCCTGGTGTACTACAGTTCCCCCTGGTGTACTACAGTTCCCCATGGTGTACAACAGTTCCCCCTGGTGTACCGCAGTTCCCCCTGGTGTACAACAGTTCCCCTGGTGTACTACAGTTCCCCCTGGTGTACTACAGTTCCCCCTGGTGTACTATAGTTCCCCCTGGTGTACTAAAGTACCCCTTGGTGTACCGCAGTTCCCCCTGGTGTACCGCAGTTCCCCCTGGTGTACAACAGTTACCCCTGGTGTACCACAGTTCCCCCTGGTGTACTACAGTTCCCCCTGGTGTACTACAGTTCCCCCTGGTGTACTACAGTTCCCCCTGGTGTACTACAGTTCCCCATGGAGTACTACAGTTCCCCCTTGTGTACTACAGTTCCCCCTGGTGTACCACAGTTCCCCCTGGTGTACTACAGTTCCCACTGGTGTACCACAAATCCCCCTGGTGTACAACAGTTCCCCCTGGTGTACTACAGTTCCCCCTGGTGTACTACAGTTCCCCGTGGTGTACTACAGTTCCCCCTGGTGTACCACAGTTCCCCCTGGTGTACTACAGTTCCCACTGGTGTACCACAAATCCCCCTGGTGTACAACAGTTCCCCCTGGTGTACTACAGTTCCCCCTGGTGTACTACAGTTCCCCGTGGTGTACTACAGTTCCCCCTGGTGTACCAAAGTTCCCCCTGGTGCATCACAGTTCCTCCTGGTGTACAACATTTCCCCCCGTGGTGTACCACAGTTCCCCCTGGTGTACCACAGTCCCCCCTGGTGTACTACAGTTCACCCTGGTGTACCACAGTCCCCCCCGGTGTACCGCAGTTCCCCCTGGTGAACTACAGTTCCCCCTGGTGTACCACAGTCCCCCCTGGTGTACCGCAGTTCCCCCTAGTGTACCACAGTTCTCCCAGGTGAACTACAGTTCCCCCCTGGTGTACTACAGTTCCCCTGGTGTACAACAGTTCCCCCTAGTGTACCACAGTTCCCCCTGGTGTACAACAGTTCCCCCTGGTGTACTACAGTTCCCTCTGGTGTACAACAGTTCCCCCTGGTGTACCGCAGTTCCCCCTGGTGTACAACAGTTCCCCCTGGTGTACTACAGTTCCCCCTGGTGTACAACAATTACCGCTGGTGTACTACAGTTCCCCCTGGTGTACAACAGTTCCGCCAAGTGTACCGCAGTTCCCCCAGGTGTAACGCAGTTCCCCTGGTGTACAACAGTTCCCCCTGGTGTACTGCAGTTCCCCCTGGTGTACCACAGTTCCCCCTGGTGTACCACAGTTCCCCCTGGTGTACCACAGTTCCCCCTGTGGTACAACAGTTCCCCCTGGTGTATTACAGTTCCCCCCTGGAGTACTACAGTTCCCTCCTGGTGTACCGCAGTTCCCCCTGGTGAACTACAGTTCCCACTGGTGTACCACAGTTCCCCCTGGTGTACCACAGTTCCCCCTGGTGTACCACAGTTCCCCCTGGTGTACCACAGTTCCCCCTGGTGTACCACAGTTCCCCCTGGTGTACCACAGTTACCCCTGGTGTACCACAGTTCCCCCTGGTGTACAACAGTTCCCCCTGGTGTACTACAGTTCCCCCTGGTGTACTACAGTTCCTCCTGGTGTACCACAGTTCCCCCTGGTGTACTAGAGTTCCCCCTGGTGTACTACAGTTTCCCCCTGGTGTACCGCAGTTCCCCCTGGTGTACTACAGTTCCCCCTGGTGTACTACAGTTCCCCCTGGTGTACAACAGTTCCCCCTGGTGTACCGCAGTTCCCCCTGGTGTACAACAGTTCCCCTGGTGTACTACAGTTCCCCCTGGTGTACTACAGTTCCCCCTGGTGTACTATAGTTCCCCCTGGTGTACTACAGTACCCCTTGGTGTACCGCAGTTTCTCCTGGTGTACCGCAGTTCCCCTGGTGTACAACAGTTACCCCTGGTGTACCACAGTTCCCCCTGGTGTACTACAGTTCCCCCTGGTGTACTACAGTTCCCCCTGGTGTACTACAGTTCCCCCTGGTGTACCACAGTCCCCCCTGGTGTACCACAGTTCCCCCTGGTGTACCGCAGTTCCCCCTGGTGTACCACAGTTCCCCCTGGTGAAACGCAGTTCCCCCTGGTGTACAACAGTTCCCCCTGGTGTACTACAGTTCCCCCTGGTGTACCACAGTTCTCCCTGGTGTACTACAGTTCCCCCTGGTGTACCATAGATCCCCCTGGTGTACAACAGTTCCCCCTGGTGTAGCACAGTTCCCCCTAGTGTACTACAGTTCCCCCTGGTGTACTACAGTTCCCCCTGGTGTACTACATTTCCCCCTGGTGTACAACAGTTCCCCCTGGTGTACTCCAGTTCCCCCTGGTGTACTACAGTCCCCCCTGATGTACTACAGTTCCCCCTGGTGTACTACAGTTCCCCCTGGTGTACCACAGTTCCCCCTGGTGTACTACAGTTCCCCCTGGTGTACTACAGTTCCCCCTAGTGTACTACAGTTCCCCCTGGTATACCGCAGTTCCCCCTGGTGTACAACAGTTCCCCCTGGTGTACTACAGTTCCCCCTGGTGTACCACAGTTCTCCCTGGTGTACTACAGTTCCCCCTGGTGTACGACAGTTCTCCCTGGTGTACAACAGTTCCCCCTGGTGTACTACATTTCCCCCTAAAGTACTACAGTTCCCCCTGGGGTACTACAGTTCCCCCTGGTGTGCTACAGATTCCCCTGGTGCACCACAGTTCCCCCTGGTGTACTACAGTTCCCCCTTGTGTACTACAGTTCCCCGTGGTGTACCACAGTTCCCCCTGGTGTACTATAGTTCCCCCCTGGTATACCACAGTTCCCCCTGGTGCACTACAGTTCCCCCTGGTGTACCGCAGTTCCCCCTGGTGTACCGCAGTTCCCCCTGGTGTACTACAGTTCCCCCTAATGTACCACAGTTCCCCCTGGTGTACCACAGTCCCCGCCTGGTGGACCACAGTTTCCTTCTGGTGTACCACAGTCCCCCCTCGAGTACCGCAGTTCCCCCCTGGTGTACCACATTTCCCTCTGGTGTACCGCAGTTCCCCCTGGTGTACCACAGTTCCCCCTGGTGTACCGCAGTTCCCACCTGGTGTTCCACAGATCCCCTCGTGGTGTACCGCAGTTCCCCCTGGTGTACCGCAGTTCTCCCTGGTGTACCTCAGTTCCCCCCTGGTGTACTGCAGTCCCCCTTGGAGTACCGCAGTTCCCCCTGGTGTGCCACAGTTCCCCTGGTGTACCACAGTTTCCCCCTGTGTACTACAGATCCCCTTGGTGTACCACAGTTTCCCCCTGGTGCACAACATTTCCCCTCTGGTGTACTACAGTTCCACTTCTGGTGTACCACAGTTTCCCCCTGGTGTACCACAGTTCCCCCGGTGTACCACCGTTCTCCCTGGTGTACCACAGTTCCCCCTGGTGTACTACAGTTCCTCCCTGGTGTGCCACGGTTTCCCCCTGGTGTACCACAGTTCCCCCCCTGGTGTACCACAGTTCCCGCCTGGTGTACCACAGTTCCCCTGGTGTACCACAGTTCCCCTTGGTGTACAACAGTTTCCCCCTGGTGTACCACAGTTCCACCCCTGATGTACTACAGTTCCCCTTTGTGTACTACAGTTGCCCCTGGTGTACTACAGTTCCCCCCTGGTGTACCACAGTTCCCCTGGTGTATTACAGTTCCCCCCTGGTGTACCACAGTTCCCCCTGGTGTACTACAGTTCCCTCTCTGGTGTACCACAGTTCCCCCTGGTGTACCACAGTTCCCCTTGGTGTACCACAGTTTCCCTTTGGTGAACTACAGTTCCCCCCTGGTGTACTACAGTTGCCCCTGGTGTACTACAGTTGCCCCTAGTGTACTACAGTTCCCCCCTGATTTTCCACAGTTCCCATGGTGTTCCACAGTTCCCCCTGGTTTACCTCAGTTCCCCCTTGTGTATCACAGTTCTCCCTGGTGTAACACAGTTCCCCCTGGTGTACCACAGTTCTCTCTGGTGTACTACAGTTCCCCCCCTGGAGTACCGCAGTTCCCCCTGGTGTACCACAGTTCCCCCAATGGTGTACCGCAGTTCCGCCCTGGTGTACCACAGTTCCCCCTGGTGTACTACAGTTCCCCCTGGTGTACTACAGTTCCCCCTGGTGTAATACAGTTCCCCCTGGTGTACTACAGTTCCCTCTGGTGTACTACAGTCCCCACTGGTGTACTACAGTTCCCCCTGGTGTACTACAGTTCCCGCTGGTGTACCACAGTTCCCCTGGTGTACTACAGTTCCCCCTGGTGTACTACAGTTCCCCCTGGTGTACTACAGTTCCCCCTGGTGTACAAAAGTTCCCCCTGGTGTACTACAGTTCCCCCTGGTGTACCACAGTTCCCCCTGGTGTACTACAGTTCCCCCTGGTGTACCACAGTTCCCCCTGGTGTACAACAGTTCCCCCCTGGTGTACTACAGTTCCCCCTAGTGTACTACAGTTCCCCGTGGTGTACTACAGTTCCCCCTGGTGTACCAAAGTTCCCCCTGGTGCATCACAGTTCCTCCTAGCGTACCACATTTCCCCCCGTGGTGTACCAAAGTTCCCCCTGGTGTACCACAGTCCCCCCTGGTGTACTACAGTTCCCCCTGGTGTACCACAGTCCCTCTTGGTGTACCGCAGTTCCCCCTGGTGAACTACAGTTCCCCCTGGTGTACCACAGTCCCCACTGGTGTACCGCAGTTCCCCCTAGTGTACCACAGTTCTCCCTGGTGAACTACAGTTCCCCCTGGTGTACTACAGTTCCCCCTCTGGTGAACCACAGTTCCCCCTGGTGTCCCAGTTCCCGCTGGTGTGCTACAGATCCCCTGGTGTACCACAGTTCCTACTGGGGTACCACAGTTCTCCCTGGTGTAATACAGTTCCCCCTAGTGTACTATAAATCCCCCCTGGTGTACCACAGTTCCCAATGGGGTACCACAGTTCCCCCTGGTGTACTACAGTTCCCCCTGGTGCACTACAGTTCCCCGTTGTGTACCACAGTTCCCTCTGGTGTACTATAAATCCCCCCGGGTATACCACAGTTCCCCCTGGTGTACTACAGTTCCCCCTGGTGTACTACAGTTCCCCCCTGGTATACCGCAGTTCCCCCTGGTGTACCGCAGTTCCCCCTGGTGTACTACAGTTCCCCCATGGTGTACCACAGTTCCCCCTGGTGTACTACAGTTCCCCGTGGTGTACAACAGTTCCCCCTGGTGTACCACAGTTCCCCTGGTGTACTACAGTTCCCCATGGTGTACTACAGTTACCCCTGGTGTACTACGGTTCCCCCTGGTGTACAACAGTTCCCCCTGGTGTACTGCAGTTCCCCCTGGTGTACTACAGTCCCCCCTGATACACTACAGTTCCCCCTGGTGTACTACAGTTCCCCCTGGTGTACCACAGTTCCTCCTGGTGTACTACAGTTCCCCCTGGTGTACTATATTTCCCCCTGGTGTACTACAGTTCCCCCTGGTGAACCGCAGTTCCCCCTGGTGTACAACAGTTCCCCCTGGTGTACTACAGTTCCCCCTGGTGTACCACAGTTCCCCCTGGTGTACTACAGTTCCCCCCGGTGTACTACAGTTCCCCCTGGTGTACTACATTTCCCCCTGGTGTACTACAGTTCCCCCTGGTGTACCACAGATCCCCCTGGTGTACAACAGTTCCCCCTGGTGTAGCACAGTTCCCCCTGGTGTACTACAGTTCCCCCTGGTGTATTACGGTTCCCCCTGGTGTACCACAGTTCCCCCTGGTGTACTACAGTTCCCCCTGGTGTACTACAGTTCCCCCTAGTGTACTACAGTTCCCCCTGGTGTACCGCAGTTCCCCCTGGTGTACAACAGTTCCCCCTGGTGTACTACAGTTCCCCCTGGTGTACCACAGTTCTCCCTGGTGTACTACAGTTCCCCCTGGTGTACCACAGTTCTCCCTGGTGTACAACAGTTCCCCCTGGTGTACCGCAGTTCCCACCTGGTGTTCCACAGATCCCCCCGTGGTGTACCGCAGTTCCCCCTGGTGTACCACAGTTCTCCTTGGTGTACCTCAGTTCCCCCCTGGTGTACCACAGTTTCCCCCTGTGTACTACAGATCCCCTTGGTGTTCCACAGTTTCCCCCTGGTGCACAACAGTTCCCCTCTGGTGTACTACAGTTCCACTTCTGGTGTACCACAGTTCCCCCCTGGTGTACCACAGTTCCCCCGGTGTACCACCGTTCTCCCTGGTGTACCACAGTTCCCCCTGGTGTACTACAGTTCCTCCCTGGTGTGCCACAGTTTCCCCCTGGTGTACCACAGTTCCCCCCCTGGTGTACCACAGTACTCCCTGGTGTACTAAAGTTCCCCCCTGGTGTACAACAGTTCCCCTTGGTGTACTACAGTTCCCGCCTGGTGTACCACAGTTCCCCTGGTGTACCACAGTTCCCCTTGGTGTACAACAGTTTCCCCCTGGTGTACCACAGTTCCACCCCTGGTGTACTACAGTTCCCCTTGGTGTACTACAGTTGCCCCTGGTGTAATACAGTTCCCCCCTGGTGTACCACAGTTCCCCTGGTGTATTACAGTTCCCCCCTGGTGTACCACAGTTCCCCCTGGTGTACTACAGTTCCCTCTCTGGTGTACCACAGTTCCCCCTGGTGTACCACAGTTCCCCTTGGTGTACCACAGTTTCCCTTTGGTGAACTATAGTTCCCCCCTGGTGTACTACAGTTGCCCCTGGTGTACTACAGTTGCCCCTAGTGTACTACAGTTCCCCCCTGATGTTCCACAGTTCCCCTGGTGTTCCAAAGTTCCCCCTGGTGTACCGCAGTTCCACCTGGTGTACCGCAGTTCTCTTTGGTGTACCTCAGTTCCCCCCTGGTGTACTGCAGTTCCCCTTGGAGTACCGCAGTTCCCCCTGGTGTGCCACAGTTCCCCTGGTGTACCACAGTTCCCCCTGGTGTACCACAGTTTCCCCCTGTGTACTACAGATCCCCTTGGTGTACCACAGTTTCCCCCTGGTGCACAACAGTTCCCCTTTGGAGTACTACAGTTCCACTTCTGGTGTACCACAGTTCCCCCCTGGTGAACCACAGTTCCCCCGGTGTACCACCGTTCTCCCTGGTGTACCACAGTTCCCCCTGGTGTACTACAGTTCCTCCCTGGTATGCCACAGTTCCCCCCTGGTGTACCACAGTTCCCCCCTGGTATACCACAGTACTCCCTGGTGTACTTAAGTTCCCCCCTGGTGTACCACAGTTCCCCTTGGTGTACCACAGTTCCCGCCTGGTGTACCACAGTTCCCCTGGTGTACCACAGTTCCCCTTGGTGTACAACAGTTTCCCCCTGGTGTACCACAGTTCCACCCCTGGTGTACTACAGTTCCCCCTGGGGTACTACAGTTGCCCCTGGTTTACTACAGTTCCCCCCTGGTGTACCACAGTTCCCCTGGTGTACTACAGTTCCCCCCCTGGTGTACCACAGTTCCCCCTGGTGTACTACAGTTCCCTCTCTGGTGTACCACAGTTCCCCCTGGTGTATCACAGTTCCCCTTGGTGTACCACAGTTTCCCCCTGGTGTACTACAGTTCCCCCCCTGGTGTACTACAGTTGCCCCTGGTGTACTACAGATGCCCCTGGTGTACTACAGTTCCCCCCTGATGTTCCACAGTTCCCCTGGTGTTCCACAGTTCCCCCTGGTGTACCACAGTTCTCTCTGGTGTACTACAGTTCCCCCCCTGGAGTACCGCAGTTCCCCCTAAGGTACCACAGTTCCCCCCTGGTGTACCGCAGTTCCGCCCTGGTGTACCACAGTTCCCCCTGGTGTAGTACAGTTGCCCCTGGTGTACTACAGTTGCCCCTGGTGTACTACAGTTCCCCCCTTGTGTATCACAGTTCTCCCTGGTGTACCACAGTTCCCCCTGGTGTACCACAGTTCTCTCTGGTGTACTACAGTTCCCCCCCTGGAGTACCGCAGTTCCCCCTAAGGTACCACAGTTCCCCCCCTGGTGTACCGCAGTTCCGCCCTGGTGTACCACAGTTCCCCCTGGTGTACTACAGTTCCCCCTGGTGTACTACAGTTCCCCCTGGTGTAATACAGTTCCCGCTGGTATACCACAGTTCCCCCAGGTTTACCACAGTTCCCCTGGTGTACCGCAGTTCCCCCTGGTGTACCACAGTTCCCCCTGGTGTACTACTGTTTCCCTTGGTGTACTACAGTTCCCCCCTGGTGTACCACAGTTCCCCCTTGGTGTACTACAGTTCCCTCTGGTGTACCACAGTTCCCTCTGGTGTACCACAGTTCCCCCTGGTGATTTACAGTTCCCCCTGGTGTGCTACAGTTCCCTCTATGTGTATCACAGTTCCCCCCTGGTTTACATCAGTTCCCCCTGGTTTACTGCAGTTCTCCCTGGTGTATCACAGTTCCCCTTGGTGTACCACATTTCCCCCCTGGTGTACCACAGTGCCCCCTGGTGTACTACAGTTCCCCCTGGTGTACTAGAGTTCCCCCTGGTGTACCACAGTTCCCCATGGTATACTACAGTTCTCCCTGGTGTACTACAGTTCCCCCTGGTGTACCACAGTATCCCCTAGTGTACTACAGTTCCCCCTGTTGTACTACAGTTCCCCCCTGGTGTACCGCAGTTCCCCCTGGTGTACCTCAGTTCCCCCTGGTGTACCACATTTCCCCCTGGTGTACCACAGTTCCCCCTGGTTTACCACAGTTCCCCTTGGTGTACCACAGTTTCCACTTGGAGTACTACAGTTCCCCCTGGTGTACCACAGTTCCCTCCTGGTGTACTACAGTTCCCCCTGGTGAACTACAGTTCCCACTGGTGTACTACAGTTCCCCCTTGTTGTACCACAGTTTCCCCCTGGTGTACCACAGTTCCCCCTGGTGCACCACAGTTCCCTCTTGGTGTACTACAGTTCCCCCCTGGTGTACTACAGTTCCCCCCTGATGGATAACAGTTCCCCCTGGTGTACCACAGTTCCTCCTGGTGTACTACTGTTCCCCCTGGTGTACTACAGTTCCTCCCTGGTGTACTACAGTTCCCCCTGGTGTGCTACAGTTCCCCCTGGTGTACTACAGTTCCCCCTGGTGTACTACAGTTCCCCCCTGGTGTACCACAGTTCCCCCTGATGTACCACAGTTCCCCGTTGGTATACTACAGTTCCCCTTGGTGTACTACAGTTCCTCCTAGTGTACCACAGTTCCCCCTGGTGTACTACAGTTTCCCTGGTATATTACAGTTTCCTCCTGGAGTACTACAGTTCCCCCTGGTGTACCACAGTTCCCCCTGGTGTACCACAGTTCCCCCTGGTGTACCACAGTTCCCCGTGATATACTACAGTTCCCCCCTGATGTACCGCAGTTCCCCCTGGTGTACCACAGTTCCCCCCCTGGTGTACTACAGTTCTCCCTGGTGTACCACAGTTCCCCCCTGGTGTACCACAGTTCCCCTTGGTGTACTACAGTTCCCCCTAGTGTACCACAGTTTCCCTGGTGTACTAGAGTTCCCCATGGTGTACCACAGTTCCCCGTGGTGTACCATAGTTCCCCCTGGTGTACTATAGTTCCGCCTGGTATAACACAGTTCCCCCTGGTGTACTACAGTTCCCCCCATGGTGTACCGCAGTTCCCCCTGGTGTACCGCAGTTCCATCTCGTGTACCGCAGTTCCTCTTGGTGTACCGCAGTCCTTTTCCGGGTGTACCACAGTTTCCCTCGTGTACCACAGTTCTCCCTGGAGTATTACAATTCCCCCTGGTGTACTACAGTTCCCCCCTTGAGTACCGCAGTTCCCCTTGGTGTACCACAGTTCCCCCTGGTGTACTACAGTTCCCCCTGGTGTACTACAGTTCCCCCTAGTGTACTACAGTTCCCCCTGGTGTACCGCAGTTCCCCCTGGTGTACAACAGTTCCCCCTGGTGTACTACAGTTCCCCCTGGTGTACCACAGTTCTCCCTGGTGTACTACAGTTCCCCCTGGTGTACCACAGTTCTCCCTGGTGTACAACAGTTCCCCCTGGTGTACCGCAGTTCCCACCTGGTGTTCCACAGATCCCCCCGTGGTGTACCGCAGTTCCCCCTGGTGTACCACAGTTCTCCTTGGTGTACCTCAGGTCCCCCCTGGTGTACCACAGTTTCCCCCTGTGTACTACAGATCCCCTTGGTGTTCCACAGTTTCCCCCTGGTGCACAACAGTTCCCCTCTGGTGTACTACAGTTCAACTTCTGGTGTACCACAGTTCCCCCCTGGTGTACCACAGTTCCCCCGGTGTACCACCGTTCTCCCTGGTGTACCACAGTTCCCCCTGGTGTACTACAGTTCCTCCCTGGTGTGCCACAGTTTCCCCCTGGTGTACCACAGTTCCCCCCCTGGTGTACCACAGTACTCCCTGGTGTACTAAAGTTCCCCCCTGGTGTACCACAGTTCCCCTTGGTGTACTACAGTTCCCGCCTGGTGTACCACAGTTCCCCTGGTGTACCACAGTTCCCCTTGGTGTACAACAGTTTCCCCCTGGTGTACCACAGTTCCACCCCTGGTGTACTACAGTTCCCCTTGGTGTACTACAGTTGCCCCTGGTGTAATACAGTTCCCCCCTGGTGTACCACAGTTCCCCTGGTGTATTACAGTTCCCCCCTGGTGAACCACAGTTCCCCCTGGTGTACTACAGTTCCCTCTCTGGTGTACCACAGTTCCCCCTGGTGTACCACAGTTCCCCTTGGTGTACCACTGTTTCCCTTTGGTGAACTACAGTTCCCCCCTGGTGTACTACAGTTGCCCCTGGTGTACTACAGTTGCCCCAAGTGTACTACAGTTCCCCCCTGATGTTCCACAGTTCCCCTGGTGTTCCAAAGTTCCCCCTGGTGTACCGCAGTTCCACCTGGTGTACCGCAGTTCTCTTTGGTGTACCTCAGTTCCCCCCTGGTGTACTGCAGTTCCCCTTGGAGTACCGCAGTTCCCCCTGGTGTGCCACAGTTCCCCTGGTGTACCACAGTTCCCCCCTGGTGTACCACAGTTTCCCCCTGTGTACTACAGATCCCCTTGGTGTACCACAGTTTCCCCCTGGTGCACAACAGTTCCCCTTTGGAGTACTACAGTTCCACTTCTGGTGTACCACAGTTCCCCCCTGGTGTACCACAGTTCCCCCGGTGTACCACCGTTCTCCCTGGTGTACCACAGTTCCCCCTGGTGTACTACAGTTCCTCCCTGGTATGCCACAGTTCCCCCCTGGTGTACCACAGTTCCCCCCTGGTATACCACAGTACTCCCTGGTGTACTTAAGTTCCCCCCTGGTGTACCACAGTTCCCCTTGGTGTACCACAGTTCCCGCCTGGTGTACCACAGTTCCCCTGGTGTACCACAGTTCCCCTTGGTGTACAACAGTTTCCCCCTGGTGTACCACAGTTCCACCCCTGGTGTACTACAGTTCCCCCTGGGGTACTACAGTTGCCCCTGGTGTACTACAGTTCCCCCCTGGTGTACCACAGTTCCCCTGGTGTACTACAGTTCCCCCCCTGGTGTACCACAGTTCCCCCTGGTGTACTACAGTTCCCTCTCTGGTGTACCACAGTTCCCCCTGGTGTATCACAGTTCCCCTTGGTGTACCACAGTTTCCCCCTGGTGTACTACAGTTCCCCCCTGGTGTACTACAGTTGCCCCTGGTGTACTACAGATGCCCCTGGTGTACTACAGTTCCCCCCTGATGTTCCACAGTTCCCCTGGTGTTCCACAGTTCCCCCTGGTGTACCACAGTTCTCTCTGGTGTACTACAGTTCCCCCCCTGGAGTACCGCAGTTCCCCCTAAGGTACCACAGTTCCCCCCCTGGTGTACCGCAGTTCCGCCCTGGTGTACCACAGTTCCCCCTGGTGTACTACATTTGCCCCTGGTGTACTACAGTTGCCCCTGGTGTACTACAGTTCCCCCCTTGTGTATCACAGTTCTCCCTGGTGTACCACAGTTCCCCCTGGTGTACCACAGTTCTCTCTGGTGTACTACAGTTCCCCTCCTGGAGTACCGCAGTTCCCCCTAAGGTACCACAGTTCCCCCCCTGGTGTACCGCAGTTCCGCCCTGGTGTACCGCAGTTCCCCCTGGTGTACTACAGTTCCCCCTGGTGTACTACAGTTCCCCCTGGTGTAATACAGTTCCCGCTGGTATACCACAGTTCCCCCTGGTTTACCACAGTTCCCCCTGGTGTACCGCAGTTCCCCCTGGTGTACCACAGTTCCCCCTGGTGTACTACTGTTTCCCTTGGTGTACTACAGTTCCCCCCTGGTGTACCACAGTTCCCCCTTGGTGTACTACAGTTCCCTCTGGTGTACCACAGTTCCCTCTGGTGTACCACAGTTCCCCCTGGTGATTTACAGTTCCCCCTGGTGTGCTACAGTTCCCTCTATGTGTATCACAGTTCCCCCCTGCTTTACATCAGTTCCCCCTGGTTTACTGCAGTTCTCCCTGGTGTATCACAGTTCCCCTTGGTGTACCACATTTCCCCCCTGGTGTACCACAGTGCCCCCTGGTGTACTACAGTTCCCCCTGGTGTACTAGAGTTCCCCCTGGTGTACCACAGTTCCCCATGGTATACTACAGTTCTCCCTGGTGTACTACAGTTCCCCCTGGTGTACCACAGTATCCCCTAGTGTACTACAGTTCCCCCTGTTGTACTACAGTTCCCCCCTGGTGTACCGCAGTTCCCCCTGGTGTACCACAGTTCCCCCTGGTGTACCGCAGTTCCCCCTGGTGTACCACAGTTCCCCCTGGTTTACCACAGTTCCCCTTGGTGTACCACAGTTTCCACTTGGAGTACTACAGTTCCCCCTGGTGTACCACAGTTCCCTCCTGGTGTACTACAGTTCCCCCTGGTGAACTACAGTTCCCACTGGTGTACTACAGTTCCCCCTTGTTGTACCACAGTTTCCCCCTGGTGTACCACAGTTCCCCCTGGTGCACCACAGTTCCCTCTTGGTGTACTACAGTTCCTCCCTGGTGTACTACAGTTCCCCCCTGATGGATAACAGTTCCCCCTGGTGTACCACAGTTCCTCCTGGTGTACTACTGTTCCCCCTGGTGTACTACAGTTCCTCCCTGGTGTACTACAGTTCCCCCTGGTGTGCTACAGTTCCCCCTGGTGTACTACAGTTCCCCCTGGTGTACTACAGTTCCCCCCTGGTGTACCACAGTTCCCCCTGATGTACCACAGTTCCCCTTGGTATACTACAGTTCCCCTTGGTGTACTACAGTTCCTCCTAGTGTACCACAGTTCCCCCTGGTGTACTACAGTTTCCCTGGTATATTACAGTTTCCTCCTGGAGTACTACAGTTCCCCCTGGTGTACCACAGTTCCCCCTGGTGTACCACAGTTCCCCCTGGTGTACCACAGTTCCCCGTGATATACTACAGTTCCCCCCTGATGTACCGCAGTTCCCCCTGGTGTACCACAGTTCCCCCCCTGGTGTACTACAGTTCTCCCTGGTGTACCACAGTTCCCCCCTGGTGTACCACAGTTCCCCTTGGTGTACTACAGTTCCCCCTAGTGTACCACAGTTTCCCTGGTGTACTAGAGTTCCCCATGGTGTACCACAGTTCCCCGTGGTGTACCATAGTTCCCCCTGGTGTACTATAGTTCCGCCTGGTATAACACAGTTCCCCCTGGTGTACTACAGTTCCCCCCATGGTGTACCGCAGTTCCCCCTGGTGTACCGCAGTTCCATCTCGTGTACCGCAGTTCCTCTTGGTGTACCGCAGTCCTTTTCCGGGTGTACCACAGTTTCCCTCGTGTACCACAGTTCTCCCTGGAGTATTACAATTCCCCCTGGTGTACTACAGTTCCCCCCCTTGAGTACCGCAGTTCACCTTGGTGTACCACAGTTCCCCCCTGGTGTACCACAGTTCCTCCTCGGAGTACCGCAGTTCCCCCTGGTGTGCCGCAGTTCCTCCTGGTGTACCACAGTTCCCCCCCTGGTGTACCGCAGTTCCCCCCCTTGTGTTCCACAGTTCCCCCTGGTGTACCCCAGTTCCCCCTGGTATACCACAGTTCCCCCTGGTGTACCACAGTTCCCCCTGGTGTACCGCAGTTCCCACTGGTGTACCGCAGTTCCCCCTGGTGTACCGCAGTTACCCCTGGTGTACTACAGTTCCCCCCTTATGTACCACAGTTCCCCCTGGTGTACCACAGTCCCCCCCTGGTGTACCACAGTTCCCCCCCTGGTGTACCACAGTCCCCCATCGTGTACCGCAGTCCCCCCCTGGTGTACCACATTTCCCCCTGGTGTACCGCAGTTCCCCCTGGTGTACCACAGTTCCCCCCTGGTGTACCACAGTTCCCCCTTGGTGTATCACAGTTCCCCCCTGGTGTACCACAGTTCCTCCTCGGAGAACCGCAGTTCCCCCTGGTGTACCGCAGTTCCTCCTGGTGTACCACAGTTCCCCCCCTGGTGTACCGCAGTTCCCCCCTTGTGTACCACAGTTCCCCCTGGTGTACCACAGTTCCCCCTGGTGTACCACAGTTCCCCTGGTGTACCACAGTTACCCCTGGTGTACCACAGTTACCCCTGGTGTACAACAGTTCCCCCTTGTGTACTACAGTTCCCCCTGGTGTACTACAGTTCCCCCTGGTGTACTACAGTTCCCCCTGGTGTACCACAGTTCCCCCTGGTGTACTAGAGTTCTCCCTGGTGTACTACAGTTCCCCCCTGGTGTACCGCAGTTCCCCCTGGTGTACAACAGTTCCCCTGGGGTACTACAGTTCCTCCTGGTGTACTACAGTTCCTCCTGGTGTACTACAGTACCCACTGGTGTACCGCAGTTCCCCCTGGTGTACAACAGTTACCCCTGGTGTACCACAGTTCCCCCTGGTGTACTACAGTTCCCCCTGGTGTACTACAGTTTTCCCTGGTGTACTACTGTTCCCCCTGGTGTACAACAGTTCCCCCTGGTGTACTACAGTTCCCCCTGGTGTACTACTGTCCCCCCTGGTGTACTACAGTTCCCCCTGGTGTACTACAGTTCCCCCTGGTGTACCACAGTTCCCCTGGTGTACTACAGTTCCCCCTGGTGTACTACAGTTCCGCCTAGTGTACTACAGGTCCCCCTGGTGTACCGCAGTTCCCCCTGGTGTACAACAGTTCCCCCTGGTGAACTACAGTTCCCCCTGGTGTACCACAGTTCCCCCTGGTGTACTACAGTTCCCACTGGTGTACCACAGTTCCCCCTGGTGTACAACAGTTCCCCCTGGTGTACTACAGTTCCTCCTGGTGTACTACAGTTCCCCGTGGTGTACTACAGTCCCCCCTGGTGTACCGCAGTTCCCCCTGGTGAACTACAGTTCCCTCTGGTTTTCCACAGTCCCCCCTGGTGTACCGCAGTTCCCCCTAGTGTATCACAGTTCTCCCTGGTGAACTACAGTTCCCCTGGTGTACTACAGTTCCCCCTCTGGTGACCCAAAGTTCCCCCTGGTGTACCAGTTCCCCCTGGTGTGCTACAGATCCCCTGGTGTACCACAGTTCCCCCTGGGGTACCACAGTTCTTCCTGGAGTACTACAGTTCCCCCTAGTGTACTATAAATCCCCCTGGTGTACCACAGTTCCCCCTGGGGTACCACAGTTCCCCCTGGTGTACTACAGTTCCCCCTGGTGCACTACAGTTCCCCGTGGTGTACCACAGTTCCTCCTGGTATACTATAAATCCCCCCGGGTATACCACAGTTCCTTCTGGTGTACTACAGTTCCCCCTGGTGTACTACAGTTCCCCCCTGGTATACCACAGTTCCCCCTGGTGTACCGCAGTTCCCCTGGTGTACTACTGTTCCCCCACGGTGTACCACAGTTCCCGCTGGTGTACTACAGTTCTCACAGGCGTACAACAGTTCCCCTGGTGTACCACAGTTCCCTCTGGTGTACTACAGTTCCCCCTGGTGTACTACAGTTCCCCCTGGTGTACTACAGTTCCCCCTGGTGTGCAACAGTTCCCCCTGGTGTACTGCAGTTCCCCCTGGTGTACTACAGTCCCCCCTGATGTACTACAGTTCCCCCTGGTGTACTACAGTTCCCCCTGGTGTACCACAGTTCCCCCTGGTGTACTACAGTTCCCCCTGGTGTACTACAGTTCCCCCCGGTGACCCGCAGTTCTCCCTGGTGTACATCAGTTCCCCCTGGTGTACTACAGTTCCCCCTGGTGTACCACAGTTCTCCCTGGTGTACTACAGTTCCCATTGGTGTACCACAGATCCCCCTGGTGTACAACAGTTCCCCCTGGTGTACCACAGTTCCCCCTGGTCTACTACAGTTCCCCTGGTGTACTACAGTTCCCCTGGTGTACTACAGTTCCCCCAGGTGTACAACAGTTCCCCCTGGTGTACAACAGTTCCCCCTGGTGTACTACAGTTCCCTCTAATGTACTACAGTTCCCCCTGGTGTACTACAGTTCCCCTGGTGTGCTACAGATCCCCCTGGTGTACCACAGTTTCCCCTGGTGTAATACAGTTCCCCCTGGTGTACTACAGTTCCCCTCTGGTGTACCGCATTTCCCCCTGGTGCACTACAGTTCCCCGTGGTGTACCACAGTTCCCCCTGGTGTACTATAGTTCCCCCTGGTATACCACAGTTCCCCCTGGTGCACTACAGTTCCCCCTGGTGTACCGCAGTTCCCCCTGGTGTACCGCAGTTCCCCCTGGTGTACTACAGTTCCCCCCGTATGTACCACAGTTCCCCCTGGTGAACCACAGTCCCCCCCTGGTGTACCACAGTTCCCCCCTGGTGTACCACAGTCCCCCCTCGTGTACCGCAGTCCCCCCCTGGTGTACCACATTTCCCCCTGTAGTACCGCAGTTCCCCCTGGCGTACCACAGTTCCCCCTGGTGTACCGCAGTTCCCACCTGGTGTACCACAGTTCCCCCCGTGGTGTACCGCAGTTCCCCCTGGTGTACCGCTGTTCTCTCTGGTGTACCTCAGTTCCCCCCTGGTGTACTGCAGTTCCCCTTGGAGTACCGCAGTTCCCCCTGGTGTGCCACAGTTCCCCTGGTGTACCACAGTTCCCCCCTGGTGTACCACTGTTCCCCTTGTGGTGTACCGCAGTTCCCCCTGGTGTACCGCAGTTCTCTCTGGTGTACTACAGTTCCCCCTGGTGTACTACAGTTCCCCCTGGTGTAATACAGTGTCCCCTGGTATACCACAGTTCCCCCTGGTTTACCACATTTCCCCCCTGGTGTACCACAGTTCCCCCTGGTGTACCGCAGTTCCCTCTAGGGTACCACAGTTCCCCCTGGTGTACTACTGTGTCCCTTGGTGTACTACAGTTCCCCCCTGGTGTACCACAGTTCCTCCTGGTGTACTACAGTTCCCTCTGGTGTACCACAGTTCCCCCTGGTGTACCACAGTTCCCCCTGGTGTACTACAGTTCCCCCTGGTGTACCACAGTCCCCTCTAATGTACCGGAGTTCCCTCTGGTGAATTACAGTTCCCCCTGGTGAATTACAGTTCACCCTGGTGTGCTGCAGTTCCCTCCATGTGTATCACAGTTCCCCCTGGTTTACCTCAGTTCACCCTGGTTTACGCAGTTCCCCAAGGTGTATCACAGTTCCCCTTGGTGTACCACATTTCCTCCCTGGTGTACCACAGTTCCCCCTGGTGTACTACAGTTCCCCCTGTTGTACTAGAGTTCCCCTGGTGTACCACAGTTCCCCATGGTATACTACAGTTCCCCCTGGTGTACTACAGTTCCCTCGGTTGTACCACAGTATCCCCTGGTGTACTACAGTTCCCCCTTGGTGTACTACAGTTCCCCCCTGGTGTACCGCAGTTCCCCCTGGTGTACCACAGTTCCCCCTGGTGTACCACAGTTCCCCCTTTTGTACCACAGTTCCCCCTGCTTTACCACAGTTCCACTTGGTGTACCACAGTTTCCCCTTTGTGTACTACAGTTCCCCTGGTGTACCACAGTTCCCTCCTGGTGTACTACAGTTCCCCCTGGTGTACTACAGTTCCCCCTGGTGTACTACAGTTCCCCCCTGTTTTATCACAGTTTCCCCCTGGTGTACCACAGTTCCCTCCTGGTGTACTACAGTTCCCCCTGGTGTACTACAGTCCCCCCTGGTGTACTACAGTTCCCCCTGGTGTACTACAGTTCCCCCTGGTGTACCACAGTTCCCCTGGTGTACTACAGTTCCCCCCTGGTGTACTACAGTTCCCCCTAGTGTACTACAGTTCCCCCTGGTGTACCGCAGTTCCCCCTGGTGTACAACATTTCCTTCTGGTGTACTACAGTTCCCCCTGGTGTACCACAGTTCCCCCTGGTGCACTACAGTTCCCACTGGTGTACCACAGTTCCCCCTGGTGTACAACAGTTCCCCCTTGTGTACTACAGTTCCCCCTGGTGTACTACAGTTCCTCGTGGTGTACTACAGTTCCCCCTGGTGTACCAAAGTTCCACCTGGTGCATCAGAGTTCCTCCTGGTGTACCACATTTCCCCCCGTGGTGTACCACAGTTCCCCCTGGTGTACCACAGTCCCCCCTGGTGTACTACAGTTCCCCCTGGTGTACCACAGTCCCCCCTGGAGTACCGCAGTTCCCCCTGGTGAGCTACAGTTCCCCCTGGTGTACCACAGTCCCGCCTGGTGTACCGCAGTTCCCCCTAGTGTATCACAGTTCTCCCTGGTGAACTACAGTTCCCCCTGGTGTACTACAGTTCCCCCTCTGGTGACCCACAGTTCCCGCTGGTGTACCAGTTCCCCCTGGTGTGCTACAGATCCCCTGGTGTACCATAGTTCCCCCTGGGGTACCACAGTTCTTCCTCGTGTACTACAGTTCCCCCTAGTGTACTATAAATCCCCCTGGTGTACCACAGTTCCCCCTGGGGTACCACAGTTCCCCCTGGTGTACTACAGTTCCCCCTGGAGCACTTCAGTTCCCCGTGGTGTACCACAGTTCCCCCTGGTGTACTAAAAATCCCCCCGGGTATACCACAGTTCCCCCTGGTGTACTACAGTTCCCCCTGGTGTACTACAGTTCCCCCCTGGTATACCACAATTCCCCCTGGTGTACCGCAGTTCCCCCTGTTGTACTACAGTTCCCCCATGGTGTACCACAGTTCCCCCTGGTGTACTACAGTTCTCCCTGGTTTACAACAGTTTCCCTGGTGTACCACAGTTCCCCCTGGTGTACTACAGTTCCCCCTGGTGAACTACAGTTTCCCCCTGATGTACTACAGTTCCCCCTGGTGTACAACAGTTCCCTCTGGTGTACTGCAGTTCCCCTGGTGTACTACAGTCCCCCCGGATGTACTACAGTTCCCCCTGGTGTACTACAGTTCCCCCTGGTGTACCACAGTCCCCCCTGGTGTACTACAGTTCCCCCTGGTGTACTACAGTTCCCCCTGGTGAACCGCAGTTCTCCCTGGTGTACAACAGTTCCCTTTGGTGTACTACAGTTCCCCCTGGTGTACCACAGTTCTCCCTGGTGTACTACAGTTCCCATTGGTGTACCACAGATCCCCCTGGTGTACAACAGTTCCCCCTGGTGTACCACAGTTCCCCCTGGTCTACTACAGTTCCCCCTGGTGTACTACAGTTCCCCCTGGTGTACTACAGTTCCCCCAGGTGTACAACAGTTCCCCCTGGTGTACAACAGTTCCCCCTGGTGTACAACAGTTCCCCCTTATGTACTACAGTTCCCCCTGGTGAACTACAGTTCCCCCTGGTGTGCTACAGATCCCCCTGGTGTACCACAGTTTCCCCTGGTGTACTACAGTTCTCCCTGGTGTACTACAGTTCCCCTCTGGTGTACCGCAGTTCCCCCTGGTGCACTACAGTTCCCCGTGGTGTACCACAGTTCCCCCTGGTGTACTATAGTTCCCCCTGGTATACCACAGTTCCCCCTGGTGCACTACAGTTCCCCCTGGTGTACCGCAGTTCCCCCTGGTGTACCACAGTTCCCCCTGGTGTACCACAGTCCCCCCCTGGTGTACCACAGTTCCCCCCTGGTGTACCACAGTCCCCCTCGTGTACCGCAGTCCCCCCCTGGTGTACCACATTTCCCCCTGGTGTACCGCAGTTCCCCCTGGTGTACCACAGTTCCCCCTGGTGTACCGCAGTTCCCACCTGGTGTACCACAGTTCCCCCCGTGGTGTACCGCAGTTCCCCCTGGTGTACCGCTGTTCTCCCTGGTGTTCCTCAGTTCCCCCCTGGTGTACTGCAGTTCCCCTTGGAGTACTGCAGTTCCCCCTGGTGTGCCACAGTTCCCCTGGTGTACCACAGTTCCCCCCTGGTGTACCACAGTTCCCCTTGTGGTGTACCGCAGTTCCCCCTGGTGTACCGCAGTTCTCCCTGGTGTACCTCAGTTCCCCCCTGGTCTACTGCAGTTCCCCTTGGAGTACCGCAGTTCCCCCTGGTGTGCCACAGTTCCCCTGGTGTACCACAGTTCCCCCCTGGTGTACCACAGTTTCCCCCTGTGTACTACAGTTCCCCTTGGTGTACCACAGTTTCCCCCTGGTGTACCACAGTTCCCCCTGGTGTACTACAGTTCCCCCTGGTGTACTACAGTTGCCCCTGGTGTACTACAGTTCCCCCCTGGTGTACCACAGTTCCCCTGGTGTACCACAGTTCCCCCTGGTGTACCACAGTTCCCCCTGGTGTACTACAGTTCCCTCTCTGGTGTACCACAGTTTTCCTGGTGTACCACAGTTCCCCTTGGTGTACCACAGTTTACCCCTGGTGCACCACAGTTCCCCCCTGGTGTACTACAGTTCTCCCCTGGTGTACTACAGTTGCCCCTGGTGTACTAGAGTTGCCCCTGGTGTACTACAGTTCCCCCTGATGTTCCACAGTTCCCCTGGTGTTCCACAGTTCCCCCTGGTTTACCTCAGTTCCCCCTTGTGTACCACAGTTCTCCCTGGTGTACCACAGTTCCCCCTGGTGTACCACAGTTCACTCTGGTGTACTACAGTTCCCCCCATGGAGTACCGCAGTTCCCCCTGGTGTACAACAGTTCCCCCCCTGGTGTACCGCAGTATCCCCCTGGTGTACCACAGTTCCCCCTGGTGTACTACAGTTCCCCCTGGTGTACTACAGTTCCCCCTTGTGTAATACAGTTCCCCCTGGTATACCACAGTTCCCCCTGGTTTACCACATTTCCCCCCTGGTGTACCACAGTTCCCCTTGGTGTACCGCAGTTCCCTCTGGTGTACCACAGTTCCCCCTGGTGTACAACAGTTCTCCCTGGTGTACTACAGTTCCCCCTGGTGTACTACAGTTCCTCGTGGTGTACTACAGTTCCCCCTGGTGTACCAAAGTTCCACCTGGTGCATCAGTGTTCCTCCTGGTGTACCACATTTCCCCCCGTGGTGTACCACAGTTCCCCCTTGTGTACCACAGTCCCCCCTGGTGTACTACAGTTCCCCCTGGTGTACCACAGTCCCCCCTGTTGTACCGCAGTTCCCCCTGGTGAGCTACAGTTCCCCCTGGTGTACCACAGTCCCCCCTGGTGTACCGCAGTTCCCCCTAGTGTATCACAGTTCTCCCTGGTGAACTACAGTTCCCCCTGGTGTACTACTGTTCCCTCTCTGGTGACCCACAGTTCCCGCTGGTGTACCAGTTCCCCCTGGTGTGCTACAGAACCCCTGGTGTACCATAGTTCCCCCTGGGGTACCACAGTTCTTCCTCGTGTACTACAGTTCCCCCTAGTGTACTATAAATCCCCCTGGTGTACCACAGTTCCCCCTGGGGTACCACAGTTCCCCCTGGTGTACTACAGTTCCCCCTGGTGCACTACAGTTCCCCGTGGTGTACCACAGTTCCACCTGGTGTACTAAAAATCCCCCCGGGTATACCACAGTTCCCCCTGGTGTACTACAGTTCCCACTGGTGTACTACAGGACCCTCCTGGTATACCACAGTTCCCCATGGTGTACCGCAGTTCCTCCTGGTGTACTACAGTTCCCCCATGGTGTACCACAGTTCCCCCTGGTGTACTACAGTTCTCCCTGGTGTACAACAGTTTCCCTGGTGTACCACAGTTCCCCCTGGTGAACTACAGTTCCCCCTGGTGTACTACAGTTCCCCCTGTTTTACTACAGTTCCCCCTGGTGTACAACAGTTCCCCTGGTGTACTGCAGTTCCCCTGGTGTACTACAGTCCCCCCGGATGTACTACAGTTCCCCCTGGTGTACTACAGTTCCCCCTGGTGTACCACAGTCCCCCCTGGTGTACTACAGTTCCCCCTGGTGTACTACAGTTCCCCCTGGTGAACCGCAGTTCTCCCTGGTGTACAACAGTTCCCCATGGTGTACCACAGTTCCCCCTGGTCTACTACAGTTCCCCCTGGCGTACTACAGTTCCCCCTCTGGTGTACAACAGTTCCCCCTGGTGTACAACAGTTCCCCCTGGTGTACAACAGTTTCCCCTGGTGTACTAGAGTTCCCACTGGTGTACTACAGTTCCCCTCTGGTGTACCGCAGTTCCCCCTGGTTCACTACAGTTCCCCGTGGTGTACCACAGTTCCCCCTGGTGTACTAAATTTCTCCCTGGTATACCACAGTTCCCCCTGGTGCACTACAGTTCCCCCTGGTGTACCTCAGTTCCCCCTGGTGTACCGCAGTTCCCCCTGGTGTACTACAGTTCCGCCCTTATGTACCACAGTTCCCCCTGGTGTACCACAGTCCCCCCCTGGTGTACCACAGTCCCCCCCTGGTGTACCACATTTCCCCCTGGTGTACCGCAGTTCCCCCTGGTGTACCACAGTTCCCCCTGGTGTACCGCAGTTCCCACCTAGTGTACCACAGTTCCCCCTGTGGTGTACCGCAGTTCCCCCTGGTGTACCGCTGTTCTCCATGGTGTACCTCAGTTCCCCCCTGGTGTACTGCAGTTCCCCTTGGAGTACCGCAGTTCCCCCTGGTGTGCCACAGTTCCCCTGGTGTATCACAGTTCCCCCCTGGTGTACCACAGTTCCCCTTGTGGTGTACCGCAGTTCCCCCTGGTGTACCGCAGTTCTCCCTGGTGTACCTCAGTTCCCCCCTGGTCTACTGCAGTTCCCCTTGGAGTACCGCATTTCCCCCTGGTGTGCCACAGTTCCCCTGGTGTACCACAGTTCCCCCCTGTTGTACTACAGTTTCCCCCTGTGTACTACAGTTCCTCTTGGTGTACCACAGTTTCCCCCTGGTGCACAACAGTTCCCCTCTGGTGTACTACAGTTCCACCTCTGGTGTACCACAGTTCCCCCTAGTGTACCACAGTTCCCCCTGATGTACCACCGTTCCCTTTGGTGTACCACAGTTTCCCCCTGGTGTACCACAGTTCCCCCTGGTGTACTACAGTTCTCCATGGTGTACTACAGTTGCCCCTGGTGTACTACAGTTCCCCCTGGTGTACCACAGTTCCCCTGGTGTACCACAGTTCCCCCTGGTGTACCACAGTTCCCCCTGGTGTACTACAGTTCCCTCTCTGGTGTACCACAGTTTTCCTGGTGTACCACAGTTCCCCTTCGTGTACCACAGTTTACCCCTGGTGCACCACAGTTCCCCCCTTGTGTACTACAGTTCCCCCCTGGTGTACTACAGTTGCCCCTGGTGTACTACAGTTGCCCCTGGTGTACTACAGTTCCCCCTGATGTTCCACAGTTCCCCTGGTGTTCCACAGTTCCCCCTGGTATACCACAGTTCCCCCTGGTTTACCACATTTCCCCCCTGGTGTACCACAGTTCCCCCTGGTGTACCGCAGTTCCCTCTCGTGTACCACAGTTCCCCCTGGTGTACTACTGTTTCCCTTGGTGTACTACAGTTCCCCCCTGGTGTACCACAGTTCCTCCTGGTGTACTACAGTTCCCTCTGGTGTACCACAGTTCCCCCTGGTGTACCACAGTTCTTCCTGGTGTACTACAGTTCCCCCTGGTGTACCACAGTTCCCTCTAATGTACCGCAGTTCCCTCTGGTGAATTAAAGTTCCCCCTGGTGAATTACAGTTCCCCCTGGTGTGCTACAGTTCCCTCCATGTGTATCACAGTTCCCCCTGGTTTACCTCAGTTCACCCTGGTTTACCGCAGTTCCCCCTGGTGTATCACAGTTCCCCCTGGTGTACCACATTTCCCCCCTGGTGTACCACAGTTCCCTCTGGTGTACTACAGTTCCCCCATGTGTACTAGAGTTCCCCCTGGTGTACCACATTTCCCCATGGTATACTAAAGTTCCCCCTGGTGTACTACAGTTCCCCCGGTTGTACGACAGTATCCCCTGGTGTACTACAGTTCTCCCTGGTGTACTACAGTTCCCCCCTGGTGTACCGCAGTTCTTCCTGGTGTACCACAGTTCCCCCTGGTGTACCACAGTTCCCCCTGGTGTACCACAGTTCCCCCTGGTTTACCACAGTTCCCCTTGGTGTACCACAGTTTCCCCTTTGTGTACTACAGTTCCCCTGGTGTACCACAGTTCCCTCCTGGTGTACTACAGTTCCCCCTGATGTACTACAGTTCCCCCTGGTGTACTACAGTTGCCCCTGGTGTACTACAGTTCCCCCCTGGTGTACCACAGTTCCCCTGGTGTACCACAGTTCCCCCTGGTGTACTACAGTTCCCCCCTGGTGTACTACAGTTGCCCCTGGTGTATTACAGTTGCCCCTGGTGTACTACAGTTCCCCCTGATGTTCCACAGTTCCCCTGGTGTTCCACAGTTCCCCCTGGTTTACCTCAGTTCCCCCTTGTGTACCACAGTTCCCCCTGGTTTACCACAGTTCCCCTTGGTGTACCACAGTTTCCCCTTTGTGTACTACAGTTCCCCCTGGTGTACTACAGTTCCCCCTGGTGTACTACAGTTCCCCCCTGTTGTACCACAGTTTCCCCCTGGTGTACCACAGTTCCCTCCTGGTGTACTACAGTTCCCCCTGGTGTACTACAGTCCCCCCTTGGTGTACTACAGTTCCCCCTGGTGTACCACAGTTCCCCCCGGTGCACTACAGTTCCCACTGGTGTACCACAGTTCCCCCTGGTGTACAACAGTTCCCCCTGGTGTACTACAGTTCCCCCTGGTGTACTACAGTTCCTCGTGGTGTACTACAGTTCCCCCTGGTGTACCAAAGTTCCACCTGGTGCATCAGAGTTCCTCCTGGTGTACCACTTTTCCCCCCGTGGTGTACCACAGTTCCCCCTGGTGTACCACAGTCCCCCCTGGTGTACTACAGTTCCCCCTGGTGTACCACAGTCCCCCCTGGTGTACCGCAGTTCCCCCTGGTGAGCTACAGTTCCCCCTGGTGTACCACAGTCCCGCCTGGTGTACCGCAGTTCCCCCTAGTGTATCACAGTTCTCCCTGGTGAACTACAGTTCCCCCTGGTGTACTACAGTTCCCCCTCTGGTGACCCACAGTTCCCGCTGGTGTACCAGTTCCCCCTGGTGTGCTACAGATCCCCTGGTGTACCATAGTTCCCCCTGGGGTACCACAGTTCTTCCTCGTGTACTACAGTTCCCCCTAGTGTACTATAAATTCCCCTGGTGTACCACAGTTCCCCCTGGGGTACCACAGTTCCCCCTGGTGTACTACAGTTCCCCCTGGTGCACTTCAGTTCCCCGTGGTGTACCACAGTTCCCCCTGGTGTACTAAAAATCCCCCCCGGTATACCACAGTTCCCCCTGGTGTACTACAGTTCCCCCTGGTGTACTACAGTTCCCCCCTGGTATACCACAGTTCCCCCTGGTGTACCGCAGTTCCCCCTGTTGTACTACAGTTCCCCCATGGTGTACCACAGTTCCCCCTGGTGTACTACAGTTCTCCCTGGTGTACAACAGTTTCCCTGGTGTACCACAGTTCCCCCTGGTGTACTACAGTTCCCCCTGGTGAACTACAGTTCCCCCTGATGTACTACAGTTCCCCCTGGTGTACAACAGTTCCCTCTGGTGTACTGCAGTTCCCCTGGTGTACTACAGTCCCCCCGGATGTACTACAGTTCCCCCTGGTGTACTACAGTTCCCCCTGGTGTGCCACAGTCCCCCCTGGTGTACTACAGTTCCCCCTGGTGTACAACAGTTCCCCCTGGTGAACCGCAGTTCTCCCTGGTGTACAACAGTTCCCTTTGGTGTACTACAGTTCCCCCTGGTGTACCACAGTTCTCCCTGGTGTACTACAGTTCCCATTGGTGTACCACAGATCCCCCTGGTGTACAACAGTTCCCCCTGGTGTACCACAGTTCCCCCTGGTCTACTACAGTTCCCCCTGGTGTACTACAGTTCCCCCTGGTGTACTACAGTTCCCCCAGGTGTACAACAGTTCCCCCTGGTGTACAACAGTTCCCCCTGGTGTACAACAGTTCCCCCTTATGTACTACAGTTCCCCCTGGTGAACTACAGTTCCCCCTGGTGTGCTACAAATCCCCCTGGTGTACCACAGTTTCCCCTGGTGTACTACAGTTCTCCCTGGTGTACTACAGTTCCCCTCTGGTGTACCGCAGTTCCCCCTGGTGCACTACAGTTCCCCGTGGTGTACCACAGTTCCCCCTGGTGTACTATAGTTCCCCCTGGTATACCACAGTTCCCCCTGGTGCACTACAGTTCCCCCTGGTGTACCGCAGTTCCCCCTGGTGTACCGCAGTTCCCCCTGGTGTACTACAGTTCCGCCCTTATGTACCACAGTTCCCCCTGGTGTACCACAGTCCCCCCCTGGTGTACCACAGTTCCCCCCTGGTGTACCACAGTCCCCCTCGTGTACCGCAGTCCCCCCCTGGTGTACCACATTTCCCCCTGGTGTACCGCAGTTCCCCCTGGTGTACCACAGTTCCCCCTGGTGTACCGCAGTTCCCACCTGGTGTACCACAGTTCCCCCCGTGGTGTACCGCAGTTCCCCCTGGTGTACCGCTGTTCTCCCTGGTGTACCTCAGTTCCCCCCTGGTGTACTGCAGTTCCCCTTGGAGTACTGCAGTTCCCCCTGGTGTGCCACAGTTCCCCTGGTGTACCACAGTTCCCCCCTGGTGTACCACAGTTCCCCTTGTGGTGTACCGCAGTTCCCCCTGGTGTACCGCAGTTCTCCCTGGTGTACCTCAGTTCCCCCCTGGTCTACTGCAGTTCCCCTTGGAGTACCGCAGTTCCCCCTGGTGTGCCACAGTTCCCCTGGTGTACCACAGTTCCCCCCTGGTGTACCACAGTTTCCCCCTGTGTACTACAGTTCCCCTTGGTGTACCACAGTTTCCCCCTGGTGCACAACAGTTCCCCTCTGGTGTACTACAGTTCCACCTCTGGTGTACCACAGTTCCCCCTAGTGTACCACAGTTCCCCCTGGTGTACCACAGTTCCCTTTGGTGTACCACAGTTTCCCCCTGGTGTACCACAGTTCCCCCTGGTGTACTACAGTTCCCCCTGGTGTACTACAGTTGCCCCTGGTGTACTACAGTTCCCCCCTGGTGTACCACAGTTCCCCTGGTGTACCACAGTTCCCCCTGGTGTACCACAGTTCCCCCTGGTGTACTACAGTTCCCTCTCTGGTGTACCACAGTTTTCCTGGTGTACCACAGTTCCCCTTGGTGTACCACAGTTTACCCCTGGTGCACCACAGTTCCCCCCTGGTGTACTACAGTTCCCCCCTGGTGTACTACAGTTGCCCCTGGTGTACTACAGTTGCCCCTGGTGTACTACAGTTCCCCCTGATGTTCCACAGTTCCCCTGGTGTTCCACAGTTCCCCCTGGTTTACCTCAGTTCCCCCTTGTGTACCACAGTTCACCCTGGTGTACCACAGTTCCCCCTGGTGTACCACAGTTTTCTCTGGTGTACTACAGTTCCCCCCATGGAGTACCGCAGTTCCCCCTGGTGTACAACAGTTCCCCCCCTGGTGTACCGCAGTTCCCCCTTGGTGTACTACAGTTCCCCCTGGTGTACTACAGTTCCCCCTGGTGTACTACAGTTCCCCCTTGTGTAATACAGTTCCCCCTGGTATACCACAGTTCCCCCTGGTTTACCACATTTCCCCCCTGGTGTACCACAGTTCCCCTTGGTGTACCGCAGTTCCCTCTGGTGAACCACAGTTCCCCCTGGTGTACAACAGTTCCCCCTGGTGTACTACAGTTTCCCCTGGTGTACTACAGTTCCTCGTGGTGTACTACAGTTCCCCCTGGTGTACCAAAGTTCCACCTGGTGCATCAGAGTTCCTCCTGGTGTACCACATTTCCCCCCGTGGTGTACCACAGTTCCCCCTGGTGTACCACAGTCCCCCCTGCTGTACTACAGTTCCCCCTGGTGTACCACAGTCCCCCCTGTTGTACCGCAGTTCCCCCTGGTGAGCTACAGTTCCCCCTGGTGTACCACAGTCCCCCCTGGTGTACCGCAGTTCCCCCTAGTGTATCACAGTTCTCCCTGGTGAACTACAGTTCCCCCTGGTGTACTACTGTTCCCCCTCTGGTGACCCACAGTTCCCGCTGGTGTACCAGTTCCCCCTGGTGTGCTACAGAACCCCTGGTGTACCATAGTTCCCCCTGGGGTACCACAGTTCTTCCTCGTGTACTACAGTTCCCCCTAGTGTACTATAAATCCCCCTGGTGTACCACAGTTCCCCCTGGGGTACTACAGTTCCCCCTGGTGTACTACAGTTCCCCCTGGTGCACTACAGTTCCCCGTGGTGTACCACAGTTTCCCCTGGTGTACTAAAAATCCCCCCGGGTATACCACAGTTCCCCCTGGTGTACTACAGTTCCCCCTGGTGTACTACAGTTCCCCCCTGGTATACCACAGTTCCCCCTGGTGTACCGCAGTTCCCCCTGGTGTACTACAGTTCCCCCATGGTGTACCACAGTTCCCCCTGGTGTACTACAGTTCTCCCTGGTGTACTACAGTTCCCCTCTGGTGTACCGCAGTTCCCCCTGGTGCACTACAGTTCCCCGTGGTGTACCACAGTTCCCCCTGGTGTACTATAGTTCCCCCTGGTATACCACAGTTCCCCCTGGTGCACTACAGTTCCCCCTGGTGTACCGCAGTTCCCCCTGGTGTACCGCAGTTCCCCCTGGTGTACTACAGTTCCGCCCTTATGTACCACAGTTCCCCCTGGTGTACCACAGTCCCCCCCTGGTGTACCACAGTTCCCCCCTGGTGTACCACAGTCCCCCTCGTGTACCGCAGTCCCCCCCTGGTGTACCACATTTCCCCCTGGTGTACCGCAGTTCCCCCTGGTGTACCACAGTTCCCCCTGGTGTACCGCAGTTCCCACCTGGTGTACCACAGTTCCCCCCGTGGTGTACCGCAGTTCCCCCTGGTGTACCGCTGTTCTCCCTGGTGTACCTCAGTTCCCCCCTGGTGTACTGCAGTTCCCCTTGGAGTACTGCAGTTCCCCCTGGTGTGCCACAGTTCCCCTGGTGTACCACAGTTCCCCCCTGGTGTACCACAGTTCCCCTTGTGGTGTACCGCAGTTCCCCCTGGTGTACCGCAGTTCTCCCTGGTGTACCTCAGTTCCCCCCTGGTCTACTGCAGTTCCCCTTGGAGTACCGCAGTTCCCCCTGGTGTGCCACAGTTCCCCTGGTGTACCACAGTTCCCCCCTGGTGTACCACAGTTTCCCCCTGTGTACTACAGTTCCCCTTGGTGTACCACAGTTTCCCCCTGGTGCACAACAGTTCCCCTCTGGTGTACTACAGTTCCACCTCTGGTGTACCACAGTTCCCCCTAGTGTACCACAGTTCCCCCTGGTGTACCACAGTTCCCTTTGGTGTACCACAGTTTCCCCCTGGTGTACCACAGTTCCCCCTGGTGTACTACAGTTCCCCCTGGTGTACTACAGTTGCCTCTGGTGTACTACAGTTCCCCCCTGGTGTACCACAGTTCCCCTGGTGTACCACAGTTCCCCCTGGTGTACCACAGTTCCCCCTGGTGTACTACAGTTCCCTCTCTGGTGTACCACAGTTTTCCTGGTGTACCACAGTTCCCCTTGGTGTACCACAGTTTACCCCTGGTGCACCACAGTTCCCCCCTGGTGTACTACAGTTCCCCCCTGGTGTACTACAGTTGCCCCTGGTGTACTACAGTTGCCCCTGGTGTACTACAGTTCCCCCTGATGTTCCACAGTTCCCCTGGTGTTCCACAGTTCCCCCTGGTTTACCTCAGTTCCCCCTTGTGTACCACAGTTCTCCCTGGTGTACCACAGTTCCCCCTGGTGTACCACAGTTTTCTCTGGTGTACTACAGTTCCCCCATGGAGTACCGCAGTTCCCCCTGGTGTACAACAGTTCCCCCCCTGGTGTACCGCAGTTCCCCCTTGGTGTACTACAGTTCCCCCTGGTGTACTACAGTTCCCCCTGGTGTACTACAGTTCCCCCTTGTGTAATACAGTTCCCCCTGGTATACCACAGTTCCCCCTGGTTTACCACATTTCCCCCCCTGGTGTACCACAGTTCCCCTTGGTGTACCGCAGTTCCCTCTGGTGAACCACAGTTCCCCCTGGTGTACAACAGTTCCCCCTGGTGTACTACAGTTCCCCCTGGTGTACTACAGTTCCTCGTGGTGTACTACAGTTCCCCCTGGTTTACCAAAGTTCCACCTGGTGCATCAGAGTTCCTCCTGGTGTACCACATTTCCCCCCGTGGTGTACCACAGTTCCCCCTGGTGTACCACAGTCCCCCCTGCTGTACTACAGTTCCCCCTGGTGTACCACAGTCCCCCCTGTTGTACCGCAGTTCCCCCTGGTGAGCTACAGTTCCCCCTGGTGTACCACAGTCCCCCCTGGTGTACCGCAGTTCCCCCTAGTGTATCACAGTTCTCCCTGGTGAACTACAGTTCCCCCTGGTGTACTACTGTTCCCCCTCTGGTGACCCACAGTTCCCGCTGGTGTACCAGTTCCCCCTGGTGTGCTACAGAACCCCTGGTGTACCATAATTCCCCCTGGGGTACCACAGTTCTTCCTCGTGTACTACAGTTCCCCCTAGTGTACTGTAAATCCCCCTGGTGTACCACAGTTCCCCCTGGGGTACTACAGTTCCCCCTGGTGTACTACAGTTCCCCCTGGTGCACTACAGTTCCCCGTGGTGTACCACAGTTTCCCCTGGTGTACTAAAAATCCCCCCGGGTATACCACAGTTCCCCCTGGTGTACTACAGTTCCCCCTGGTGTACTACAGTTCCCCCCTGGTATACCACAGTTCCCCCTGGTGTACCGCAGTTCCCCCTGGTGTACTACAGTTCCCCCATGGTGTACCACAGTTCCCCCTGGTGTACTACAGTTCTCCCTGGTGTACAACAGTTTCCCTGGTGTACCACAGTTCCCCCTGGTGTACTACAGTTCCCCCTGGTGTACTACAGTTCCCCCTGTTGTACTACAGTTCCCCCTGGTGTACAACAGTTCCCCTGGTGTACCGCAGTTCCCCTGGTGTACTACAGTCCCCCCGGATGTACTACAGTTCCCCCTGGTGTACTACAGTTCCCCCTGGTGTACCACAGTCCCCCCTGGTGTACTACAGTTCCCCCTGGTGTACTACAGTTCCCCCTGGTGAACCGCAGTTCTCCCTGGTGTACAACAGTTCCCCATGGTGTACTACAGTTCCCCCTGGTGTACCACAGTTCTCCCTGGTGTACTACAGTTCCCATTGGTGTACCACAGATCCCCCTGGTGTACAACAGTTCCCCCTGGTGTACCACAGTTCCCCCTGGTCTAGTACAGTTCCCCCTGGTGTACTACAGTTCCCCCTCTGGTGTACAACAGTTCCCCTTGGTGTACAACAGTTCCCCCTGGTGTACAACAGTTCCCCCTAATGTACTACAGTTCCCCCTGGTGAACTACAGTTCCCCCTGGTGTGCTACAGATCCCCCTGGTGTACCACAGTTTCCCCTGGTGTACTAGAGTTCCCACTGGTGTACTACAGTTCCCCTCTGGTGTACCGCAGTTCCCCCTGGTTCACTACAGTTCCCCGTGGTGTACCACAGTTCCCCCTGGTGTACTATAGTTCTCCCTGGTATACCACAGTTCCCCCTGGTGCACTACAGTTCCCCCTGGTGTACCGCAGTTCCCCCTGGTGTACCGCAGTTCCCCCTGGTGTACTACAGTTCCGCCCTTATGTACCACAGTCCCCCTCGTGTACCGCAGTCCCCCCCTGGTGTACCACATTTCCCCCTGGTGTACCGCAGTTCCCCCTGGTGTACCACAGTTCCCCCTGGTGTACCGCAGTTCCCACCTAGTGTACCACAGTTCCCCCTGTGGTGTACCGCAGTTCCCCCTGGTGTACCGCTGTTCTCCATGGTGTACCTCAGTTCCCCCCTGGTGTACTGCAGTTCCCCTTGGAGTACCGCAGTTCCCCCTGGTGTGCCACAGTTCCCCTGGTGTACCACAGTTCCCCCCTGTTGTACCACAGTTTCCCCCTGTGTACTACAGTTCCCCTTGGTGTACCACAGTTTCCCCCTGATGCACAACAAATCCCCTCTGGTGTACTACAGTTCCACCTCTGGTGTACCACAGTTCCCCCTAGTGTACCACAGTTCCCCCTGGTGTACCACCGTTCCCTTTGGTGTACCACAGTTTCCCCCTGGTGTACCACAGTTCCCACTGGTGTACTACAGTTCCCCCTGGTGTACTACAGTTGCCCCTGGTGTACTACAGTTCCCCCCTGGTGTACCACAGTTCCCCTGGTGTACCACAGTTCCCCCTGGTGTACCACAGTTCCCCCTGGTGTACTACAGTTCCCTCTCTGGTGTACCACAGTTTTCCTGTTGTACCACAGTTCCCCTTCGTGTACCACAGTTTACCCCTGGTGCACCACAGTTCCCCCCTTGTGTACTACAGTTCCCCCCTGGTGTACTACAGTTGCCCCTGGTGTACTACAGTTGCCCCTGGTGAACTACAGTTCCCCCTGATGTTCCACAGTTCCCCTGGTGTTCCACAGTTCCCCCTGGTTTACCTCAGTTCCCCCTTGTGTACCACAGTTCTCCCTGGTGTACCACAGTTCCCCCTGGTGTACCACAGTTCTCTCTGGTGTACTACAGTTCCCCCCCTGGAGTACCGCAGTTCCCCATGGTGTACAACAGTTCCCCCCCTGGTGTACCGCAGTTCCCCCCTGGTGTACCACAGTTCCCCCTGGTGTACTACAGTTCCCCCTGGTGTACTACAGTTCCCCCCGGTGTAATACAGTTCCCCCTGGTATACCACAGTTCCCCCTGGTTTACCACATTTCCCCCCTGGTGTACCACAGTTCCCCCTGGTATACCGCAGTTCCCTCTCGTGTACCACAGTTCCCCCTGGTGTACTACTGTTTCCCTTGGTGTACTACAGTTCCCCCCTGGTGTACTACAGTTCCTCCTGGTGTACTACAGTTCCCTCTGGTGTACCACAGTTCCCCCTGGTGTACCACAGTTCTTCCTGGTGTACTACAGTTCCCCCTGGTGTACCACAGTTCCCTCTAATGTACCGCAGTTCCCTCTGGTGAATTACAGTTCCCCCTGGTGAATTACAGTTCCCCCTGGTGTGCTACAGTTCCCTCCATGTGTATCACAGTTCCCCCTGGTTTACCTCAGTTCACCCTGGTTTACCGCAGTTCCCCCTGGTGTATCACAGTTCCCCCTGGTGTACCACATTTCCCCCCTGGTGTACCACAGTTCCCTCTGGTGTCCTACAGTTCCCCCATGTGTACTAGAGTTCCCCCTGGTGTACCACATTTCCCCATGGTATACTAAAGTTCCCCCTGGTGTACTACAGTTCCCCCGGTTGTACGACAGTATCCCCTGGTGTACTACAGTTCCCCCTGGTGTACTACAGTTCCCCCCTGGTGTACCGCAGTTCTTCCTGGTGTACCACAGTTCCCCCTTGTGTACCACAGTTCCCCCTGGTGTACCACAGTTCCCCCTGGTTTACCACAGTTCCCCTTGGTGTACCACAGTTTCCCCTTTGTGTACTACAGTTCCCCTGGTGTACCACAGTTCCCTCCTGGTGTACTACAGTTCCCCCTGATGTACTACAGTTCCCCCTGGTGTACTACAGTTGCCCCTGGTGTACTACAGTTCCCCCCTGGTGTACCACAGTTCCCCTGGTGTACCACAGTTCCCCCTGGTGTACTACAGTTCCCCCCTGGTGTACTACAGTTGCCCCTGGTGTACTACAGTTGCCCCTGGTGTACTACAGTTCCCCCTGATGTTCCACAGTTCCCCTGGTGTTCCACAGTTCCCCCTGGTTTACCTCAGTTCCCCCTTGTGTACCACAGTTCCCCCTGGTTTACCACAGTTCCCCTTGGTGTACCACAGTTTCCCCTTTGTGTACTACAGTTCCCCCTGGTGTACTACAGTTCCCCCTGGTGTACTACAGTTCCCCCCTGTTGTACCACAGTTTCCCCCTGGTGTACCACAGTTCCCTCCTGGTGTACTACAGTTCCCCCTGGTGTACTACAGTCCCCCCTTGGTGTACTACAGTTCCCCCTGGTGTACCACAGTTCCTCCTGGTGTACTACAGTTCTCCCTGGTGTACTACAGTTCCCCCTAGTGTACTACAGTTCCCCCTGGTGTACCGCAGTTCCCCCTGGTGTACAACAGTTCCCCCTGGTGTACTACAGTTCCCCCTGGTGTACCACAGTTCCCCCTGGTGTACTACAGTTCCCGCTGGTGTACCACAGTTCCCCGTGGTGTACCATAGTTCCCCCTGGTTTACTATAGTTCCCCCTGGTATACCACAGTTACCCCTGGTGTACTACAGTTCCCCCCATGGTGTACCGCAGTTCCCCCTGGTGTACCGCAGTTCCATCTCGTGTACCGCAGTTCCCCATGGTGTAACGCAATCCTTTCCCGGGTGTACCACAGTTTCCCTGGTGTACCACAGTTCTCCCTGGTGTATTACAATTCCCCCCTGGTATAATACAGTTCCCCCCTGGTGTACCACAGTTCCTCCATGGTGTACCACAGTTCCCCCTGGTGTACCGCAGTTCTCCCTGGTGTACCACAGTTCCCCCTGGTGTACCACAGTTCCCCCTGGTGTACTACAGTTCCCCCTGGTGTACCACAGTTCCCCCTGGTGTACTACAGTTCCCCCTGGTGTACTACAGTTCCCCCTGGTGTACCACAGTTCCCCCTGGTGTACTACAGTTCCCCCTTGAGTACCGCAGTTCCCCCTGGTGTACCACAGTTCCCCCCTGGTGTACCACAGTTCCCCCTTTGTGTACCACAGTTCCCACCTGGTGTACCACAGTTCCTCCTCGGAGTACCGCAGTTCCCCCTGGTGTACCGCAGTTCCTCCTGGTGTACCACAGTTCCCCCCCTGGTGTACCGCAGGTCCCTCCTGGTGTTCCACAGTTCCCCCTGGTGTACCACAGTTCCCCCTGGTGTACCGCAGTTCCCCCCTTGTGTACCACAGTTTCCCCTGGTGTACTACAGTTCCCCCCTGGTGTACCACAGTTCCCCCCTGGTGTACTACAGTTCCCCTTGGTGTACTACAGTTCCTCCCTGGTGTACTACAGTTCCTCCCTGGTGTACTACAGTTCCCCCTGGTGTACTACAGTTCCCCCCTGGTGTACTACAGTTCCCCCTGGTGTACTACAATTCCCCCCTGGTGTACCACAGTTCCCCTGGTGTACCACAGTTCCCCCTTGGAGTACTACAGTTCCCCTTGGTGTACTACAGTTCCTCCTGGTGTACCACAGATCCCCCTGGTGTACTACAGTTCCCCTGGTATATTACAGTTCCCTCCTGGTGTACTACTGTTCCCCCTGGTGTACCGCAGTTCCCCCTGGTGTACCACAGTTCCCCCTGGTGTACCACAGTTCCTCCTGGTGTACTACAGTTCCCCCTGGTGTACCACAGTTCCCCCTGGTGTACCGCAGTTCCCCCTGGTGTACCACAGTTCCCCGTGATATACTACAGTTCCCCCTGATGTACCGCAGTTCCCCCTGGTGTACCACAGTTCCCCCCCTGGTGTACTACAATTCTCCCTGGTGTACCACAGTTCCCCCTGGTGTACCACAGTTCCCCTTGGTGTACTACAGTTCCCCCTAGTGCACCACAGTTTTCCCTGGTGTACTACAGTTCCCCCTGTTGTACCACAGTTCCCCGTAGTGTACCATAGTTCCCCCTGGTTTACTATAGTTCCCCCTGGTATACCACAGTTACCCCTGGTGTACCACAGTTCCCCCCATGGTGTACCGCAGTTCCCCCTGGTGTACCGCAGTTCCATCTCGTGTACCGCAGTTTCCCATGGTGTAACGCAATCCTTTCCCGGGTGTACCACAGTTTCCCTGGTGTACCACAGTTCTCCCTGGTGTATTACAATTCCCCCCTGGTGTACTACAGTTCCCCCCTGGTGTACCACAGTTCCTCCATGGTGTACCACAGTTCCCCCTGGTGTACCGCAGTTCTCCCTGGTGTACCACAGTTCCCCCTGGTGTACCACAGTTCCCCCAGGTGTACTACAGTTCCCCCTGGTGTACCACAGTTCCCCCTGGTGTACTACAGTTCCCCCTGGTGTACTACAGTTCCCCCTGGTGTACCACAGTTCCCCCTGGTGTACTACAGTTCCCGCTTGAGTACCGCAGTTCCCCCTGGTGTACCACAGTTCCCCCCTGGTGTACCACAGTTCCCCCTTTGTGTACCACAGTTCCCACCTGGTGTACCACAGTTCCTCCTCGGAGTACCGCAGTTCCCCCTGGTGTACCGCAGTTCCTCCTGGTGTACCACAGTTCCCCCCCTGGTGTACCGCAGGTCCCTCCTGGTGTTCCACAGTTCCCCCTGGTGTACCAGTTCCCCCTGCTGTACCGCAGTTCCCCCCCTTGTGTACCACAGTTTCCCCTGGTGTACTACAGTTCCCCCCTGGTGTACCACAGTTCCCCTGGTGTACCACAGTTCCCCCTGGTGTACTACAGTTCCCCTGGTGTACCACAGTTCCCCCCTGGTGTACCACAGTTCCCCCTGGTGTACACCAGTTTCCCCTGGTGTACCACAGTTCCCCCTGATGTTCTACAGTTCCCTCCTAGTGTACAGCAGTTCCCCCTCTTGTACCACAGTTCCCTCCCCCCTGGTATATCACAGTTCCCCCTGGTGTACTACAGTTCCCCCCCGGTGTACCGCAGTTCCCCCTGGTTTACCGTAGTTTCCCCCTGGTGTACCACAGTTCCCCCCTGGTGTACCACCGTTCCCTCCTAGTGTACCACAGTTCCTCCTGGTGTACCACAGTTCCCCCTGGTGTACCGCAGTTCCCCCCTGGTGTACCACAGTTCCCCCCTGGTGTACCGCAGTTCCCCCCTGGTGTACCACAGTAGTAGTAGGAAATGGGGCGTAGACCGGCTTGTTTGTTTTTTTCCACAGCCGGTCTACACACCCTGGGTTTTACGAACTTTTTTTCCACAACCGGTCTACGCACCCCCCGGTTTTACGAACTTTTTTTTCCACAGCCGGTCAAAGCACCCATGGTTTTACGAACTTTTTTTTCCACAGCCGGTCAAAGCACCCATGGTTTTACGAACTTTTTTTTCCACAGCCCGTCTACGCACCCCCTGGTTTTACGAACTTTTTTTCCACAGCCGGTCAAAGCACCCATGGTTTTACGAACTTTTTTTTTCCACAGCTGGTCAACGCACCCCCAGGTTTTATGAACTTTTTTTTCCACAGCCGGTCTACGCACCCCCCGGTTTTACGAACTTTTTTTTCCACAGCCGGTCTACGCACCCCCTGGTTTTACGAGCTTTTTTTCCCAACCCGGTCATTGGCCCCAGGGTTTTACGAACTTTTTTTCCCAAGCTGGTCATTGGCCCCTGGGTGTCTCAAAAAAATTTTCATGGCCGGTCATTGGCCCCTGCCATTTTCGCTCAAGGGGATTAAACGGCCGCCTCCAGTCATCCCAAAATTTCGTTAGCTCAGTGACCCTGCACAGGCATGTTAAAGAGGATTAAAAAGCCGGTCATTGGCCCTAGGGTTTTTCTCGAATTTTCTTTCATGGCCGGTCCCATGCACAGGTATAGCCAATGGTCAATGACGTCACCAGCTAGCCGCTCAGCGTTCCTGCACAGGCATGATCAAGGGGATTAAAAAGCCGGCCTGTGAGTCGTGTGTTTTGCGTTACAACAGTGACCCTGAAACCTAATAGAAAATACCATCATCCCTAGTCTATTTTAAATTTCATATTTACTTCCAACCATTGCCCATTACATGTATCAAAGGGGGAGCAACACAGAGCATGAACTACCATGTATCTCAGCGTTCATCCCTGTAACTGAATCAGTATTTACCCAGGTCTTTTTTCCTAAATATAAAACTTATCCAATTCATTCCTGTTCTGGTTCATGTTGATACGTTTAATAGGATATTAATATCCCCTTACCATTCAGTCACACCTCTATCATGTCACCCCTATTTCTTCTTCTTCGTCTTTCTAGAGACGAAATTAATTTAAGCTTTGACAATCTTCCTTGAAGGATCGTTTACTTCTCATAGGGCAAAATAAAAATAAAACCGCTATCAGTCATATATATGAAAACAAGGCCCTGGGCATTGGCAGTTTCAATGCAAGTTCAGTAGTAATCCAATATTGTTTCTAACCGTATACACATCTCACATTCGCTCAAAACATACCTCGCACACCTTACTGTAGCATATAACAAATCAAAAATACTCATTCAGTAAAAGCAAAGCCTCTCATGTTTTGAAATAAGGCCTTCTGCAATTACCTTCTTTTCTGACGTCATCATCCCTAATGAGGCGTGAGGCGTCAACGTGCTAAATGCAGACCCTAGGAGGTTCACACATAAGTGTGAACTCTTAATCAGGCTTAATACCTCAACTGTACTCTGTGCTTCATCAGAGTTGATATTCAGCTACATTGGCTCGTATTTTCGCTCATTGCTCATGTTTTCTGATATTCATAAACCCGATCAAACCATCCTAACCTAACATATTATATATAACAAACAAATACATTCTACAGACCAGTTGTTGTTGTTGTTTAGTGACATCACGAAGAGCGACCTCAGGTATAGGGATAAGGTATTGCTGGCCATTAGCATATAAGTCTCAAGGTATCACAGCACCTGACTGGTCATCTATGTATGACGTCACCAGATGACCTATGCGACCTTTAGCGTCCTACTTGTATATGTACTGTATTTGATGTTATTATTATTCAAAAATGACTAGACTAGCCATCCCCACCTAACCTAATCAGAGGTTTAAGAATATACATTTTAGTCATCCACAACTGTAATCATTATGCAATGATGGGTTCAAAAACTAAAACAGCAACCCCAAATGTCGTACCGCTATTTTTGCAGAATCGTACATCTGGCAGCATAGCAGGTGAGCTGAACATAAGAATAAAGGTAACTGCAAAAGTCCTATTGGCCCATACGAGGCAGCTCCTATATATTTCCACCCAATCTCATTCATATTCATGTCCACCATATGCTTAAAGCAACCAAGGGAACCCACTTAAAGTATTAGTGTACAATAATAGTTTTAATAAATAGCTGTCATTTTAGTTTTATACACAACAGAAATTATGAAACCCTATAGCTAGATATTCTACTATAATCCACAAGTAGCTACCACACATCTGGCAGCACAGCGGATTAGTAGCTGTGTTCATAGGCTAGTCAACTGTCCTCACATCCATCAAATAGCTATCAAATGTCGCACCTCAATTCATCCATCTAGCAACTCAGCTGGATGCTAGTCACTATATTCATAAGCTAATCATTTCTACACCTCAAAAATAAAAAAATCCTAGTTTTGCTACACAAATCAGCTAACTTGTTTCTAAACCAACAGTCGCAAATACAATCATATATACCTACACATACTTCACACTATATATTCATAGAGAATAGCCTAGTTTTTTACCACCATTTCCCCATTAATCAGATGTAATTTATGCCATACACAGAAAATACAGCATTTACACACCAAATATGCCATTTATGCACAAAATATATTATTTACATTCAAAATATACCATCACACAAAAATATGTCATTTATAGACAAAAATATGTCATTTATGGACAAAAATATGACATTTACATACAAAAGATGCCAGTTGCACCCAAAATATGCCATTAACACAATATTGCATGTACACTCAGATTATGACATTTACAGAAAGTATGATATTTGTACAAATATATCAAAATGCTTATGCATTTAGACAATCAATAATGTGCTTTCACTAAAATTCCACAATTCCACATACATAATTTTCACAAAAATACCCTCACATTGTCTCATAAACCAAATACACTTACACCATGAAGATCTATTTTTTCAGATTACAGAGCTTACACAAAATACACAATTTGCACACAAAAATACAGTTGCACCAGTTCCACTTCAGCAAATTAAAAACACAACTTGCATAAATGCAGTATTAGTACAAAAATTATTATAAAACATGGACAATTATTACACAATTTGTGTAATTATTATACATCTTTGCACAATTAATACAAGAAAACTTGCTATATAATTTCTCGACTTGCACAATGACAATCAATACACAGAGGCATAAATAAACAATTCGTCCATATGCAATTACACAACATGCGCAATTAATAAACAACTTTCACAAATATTACACATCTTTCATAATTATTACACAACTTGCACAAATACATATCTAGCACAAGTACGTACAATACATAACTACCCCAAATATGAAAATACGCAACCAGCATAAATACAGGATTTGCACAAATACAATTGCGACATTTACACAAATTGCTCAAAAATAAAATCAATACACAACTGAACAATACATAACTAGCACATATTCATTAAATACACAACTAGAAAATTTCCACAAATACATATACAATTAATACATATAACTTGCACAAAACAATACACAATTTATAGAAATATAATCAATACATAATTGCAATAATCATACGACTTATGCAAAATACATAATCTATACAATTAATACACAAGTATATTAATTGTGCAATATATGTACAAATACAAACACAACCAACTGGGTCAAACAATACACACAATTTGCAAGATATTTTTCTAGGTATATTTAGGACATTAATTATAATATGCTGAGTTTAACCAACTCCCCAAAAGTCAGAATTTCACATATAAAAAAGGTACATATGACTTCCTATGAGCTCAATATAAAACACATTCATTTTCCATTAATATTTCAACATTATTAGTGCTAAACTATTCATCTATCATATGTCCATTGTTTTTAATGTCTTATTAATACCTTCCTTGTTACATCCTCTCCATTCAGGCCACCCATATTTATTTATGCAAACCATCTAACAGACTTAAATTTCCCCAACTTTAATCAAATCTGCTAGGTCAGGGATAGGTAAGGCTATGTAGGGTAGGTTGGAATATGTGAAAACTTGGCTAAAATGGTCTTTGGCTGAGCTATGTAACAAAACATTTTGGGTATATTGGGTAGAAATTGTCCTAAATTAGGTTGAATTTAGGTGAGTAAGCATAAATTTCACGAACTTTAATCAAATCTAGCTTGGGATATGCTAAGTCAGGTTAGGTAAGGCTGTGTAAGGTAAGATGGAATAGGTGAAAACTTGGGTGAAATGAACTTTGGCCATGCTAAGATACAAAACATTTGGGTATATTCGGTGGAAATTGGCTTAAATTAGGTTAAATTTAGGTGGGAAAGGCATAAATTTTGCCAACTATAATCAAATCTGACTTTGGATATGCTAGGAGAGGCTGGGTAGGGTTGTCTAGGGCAGGTTGGAATAGGTGAAAACTCAGCTAAAATGAGCTTTGGCCGTGCTATGTTCCAAAACATTTTTGGGTATATTTGGTGGAAATTGTCTTAAATTAGGTCAAATTTATATGGGATAACTTAAATTTTGCCGACTTTAACCAAATCTAGGTTTGGATATGCTAGGATAGGTTAGGTAAGGTTGCGTAGGGTAGGATGGAATAGGAGAAAATGTAGGTAAAAAAATGGGCTTTGGCAATACTATGATACAGAACATTTGGATATATTTGGTGGGAATTGTCTTAAATTAGGTCAAATTTAGGTGGGAATAGCTTAAATTTCATCAACTTTAACCAAATCTAGGTTTGGCTATGCTAGGTTAGGTAAGGTTGCATAGGGTAGGATGGAATAGGAGAAAATGTAGGTAAAAATGGGCTTTGGCAGTGCACAACATTTGGGGATATTTGGTGGGAATTGCCTTAAATTAGGTCGAATTTATGTGGGATAGCTTAAATTTCGCCGACTTTAACCAAATCTAGGTTTGGATATGCTAGGATAGGTTAGGTAAGGTTGCGTAGGGTAGGATGGAATAGGAGAAAATGTGGGTAACAATGGGCTTTGGCAGTGTTTTGATACACAACATTGGGGTATATTTGGTGGAAATTGCCTTAAATTAGATTGAATTTAGGTGGCATAGCTTAAATTTTACCAACTTGAACTAAATCTAGGTTTGGATATGCTAGGTGAGGTTAGATGAGGTCGTGTAGGGAAGGACATATATATATAATATCTTAGGGGTCATGAACTAGCATGTTTATGAAATAGTGTAAATTTTCCTATTTGGGGTTCGAGCTATATGGCCAACTCATGTAATGTATGGACAGAGGTGACATAGGCTTGTATGTGAGGACATGGGATGCTCATATTTTGTTAGTTTAGCTTTTGCTAGGTTGAATTTAGGTAAATTTGTGAAGTATAAGTATATTTTTTTTTTTGATAGATTTTGATGAATTTAGGTTTTGATAGCATGCATTTTTGATAAGATATAGCAAATTTTCTTAAAATTATCATATAAAATACTTCACCAAACCTAACATAACTAAGGCTAGAATAAATAAGTCTGTTAGATGGTTTGCATAAATAAATATGGGTGGCCTGATTGGAGAGGATGTAACAAGGAAGGTATTAATAAGACATTAAAAACAATGGACATATGATAGATGAATAGTTTAGCACTAATAATGTTGAAATATTAATGGAAAATTAATGTGTTTTATATTGAGCTCATCGGAAGTCATATGTACCTTTTTTATATGTGAAATTCTGACTTTTGGGGAGTTGGTTAAACTCAGCATATTATAATTAATGTCCTAAATAACCTAGAAAAATATCTTGCAAATTGTGTGTATTGTTTGACCCAGTTGGTTGTGTTTGTATTTGTACATATATTGCACAATTAATATACTTGTGTATTAATTGTGTAGATTATGTATTTTGCATAAGTCGTATGATTATTGCAATTATGTATTGATTATATTTCTATAAATTGTGTATTGCTTTGTGCAAGTTGTATGTATTAATTGTATATGTATTTGTGGAAATTTTCTAGTTGTGTATTTAATGAATATGTGCTAGTTATGTATTGTTCAGTTGTGTATTGATTTTATTTTTGAGCAATTTGTGTAAATGTCGCAATTGTATTTGTGCAAATCCTGTATTTATGCTGGTTGCGTATTTTCATATTTGGGGTAGTTATGTATTGTACGTACTTGTGCTAGATATGTATTTGTGCAAGTTGTGTAATAATTATGAAAGATGTGTAATATTTGTGAAAGTTGTTTATTAATTGCGCATGTTGTGTAATTGCATATGGACGAATTGTTTATTTATGCCTCTGTGTATTGATTGTCATTGTGCAAGTCGAGAAATTATATAGCAAGTTTTCTTGTATTAATTGTGCAAAGATGTATAATAATTACACAAATTGTGTAATAATTGTCCATGTTTTATAATAATTTTTGTACTAATACTGCATTTATGCAAGTTGTGTTTTTAATTTGCTGAAGTGGAACTGGTGCAACTGTATTTTTGTGTGCAAATTGTGTATTTTGTGTAAGCTCTGTAATCTGAAAAAATAGATCTTCATGGTGTAAGTGTATTTGGTTTATGAGACAATGTGAGGGTATTTTTGTGAAAATTATGTATGTGGAATTTTAGTGAAAGCACATTATTGATTGTCTAAATGCATAAGCATTTTGATATATTTGTACAAATATCATACTTTCTGTAAATGTCATAATCTGAGTGTACATGCAATATTGTGTTAATGGCATATTTTGGGTGCAACTGGCATCTTTTGTATGTAAATGTCATATTTTTGTCTATAAATGACATATTTTTGTCTATAAATGACATATTTTTGTGTGATGGTATATTTTGAATGTAAATAATATATTTTGTGCATAAATGGCATATTTGGTGTGTAAATGCTGTATTTTCTGTGTATGGCATAAATTACATCTGATTAATGGGGAAATGGTGGTAAAAAACTAGGCTATTCTCTATGAATATACAGTGTGAAGTATGTGTAGGTATATATGATTGTATTTGCGACTGTTGGTTTAGAAACAAGTTAGCTGATTTGTGTAGCAAAACTAGGATTTTTTTATTTTTGAGGTGTAGAAATGATTAGCTTATGAATATAGTGACTAGCATCCAGCTGAGTTGCTAGATGGATGAATTGAGCTGCGACATTTGGATAGCTATTTGATGGATGTGAGGACAGTTGACTAGCCTATGAACACAGCTACTAATCCGCTGTGCTGCCAGATGTGTGGTAGCTACTTGTGGATTATAGTAGAATATCTAGCTATAAGGTTTCATAATTGCTGTTGTGTATAAAACTAAAATGACAGCTATTTATTAAAACTATTATTGTACACTAATACTTTAAGTGGGTTCCCTTGGTTGCTTTAAGCATATGGTGGACATGAATATGAATGAGATTGGGTGGAAATATATAGGAGCTGCCTCGTATGGGCCAATAGGACTTTTGCAGTTACCTTTATTCTTATGTTCAGCTCACCTGCTATGCTGCCAGATGTACGATTCTGCAAAAATAGCGGTACGGCATTTGGGGTTGCTGTTTTAGTTTTTGAACCCACCATTGCATAATGATTACAGTTGTGGATGACTAAAATGTATATTCTTAAACCTCTGATTAGGTTAGGTGGGGATGGCTAGTCTAGTCATTTTTGAATAATAATAACATCAAATACAGTACATATACAAGTAGGACGCTAAAGGTTGCATAGGTCATCTGGTGACGTCATACATAGATGACCAGTCAGGTGCTGTGATACCTTGAGACTTATATGCTAATGGCCAGCAATACCTTATCCCTATACCTGAGGTCGCTCTTCGTGATGTCACTAAACACCAACAACAACTGGTCTGTAGAATGTATTTGTTTGTTATATATAATAAGTTAGGTTAGGATGGTTTGATCGGGTTTATGAATATCAGAAAACATGAGCAATGAGCGAAAATACGAGCCAATGTAGCTGAATATCAACTCTGATGAAGCACAGAGTACAGTTGAGGTATTAAGCCTGATTAAGAGTTCGCACTTATGTGTGAACCTCCTAGGGTCTGCATTTAGCACGTTGACGCCTCACGCCTCATTAGGGATGATGACGTCAGAAAAGAAGGTAATTGCAGAAGGCCTTATTTCAAAACATGAGAGGCTTTGCTTTTACTGAATGAGTATTTTTGATTTGTTATATGCTACAGTAAGGTGTGCGAGGTATGTTTTGAGCGAATGTGAGATGTGTATACGGTTAGGGACAATATTGGATTACTACTGAACTTGCATTGAAACTGCCAATGCCCAGGGCCTTGTTTTCATATATATGACTGATAGCGGTTTTATTTTTATTTTGCCCTATGAGAAGTAAACGATCCTTCAAGGAAGATTGTCAAAGCTTAAATTAATTTCGTCTCTAGAAAGACGAAGAAGAAGAAATAGGGGTGACATGATAGAGGTGTGACTGAATGGTAAGGGGATATTAATATCCTATTAAATGTATCAACATGAAACAGAACAGGAATGAATTGGATAAGTTTTATATTTAGGAAAAAAGACCTGGGTAAATACTGATTCAGTTACAGGGATGAACGCTGAGATACATGGTAGTTCATGCTCTGTGTTGCTCCCCCTTTGATACATGTAATGGGCAATGGTTGGAAGTAAATATGAAATTTAAAATAGACTAGGGATGATGGTATTTTCTATTAGGTTTCAGGGTCACTGTTGTAACGCAAAACACACGACTCACAGGCCGGCTTTTTAATCCCCTTGATCATGCCTGTGCAGGAACGCTGAGCGGCTAGCTGGTGACGTCATTGACCATTGGCTATACCTGTGCATGGGACCGGCCATGAAAGAAAATTCGAGAAAAACCCTAGGGCCAATGACCGGCTTTTTAATCCTCTTTAACATGCCTGTGCAGGGTCACTGAGCTAACGAAATTTTGGGATGACTGGAGGCGGCCGTTTAATCCCCTTGAGCGAAAATGGCAGGGGCCAATGACCGGCCATGAAAATTTTTTTGAGACACCCAGGGGCCGATGACCAGCTTGGGAAAAAAAGTTCGTAAAACCCTGGGGCCAATGACCGGGTTGGGAAAAAAAAGCTCGTAAAACCGGGGGTGCGTAGACCGGCTGTGGAAAAAAGTTCGTAAAACCGGGGGGTGCGTAGACCGGCTGTGGAAAAAAAGTTCGTAAAACCCAGGGTGCGTACACCGGCTGTGGAAAAAAAGTTCGTAAAACCCAGGGTGCGTAGACCGGCTGTGGAAAAAAATAAAATAGCCGATCTACGCCCCATTTCCGACTACTCACAGTTACCCCCTGGTGTACCACAGTCCCATCCTGGTGTACCACAGTTCCCCCCTGGTGTACCACAGTTCTCCCTGGTGTACCACAGTTCCCCCCTGGTGTACCACAGTTTCCCCTGGTGTACCACAGTTCCCCCTGGTGAACCGCAGTTCCCTCCTGGTGTACCACTGTTCCCCTTGGTGTACCACAATTCCGCCTGGTGTACTACAGTTCCCCCCTGGTGTACCACAGTTCCCCCTGGTTTACCAGTTTCCCTTGGTGTACCACAGTTTCCCTCGGTGTACCACAGTTCCCCCTGGTATACCACAGTTCCCCTGGTGTCCCACAGTTCCCCCCTGGTGTACCACAGTTCCCCCTCGTGTACCATAGTTCCCCCTGGTGTACCACAGTCCCCACTGGTGTTCCGCTTTGGTGTACCAGAGTTCCCCCTGGTGTACTACAGTTCCCCCCTGGTGTACCACAGTTCCCCCTGGTGTACCGAAGTTTCCCCTGCTGTACTACAGTTCCCCCTGGTGTACCGCAGTTCCCCCTGGTGTACCGCAGTTCCCCCTGGTGTACTACAGTTTTGCTCTGGCGTACTATAGTACCCCTGGTGTACCACAGTTCCCCCCTGGTGTACCGCAGTTCCCCCCTGGTGTACCGCAGTTCCCCCCTGGTGTACCACAATTCCTCCTTGCTGAAACACAATTTCCCCTGGTGTACCGCAGTTCCCCCTGGAGTACCACAGTTTCTACTGGTGTACTACAGTTCCCCCTGGTGTACCACATTCCCCCCTGATGTACCGCAGTTCCCCCTGGTGTACCACAGTTCCCCCCTGGTGTACTACAGTTCCCCCTGGTGTACTACAGTTCCCCCCTGGTGTATCACAGTTCCCCCCTGGTGTACCACAGTTCCCCCTGGTGTACCGCAGTTCCCCCTGGTGTATTACAGTTCCCGCTGGTGTACCACAATTCCCCCCTGGTGTACCACAGTTCCCCTTCGTGTACTACAGTTCCCCCTGGTGTACTAGAGTTCCCCCTGGTGTACCACAGTTCCCTTTGGTGTACTACAGTTCCCCCTGGTGTACTACAGTTCCCCCTTGTGTACCGCAGTTCCCCCTGGTGTACCACAGTTCCCCCTGGTGTACCACAGTTCCCTCTGGTGTACTACAGTTCCCCCTGGTGCACCACAGTTCCCTCTGGTGTACCACAGTTCCCACTGGTGTACCAATTTCCTTCCCCCTGGTGTACTACAGTTCCCTCCTGGTGTACTACAGTTCCTCCCTGGTGTACCGCTGTTCTCCCTGGTGTACCACAGTTCCCCCTGGTGTACCGCAGTTCCCCCTGGTGTACTACAGTTCCCCCTCGTGAACTACAGTTCCTCCCTTGTGTACCACAGTTAATCCCTGGTGTACTACAGTTCCCCCCTTGTGTACCACAGTTCCCCCCTGGTGTACCGCAGTTCCCCCTGGTGTACCACAGTTCCTTCCTGGTGTACTACAGTTCCCTCTGGTCCTCTTGGTGTACCACAGCTCCCCCTTTGTACCGCAGTTCTCCCTAATGTACTACAGTTTCCCCCTGGTGTACTACAGTTCCACCTCGTGTACCACAGTTCCCCCTTGTGAACCACAGTTAATCCCTGGTGTACTACAGTTCCCCCCTTGTGTACCACAGTTCCCCCCTGGTGTACCACAGTTCCCCCCTGGTGTACCACAGTTCCCACTTGTGTACCACAGTTCCCACTTGTGTACCACAGTTCGTCCCTGGTGTACCACAGTTCTCCCTGGTGTACTACACTTCCCCCATGGTGTAACACAGTTCCCCCTGGTTTACCACAGTTCACCCTGGTGTACCACAGTTTCCCCCTGGTGTACCACAGTTCCCCCTTGTGTACCACAATTCCCCCTGGTGTACCACAATTCCCCCTGGTTTACCACAGATCCCCCTGGTTTACCACAGTTCTCCTTGGTGTACTACAGTTCCCCCTGGTGTACTACAGTTCCCCCTGGTGTACCACAGTTCCCTCCTGGTGTACTACAGTTCCCCCTGGTGTACTACAGTTCCCCGCTGGTGTACTACAGTTCCGCCTGGTGTACTACAGTTCCCCCCTGGTGTACCACTGTTCCCCCTCTTGTACTACAGTTCCCCCCTGTTGCACCACAGTTCCCTCTGGTGTACCACAGTTCCCCCTGGTGTACCACAGTTCCCTCATTGTGTACCACAGTTCCCCCTGGTTTACTACAGTTCCCCCCTGGTGTACCACAGTTCCCCCTGGTGTACTACAGTTCCCCCCTGGTGTACTACAGTTTCCCCTGGTGTACCACAGTTCCCCCTGGTGTACCACAGTTCCCTCATGGTGTACCACAGTTGCCCCTGGTGTACCTCAGTTCCCTCATGGTGTACCACAGTTCCCCCTGGTGTACTACAGTTCCCCCCCTGCTGTACTACAGTTCCCCCATGGTGTACCACAGTTCCGCCTGGTTTACCACAGTTCCCCTTGGTGTACCACAGTTTCCCCCTGGTGTACCACATTTCCCCCTGCTGTACCACAGTTCCCTCTGGTGTACTACAGTTCCCCCTGGTGTACTACATGTCCCCCTGGTGTATTACTGTTCCCCCCTATTGTACCACAGTTCCCCCTGGTGTACTGCAGTTCCCCCTGGTGTACCACAGTTCCCCCTGGTGTAGCACAGTTCCCCCTGGTGTACTACAGTTCCGTCTGGTGTACCACAGATCCCCCTGGTGTACCGCAGTTCCCCCTGGAGTACCACAGTTCCCCCTGGTGTACCAATTTCCCCCCCCCTGGTGTACTACAGTTCCCCCTGGTGTACTACAGTTCCTCCCTGGTGTACTGCAGTTCTCCCTGGTGTACCACAGTTCCCCCTGGTGAACCGCAGTTCCCACTAGTGTACCACAGTTCCCTCCAGGTGTACTACAGTTCCCTCTGGTCCTCTTGGTGTACCACAGTTATAGCTGGTGTACCGCAGTTCTCGCTGGTGTACCGCAGTTCCCCCTGGTGTACCACAGTTTCCCCTCGTGTACTACAGTTCCCCCTGATGTACCACAGTTCCCCCTGGTGTACCACAGTTCCCCCTTGTTTACTACAGTTCCCCCCTGGTGTACCACAGTTCCCCCTTGTGTACCACAGTTCCCCCTGGTGTACTAAAGTTCCCCCATAGTGTACCTCAGTCCCTCCTGGTGTACTACAGTTCCCCCTGGTGTACTACAATTCCCCCATAGTGTACCACAGTCCCTCCTGGTGTACCACAGTTCCCTCCTGGTGTACTACACTTCCCCCATGGTGTAACACAATTTCCCCTGGTTTACCACAGTTCCCCTTGGTGTACCACAGTTTCCCTTGGTGTACCACAGTTCCCCCTGGTGTACTACAATTCCCCCAGGTGTACCACAGTTCCCCTGGTTTACCACAGTTCCCCCTGGTGTACCACAGTTTCCCCCTGGTGTACTACAGTTCCTGCTGGTGTACCACAGTTCTCCCTGGTGTGCCACAGTTCCCCCTGGAGTACTACAGTTCCTCCTGTTGTACCACAGGTCCTTCTTGTGTACCACAGTTCCCTCATGGTGTACCACATTTCCCCCTGGTGTACTACTGTTCCCCCTGGTGTACTACAGTTCCCACTGGTGTACCACAGTTCCCCCTGGTGTACCACAGTTCCTCCTGGTGTACTACAGTTCCCCCTGGTGTACCACAGTTCCCCCTAGTGTACCGCAGTTCCCCATGGTGTACCACAGTTCCCCCGTGATATACAACAGTTCCCCCTGGTGTACCACAGTTCCCCCTGGTGTACCACAGTTCCCCCCTGTTGTACTACAGTTCTCCCTGGTGTACCACTGTTCCCCCCTGGTGTACCACAATTCCCCTTGGTGTACTACAGTTCCCCCTGGTGTACCACAGTTCCCCGTGGTGTACCACAGTTCCCTTCGTGTACTACAGTTCTCCCTGGTGTACCACAGTTCCCCGTGGTGTACCACAGTTCCCCTGGTGTACTATAGTTCCCCCTGGTATACCACAGTTCCCCTGGTATACTACAGTTCTCCCTGATGTACCACAGTTCCCCCTGGTGTACCACAGTTCCCCTGGTGTACCACAGTTCACCCTGGTGTACTGCAATTCCCCCCTGGTGTACCACAGTTCCCCCATGGTGTACCAGAGTTCCCCCCTGGTGTACCGCAGTTCCCCCTGGTGTACCACAGTTCCCCCTGGTGTACCTCAGTTCCCCTGGTGTACCACAGTTCCCCCTGGTGTACTACAGTTCACCCCTGGTGAACCACAGTTCCCCCATGGTGTACCACAGTTCCCCCTGGTGTACCGCAGTTCCCCCCCTGGTGTATCACAGTTCCCCGGTGTGCCACAGTTCCCCCTGGTGTACTACATTTCCTCTTGGTGTACCGCAGTTCCCCCTGGTGTACCACAGTTCCCCCTGATGTACCACAGTTCCCCTTGGTGTACTACAGTTTCCCCCTGGTGTACTACAGTTCCCCCTGGTGTACTACAGTTCCCCCTGGAGTACCGCACTTCCCCCTGGTGTACCACAGTTCCCCCTTTTGTACTACATTTCCTCCTTGGAGTACCGCAGTTCCCCCCTGGTGTACCACAGTTCCCCCTGGTGTACCACAGTTCCCCCCTGGTGTACTGCAGTTCTTATTTGTGTACCACAGTTCCCCCTGGTGTACCACAGTTCCCCCTGGTGTACCGCAGTTCCCCCCATGTGTACCACAGTTCCCCCTGGTGTACAACAGTTCCCCTTGGTGTACTACAGTTCCCCCTGGTGTACTACAGTTCCCCCTGGTGTACTACAGTCCCTGCTGGTGTACCACAGTTCCCCCCTGGTGTACTACACTTCCCCCATGGTGTAACACAGTTCCCCCTGGTTTACCATAGTTCCCCTTGGTGTACCACAGTTTTCCCCTGGTGTACCACAGTTCCCCCTGGTGTACCACAATTCCCCCTGGTGTACCACAGTTCCCCCTGGTTTACCACAGTTCCCCCTGGTGTACCACAGTTTCCCCCTGGTATACTACAGTTCCCCCTGGTGTACCACAGTTCCCCCTGGAGTACTACAGTTCCTCCTGTTGTACCACAGTTCCCCCCTTGTGTACCTCAGTTCCCTCATGGTGTACCACATTTCCCCCTGGTGTACTACAGTTCCCCCTGGTGTACTACAGTTCCCCCTTGTGTACTACAGTTTCCCCCTGTTGTACCACAGTTCCCCCTGGTGTACCACAGTTCCCTCATGGTGTACCACAGTTCCCCCTGGTGTACTACAGTTCCCCCATGGTGTACTGCAGTTCCCCATGGTGTACCACAGTTCCCCCCTGGTTTATCACAGTTCCCCTTGGTGTACCACAGTTTCCCCCTGGTGTACCACAGTTCCCCCTGGTGTATCACAGTTCCCTTTTGGTGTACTACAGTTCCCCCTGGTGTACCACAGTTCCCCCTGGTGTACCACAGTTCCCCTTGTGTACTACAGTTCCCCCCCTGATGTACTACATTTCCCCCTGGTGTACTACAGTTCCCGCTGGTGTGCTACAGTTCCCCCCTGATGTACTACAGTTCCCCCTGGTGTTCTACAGTTCCCCCTAGTGTACTACAGTTCCCCCTGGTGTACCACAGTTTCCTCTGGTGTACCGCAGTTCCCCCTGGTGTACCACAGTTCCCCCGTGATATACTACAGTTCCCCTTGGTGTACCGCAGTTCCCCCCTGGTGTACTACAGTTCCCCCCTGGTGTACCACAGTTCCCCCCTGGTGTACCACAATTCCCCTTGGTGTACTACAGTTCTCCCTGGTGTACCACAGTTTCCCGTGGTGTACCACAGTTCCCCTGGTGTACTACAGTTCCCCCTGGTGTACCACAGTTCCCCGTGGTGTACCACAGTTCCCCCTGGTGTACTATAGTTCCCCCTGGTATACCACAGTTCCCCTGGTGTACTACAGTTCCCCCTGGTGTACCACAGTTCCCCCTGGTGTACCACAGTTCCTCTGGTGTACCACAGTTCACCCTGGTGTACTACAATTCCCCCGTGGTGTACCACAGTTCCCCCATGGTGTACCACAGTTCCTCCTGGTGTACCTCAGTTCCCCTGGTGTACCACAGTTCCCCCTGGTGTACTACAGTTCCCCCTGGTGTTCCACAGTTCCCCCCTGGTGTACCACAGTTCCCCTCTGGTGTACCGCAGTTCCCCCTGGTGTACCACTGTTCCCCTGGTGTACCACAGTTCCCCCTGGTGTACTACAGTTCCCCCTGGTGTACCGCAGTTCCCCCTGGTGTACCACAGTTCCCCCTGGTGTACCACTGTTCCCCTGGTGTACCACAGTTCCCCCTGGTGTACTACAGTTCCCCCTGGTGTACCGCAGTTCCCCCTGGTGTACCACAGTTCCCCCTGGTGTACCACAGTTCCCCCTGGTGTAATACAGTTCCCCCCTGGTGTACTACAGTTCCCACTGGTGTACTACAGTTCCCCCCTGGAGTACCGCAGTTTCCCCTGGTGTACCACAGTTCCCCCCTGGTGTACCACAGTTCCCCCTGGTGTACTACATTTCCTCCTTGGAGTACCGCAGTTCCCCCCTGGTGTACCACAGTTCCCCCTAGTGTACCACAGTTCCCCCCTGGTGTACCGCAGTTCTCCTTTGTGTACCGCAGTTCCCCCTGGTGTACCACAGTTCCCCCTGGTGTACCGCAGTCCCCCCCTTGTGTACCACAGTTCCCCCTGGTGTACAACAGTTCCCCTTGGTGTACTACAGTTCCCCCCTGGTGTACTACAGTTCCCCCTGGTGTACTACAGTTCCCCCTGGTGTACTACTGTTCCCCTGGTGTACCACAGTTCCCCCCTGGTGTACCACAGTTCCCCCTGGTGTACAACAGTTCCCCTTTTTTTTTGAGATATATACAAGAGTTGTTACATTCTTGTACAGCCACTAGTACGCGTAGCGTTTCGGGCAAGTCCTTAATCCTATGGTCCCTGGAATACGATCCCCTGCCGCGAAGAATCGTTTTTTCATCCAAGTACACATTTTACTGTTGCGTTAAACAGAGGCTACAGTTAAGGAATTGCGCCCAGTAAATCCTCCCCGGCCAGGATACGAACCCATGTCATAGCGCTCGCGGAACGCCAGGCGAGTGTCTTACCACTACACCACGGAGACTGCTGAACACCCACTGTAGTACACCCTTGGTGTACTACAGTTCCCCCCGGTGTACCGCAGTTTCCCCAGGTGTACCACAGTTCCCCCTAGTGTACCACACTTTCCCCCTGGTGTACCGCAGTTCCCCCTGGTGTACCACAGTTCCCCCTGGTGTTCTACAGTTCCCCTAGTGTACCGCATTTCCCTCTGGTGTACCACAGTTCCCCCCCTGGTGTTCCACAGTTCCCCCTGGTGAACTACAGTTCACCCCCGGTGTACCGCAGTTCCCCCTGGTGTACCGCAGTGTTCCCTTGGTGTACCGCAGTTTCTCCTGGTGTTCCACAGTTCCCCCCCTCCTGTTGTACAATGGAGGGGGAACTAACGATAACGTGTTAGTTTAGTTTACCTTCTAATATATAAAGAAAATTGAAACAAGTTACGTCCTTTATCTCACTTTTCGGGGTAGACTCTGATTAACCATTACTTAGGGCTGGTAAGATCACTTACGAATATAATTTTAGTTTAATTTCGGAATTAATGTTGCCGATTAGACAACGGATAGGTTCGATAAGATTAGGTTTAGTTATGTTGACCAGACCACACACTAGAAGTTGAAGGGACGACGACGTTTCGGCCCGTCCTGGACCATTCTCAAGTCGAATGAGAATGGTCCAGGACGGACCGAAACTTCGTCGTCCCTTCAACTTCTAGTGTGTGGTCTGGTCAACATACTTCAGCCACGTTATTGTGACTCATCGCCTGCATAGGTTTAGTTATGATGATTATGTCATGTCAGGAAAGGCTAGATTAGGACAGCTGACCCGGGTCTACGGTATAGTGACAGTGTCACTCATCCTGTGAGTGGACACACCGCCATAGTGAGTGTCACTCATCCTGTGAGTGGACACACCGCCATAGTGACAGTATTGGGCAGCATCACTCATCCTGTGAGTGGATACACCGCCATAGTGACAGTATTGGGCAGCATCACTCATCCTGTGAGTGGATACACCGCCATAGTGACAGTATTGGGCAGCGCCACTCATCCTGTGAGTGGTCACACCACCATAGTGACAGTATTGGGCAGCGCCACTCATCCTGTGAGTGGACACACCGCCATAGTGACAGTATTGGGCAGCGCCACTCATCCTGTGAGTGGACACACCGCCATAGTGACAGTATTGGGCAGCATCACTCATCCTGTGAGTGGACACACCGCCATAGTGACAGTATTGGGCAGCGCCACTCATCCTGTGAGTGGACACACCACCATAGTGACAGTATTGGACAGCGCCACTCATCCTATGAATGGACACACCGCCATAGTGACAGTATTGGGCAGCGTCTCTCATCTTGAGAGTGAACACACCACCATAGTGACAGTATTGGGCAGCGTCACTCATCCTGTGAGTGGACACACCGCCATAGTGACAGTATTCTCTTCCATTGGGTCATCCCTTGCAAATGATATACCATCTTCCAGTACTGATGTTAAGGACTATCTTACAGGTAACTATCCACAGTCTCTGTACCTAAAGCCTACAAATTCCACTGACGTCAATGAGATAATCCTTTCCTTTAAAACCAAGTCTAGTGCCCTCGAGGAGATACCAACTTTAATTTACAAAAAAGCCTCCAGATCTTTAGCCCCTGCTATTGCATTGCTCTTCAACAAGTCACTTGAACTCCAAACCTTTCCAGATATTCTAAAAAAAGCGATAGTAACCCCTGTACACAAATGTGGTGATCTCACAGATGTTAACAACTACAGACCTATATCAATCCTGCCTAACTTGTCAAAAATATTTGAAAAACTAATCTACAAGCAGCTTTACTCTTATCTAGACAAACACAATATACTTAGCTCTTGTTAATATGGCTTCAGACCCCCAAAAAAAAGCACTAACGATGCACTTATTAGTATGATTAACTTGATTCACGCAGCTCTTGATAAAAATGAGTTCCCTGTTGGGTTATTTGTGGACCTGCGTAAGGCTTTTGACACTGTCAACCACCAAAACCTTCTTCTTAAATTACATCATTATGGAGTCAGAGGACACTCTCTGCAATACCTCAAATCCTACCTTACTGACAGGCTCCAGTATGTTTCTGTGAATAATTCAATTTCTCCCACCCTACCCATCAACATTGGTGTTCCTCAGAGCACCATACTTGGCCCTCTCCTCTTTCTCATCTACATTAATGACCTTCCAAATGCCTCCCAACACCTCAAACCAATTCTATTTGCTGACGACACAACCTTCATTTACTCCAGTCCTGACCCCCTTGCTCTAAATGTCACAGTGAATACTGAGCTAAATAAAGTCCATCTTCGGCTAACTGCCAACAAACTCACCCTTAACATTGACAAAACTTTCTATATTTTGTTTGGCAATAAATCCTCTAATCAAATAAATCTCAGGATTAACAATACCCAAATTTGTAACAAAATAGATGTCAAATTCCTTGGCGTTCTCATTGACCACAAGCTGAATTTCTAGGGACACATTCTAAATATATAAAAAAAAAAATTCAAAAACTGTTGGCATTCTTTCTAAGATCAGATATTATGTACCTCGCCCTGCCCTGGTGACGCTCTATTACTCCCTCATCTATCCATATCTCAACTATGGTATTTGTGCTTGGAATTCTACTACCCAAAATCATTTACGTCCTCAAATTACTCAACACAAAGCTGCTATTAGGGCAATATCCAACTCTGGCCCCAGACATCACTCGGTACCCCTACTCAAATCTCTGAATATGTTAGATATTAAGTCACTGCACATTCTCTCATGTGTATTATACATATATAAAACGCTGAACTGTAATGCCAATCCTGACCCTAAAAGCTTCATTGAAGGTTGTAACAGAACCCATGAGCACCACACCAGAAACAAATACAGTTTTGATATTCCAAGAGTACGACTTAATCAAACTAGAAATGCTCTACAAATCAAGAGACCCAGAATGTGGAATGACCTTCCCAACCATGTTAAAGACTGTACCTCTCTCAACCAGTTTAAGATAAAAACTAAGCACTTTTTTTTTTTTATTTATTTATTATTTTCTACCACAGACGTGGCCACACATTTACAATGCTAACCAGCATATATACATTTTCTTCTGTCCTCCATGGACAGGGTTAGAGAAGTGTTAAACATATAGTTCAAGGGTTTATTGAACACTCAACCACAGAAGGTGATTCGGTGCTTTTAAAATGCTAAGCTAACCTACATACGTAAATACATAGATACATAGATACACAGATTTACGTATGCCCTACATAAAGTGTTAGATGTGTCTTTTACATAGTGTCATTAATGTACATTCACAACGGTGAAATGTAATTCTGATCAGCTTCCATATATACTTTATACCCATACATATACATACACACACACACACACACACATATATACATACATATATACACACACACACATGCATTCACATACATTTGTCTCATTTACTCTGACAGGGTGAGGTAGCTGATAAAGAAACTAGTGTACAATTAAGCACTTAATCACTGAAGGTGATGAAGGTGCTTTTACAAGCTCAGGTTATATAGTTACATCATATATATACATTGTATGATTGATATATTACATGATCAATCTTGGATACAAGTCCAATATATCATCAAGTGTTCCAGTACTCATATAGTAACTACAGAGTTCAGCATACCTTACTAAGCACTACCTAATAAATTCCCTGTAACCTACCTTACCCCTATATTGTCAACCCATGTTTGTTATATTTTAAACAACGCTGTTTGTCGACCTAATTGTATTGTTGCTGTTTTTTCTGCCACGTTCCCCCCTTTTTTATTTTTATTTGTTCTCAACACATTTTATACTTTAATCTTAATTAGTATTAAGTTTTAGTCTTAAATGTTTTTCCTGCCCGAAACGCTTTGCGTAATAGTGCCTTTAGGCATTGTATGTACTAGCCCTATCTATAAAATTTTTGTATAACCTCTTGTATGTATGTACTTTACCTGAATAAACATTTGAATTTGAATTTAAATTTTAAATATTGGGCAGCGTCACTCATCCTGTGAGTGGACACACAGCCATAGTGACAGTATTGGGCAGCGTCACCCATCCTGTGAGTGAACACCACCATAGTGACAGTATTGGGCAGCGTCACTCATCCTGTGAGTGGACACACAGCCATAGTGACAGTATTGGGCAGCGCCACTCATCCTGTGAGTGGACACACAGCCATAGTGACAGTATTGGGCAGCGTCACTCATCCTGTGAGTGAACACCACCATAGTGACAGTATTGGACAGCGCCACTCATCTTGTGAGTGGACACACCGCCATAGCGACAGTATTGGGCAGCGCCACTCATCTTGTGAGTGAACACACCACCATAGTGACAGTAGTGGGCAGCGCCACTCATCTTGTGAGTGGACACACCGCCATAGTGACAGTAGTGGGCAGCGCCACTCATCTTGTGAGTGGACATACCGCCATAGTGACAGTATTGGACAGCGCCACTCATCTTGTGAGTGGACACACCGCCATAGCAGCATGTACAACACTCCCCAATAGGAAGAAAACCCGCTGGGTTGTTCATCCTGTCACTTGTACCCAGACACAGCTGGGACTTGCTTAACTGTCTCAAGTGAACAGTTTCTCAAACAAGAAGATTAACATTTGTCAACCCCTAAAAACCTAAAATTATCTTGCGGGTCCAAAATTGGAAAATCTTTTAAAAAACAGTATCTATATTTGCAAATAATGTTTTTCTAACCTAAATATTTTTGGGTTTATTATTCTACACATATTTTTAATGTCTCTTAGATGTTCACATTCTCTCAGGTAGTGGTCAAGGCAGTGTCCGTCACTCTTATCACAGATTCTGCAATTCCGCTGCTCAACAGTTGTTTCCATTCCGAATCCCAATGGATACTTGTATCCATGGAGAAAGAATCATATAAGAATACATATGATAATCCGTCTTACATGTATCCATATAACACGGATTCGTGTTATTACTGATTCTCTCCCACGACCACCTCCTCTTCGGCCATAATGATTGGGATTGCCAGCTGCAACCATGTTGTACCATCGTACAGATTCACTGGTTTGTGCTTCTATCCTCCTTTTCTCAGTTACCTTGTCACGGTGATGTTGCCTGACAATACCTCTAATTTGTAGAAGAGTCTTGGGTATGAAGTATTCAATATGGTCTCCTTCGGTGCCTTCAGCAGCCAGCACATCTGCTCGTTCACTCCCACATATTCCAACATGGGAGGGGATCCCCAACATGGGAGGGGATCCACAGGAACTTGACGACTCTTCTCTGGTTGGTTAGTTCCCTCACAGCTTTCTTGATCTCAGCAACTATCGCAAGATTTTCTTCCCGATTTTCACTTAGGCTTTGTAACGCTGCTTTTGAATCAGTGCAGATTAGTGCGCCATTAGTGTTTCGTTCAAGGAATCTTAACGCCATAACAATGGCAGTTAGCTCCGCTTGCATTGAAGAGGCATAGTTCTCAATGCGCGCTTCTTCTTCATTTCTGCGTTGAAAGGCATTATTCGTAATTACAGTGTTTGCTGCACCAGCCTTGCCATTGACAGGATTAGATGACCCATCAGTGCAGAGCTGATCTAATTGTTCAATTGTCATCATTTCTACAACTCTGTTGTTGTTTTTGCAGATCAGATATGGTTTTGACGGTGAGGTGAGGTCTCCAAGGGTTTGGTGGGCTTTTTGTTGTTGTTCTGCAACTCCTACTTGTGCAACTTGCATTGGCCGGTGGATTGTGTTGATGCAAGGTGTTGCATGTAGGCGCCTACATATAAGGTGTTGCATGTAGGCGCCTACATATAAGGTGTTGCATGTAGGCGCCTACATATAAGGTGTTGCATGTAGGCGCCTACATATAAGGTGTTGCATGTAGGCGCCTACATATAAGGTGTTGCATGTAGGCGCCTACATATAAGGTGTTGCATGTAGGCGCCTACATATAAGGTGTTGCATGTAGGCGCCTACATATAAGGTGTTGCATGTAGGCGCCTACATATAAGGTGTTGCATGTAGGCGCCTACATATAAGGTGTTGCATGTAGGCGCCTACATATAAGGTGTTGCATGTAGGCGCCTACATATAAGGTGTTGCATGTAGGCGCAACATTGCACACCTCAACTATCATCTCAACAACGCTACAATAATACTGGCAGTAATAGTAATAATTCTAATATATTATTTATATAATATATAAAGGATTAGATTGTGGTGGTTACTTAATAGTTAAAGTGTTTCACTATTATATAAAGCCATTACTTACAGCGTCTTGAGCATAATGCTGAGGGGAGTAAGCTTACATTTGTGGAGTAATGCTTCACACTATTGGAATGGTAAGGTAATATATATATATATATATATATATATATATATATATATATATATATATATATATATATATGTATATATATATATTTATATTTATATATATATATATATATATATATATATATATATATATATATATATATATATATATTAATGGTTATATAAATTTTAGGGAATTATATAAAGGTTTCAAAAGAGTGATGAAATTCACAGACTAACTCTAATACAGATGCAGCAGGTGGATAATGCAGAGGACTAAGTGGATATGATCCACCAGTCACTGAACGTTACACAACAAGTGGGAGCTGTTGTGAACGTTACACAACAAGTGGGAGCTGTTGTGAACGTTACACAACAAGTGGGAGCTGTTGTGAACGTTACACAACAAGTGGGAGCTGTTGTGAACGTTACACAACAAGTGGGAGCTGTTGTGAACGTTACACAACAAGTGGGAGCTGTTGTGAACGTTACACAACAAGTGGGAGATGCTGTGAACGTTACACAACAAGTGGGAGATGCTGTGAACGTTACACAACAAGTGGGAGATGCTGTGAACGTTACACAACAAGTGGGAGATGCTGTGAACGTTACACAACAAGTGGGAGATGCTGTGAACAAAGCCAAGCAACTGCAAAGGAATAATCAATGGAACCTTTAACTTCAAGACAAAGAAAGTGGTTATTGAGTGGTTCGCCCACACCTGGAGGACGGCAGCCAGGCATGGAGACCTCACCTGTAAAAGGATATCTGGAAATTGTTCAACTCGGCGACCAAACATTGCAGAGTTAAGTCAACTCTCGTATTAGGGAGGGTTGAGGGCCACGAGGCTCACAACACTGCCCAACAGGCATGACACGACGGATCTCATTGAAACTTTAAATGCTGAACAATTAGAGAATGTTGATCCAGACAGTTTTTTCCGAAGTTCAGATGTAACACAAACAAGGATCAACAGTTCCAAGTTCAACAAGCCACAGTGTTGGACTGAGAACGGGAAGTGTTTGTTCACCCAGTGTTATAATCCCAGGGAACAGCCTACCCGCAGAATCTCTAAATGCCAAGACAGTAATGTACTTAAAATTTATTTGCTAAATCTTTTAAGTGATAATGGGGAAACCTTTGTCAACACACCGGCTTCCTGTCCCCGTCGAAGCCTCTGGAGATGGTGGCCCTTTATACAGGGTGTTTCAGAAAATTTAATATAATTTCCTAAGATAATAACTCGACCAATCCTCGATGAAATTTTCTAATATTGTAACAGCGTGGGCAGAAACAACTAACACTTTTACGTTTAGTGTATTCACACGTATAGAAATGTAACTCACAGGAAAATAATTTTGTGTGCGTTAGAGTATGTTGGAACACATTCGAACATGACTGTGCATTCGTGAGAGAATTACCTAAAAACGCACCAATTTTAGTTTATTTATTATGCACCCCATACCCATCCTGTGGGCTGTAGTGGACCCCATACCAATCCTGTGGGGCGATAGTGGACCCCCTACCCATCCTGTGGGAGAAAGTGAACCCCATACCCATCCTGTGGGCGGTAGTGGACCCCATACCCATCTTGTGGGCGGTAGTGGAAAGGGTTACAGAGGCACATAATGGGCTCAGGGACTGAACCCCACAATTCATTTAGCTAAGCAAGTTATAATCTTGATGAACTAGTTAAAAAAAATCAATACACATCGTCACATCATCAATGGGTTCGAGATCGATCACAAGTACAGTTTCCAAATTAAGCAACTGACATATGTGGAGAACGAGTGTCACAATTGATATGTTTGTTCTGCACACCGCCCCCCATCCAGTGGGCAGCGGTGGATAGGTTACACCGCCCCCCCATCCAGTGGGCAGCGGTGGATAGGTTACACCGCCTCCCATCCAGTGGGCAGCGGTGGATATGTTACACCGCCCCCCATCCAGTGAGCAGCGGTGGATAGGTTACACCGCCTCCCATCCGGTGAGCAGCGGTGGATAGGTTACACCGCCCCCCATCCAGTGGGCAGCGGTGGATAGGTTACACCGCCCCCCATCCAGTGAGCAGCGGTGGATAGGTTACAATCACTTAGTTACTACCTACAGTTAGCAAACTGGGGATATTTGGCTAAAATTTCTGGTAGCAGATCATTTTGAAAGAAATATTTACACATCGTTGGAACATTGGTTATAGAATTATCTCTGAATTCACGTATCTTTTCGCACTCCATCACATAGTGACGGAGGGTGTACGAATAATTTTGTTGACACAGTTTACATTTGGTCAGGTCTACATCAGCAGATAATGAGAATTCCCAGAGATACTTGTAACCGAGTCTAAGCCGAGCAGTAGTAACATCTAGAAGTCTGCTGATTTTATTGGATGAACCATAGATGTGTGACTCCTCTTGCATGATAGTATGATGATAGATGGAATTACTGGTGTCAATTTCACTTTGCCTCAGATCTACAAGATCTTGTTGAAGTTCTCGGTGTACTGCTGCTCTCAGATTGCTCATTGACAATCCAAGGTTACACTCAACGGCTCCTTTAAAGACAGATTCTTTGGCTAACTTATCAGCTCTATCATGCATTCGGAGGCCAACATGAGATGGAGACCACATGAAATGGACTCTGTTACCTTCATTAATAATTTTGTTGTATTTGTGTCTAGCTTCAGACACGAGCATGTTACAGTTGTGTCTTAAAGAGTTGAGAGCATTTAAGAATGATAAAGAGTCACAATTAATGTATCAAGGTTGGAGACTTGTACACATTTCAGTGCAAGGATCAAGGCAAATAGTTCAGTCTGAAGGGTAGAGGCCCAGTTGTTTATACGGACTCCCCACTCAAAGTACAAGCCATCGCCCATTGTCAGAACAACTGCACTTCCAGCTGCACCCGTGGGGCTGTGTAGGGAACCATCAGTGTATATGACATAAGAGAGAGAGAGAATGCTCTGTGGAGAGAGCACCAATATGGCTTACGGAGCCGGGCAATATGGCTATATAAGTGACAAAGCCTCATCTGATCTCCAGTCACCAAACACAACCTTAAGAGACAAAGAAGAGTTTGAAATCTGTGAATACTGAGAACTTAATGAGTACTTGGTGAGGACGTGATCAACCAGGCTGTGACTCATACGTCAGGCTGCGAGCAGCCGCGTCCAACAGCCTGGTTGATCAGTCCAGCAACCAGGAGGCCTGGTCGACGACCGGGTCGCGGGGATGCTAAGCCCCGGAAGCACCACAAGGTAACCTCAAGGCAAGGTAAGGTAGGGACGACAGATCTCTTGCAGTCAGCCCTCTGACGCGGCCCAAGCGGCTCCGTCTTCTCTGGTACTCATGCGGGCACCACGTGACCAGCGGGGGGGTGGGGAGGGGGGAGCGGGGCCTGGCTCCACCCAAATACCATCACGTGCGTGGGGACCACAGGGCACCTGAGGGCACCTGAGGGCACCAGAGGGCACCACAGGGTATCTGAGGGCACCGTAGGGCACTAGAGGGTACCAGAGGACACCTGAGGGCACTAGAGGGCACCTGAGAGCACCTGAGGGCACCTGAGGGCACCAGAGGGCACTAGAGGGTACCTGAGGGCACCTGAGGGTACCTGAGGGCACCTGAGGGCACCTGAGGGTACCTGAGGGCACCTGAGGGTACCTGAGGGCACCTGAGGGCACCAGAGGGCACTAGAGGGTACCTGAGGGCACTAGAAGGCACCTGAGGGCACTAGAGGGCACTAGAGGGTACCTGAGGGCACCTGAGGGCACCTGAGGGTACCTGAGGGCACCTGAGGGCACCAGAGGGCACTAGAGGGTACCTGAGGGCACTAGAGGGCACCTGAGGGCACTAGAGGGCACTAGAGGGTACCTGAGGGCACCTGAGGGCACTAGAGGGCACCTGAGAGCACCTGAGGGCACCTGAGGGCACCAGAGGGCACCACAGGGTATCTGAGGGCACCAGAGGGCACTAGAGGGTACCAGAGGACACCTGAGGGCACTAGAGGGCACCTGAGAGCACCTGAGGGCACCTGAGGGCACCAGAGGGCACTAGAGGGTACCTGAGGGCACCTGAGGGTACCTGAGGGCACCTGAGGGCACCTGAGGGTACCTGAGGGCACCTGAGGGTACCTGAGGGCACCTGAGGGCACCAGAGGGCACTAGAGGGTACCTGAGGGCACTAGAAGGCACCTGAGGGCACTAGAGGGCACTTGAGGGTACCTGAGGGCACCTGAGGGCACCTGAGGGTACCTGAGGGCACCTGAGGGCACCAGAGGGCACTAGAGGGTACCTGAGGGCACTAGAGGGCACCTGAGGGCACTAGAGGGCACTAGAGGGTACCTGAGGGCACCTGAGGGCACTAGAGGGCACCTGAGGGCACTAGAGGGCACCTGAGGGTACCAGAGGACACCTGAGGGCACCTGAGGGCACCTGAGGGCACCTGAGGGTACCTGAGGGCACCTGAGGGTACCTGAGGGTACCTGAGGGTACCTGAGGGCACTTGAGGGCACTTGAGGGTACCTGAGGGTACCTGAGGGCACCTGAGGGCACCTGAGGGTACCTGAGGGCACCTGAGGGTATCTGAGGGTACCTGAGAGCACCAGACGGCACCTGAGGGCACTAGAGGGCACCTGAGGGCACCAGAGGACACCTGACACCACCTGAGGGCACCTGAGGGCACTAGAGGGCACCTGAGGGCACCAGAGGACACCTGAGGGCACCAGAGGACACCTGACACCACCTGAGGGCACTGGAGGGCACCTGAGGGCACTAGAGGGTACCTGAGGGTACCTGAGGGTACCTGAGGGCACTTGAGGGCACTTGAGGGTACCTGAGGGTACCTGAGGGCACCTGAGGGCACCTGAGGGTACCTGAGGGCACCTGAGGGTACCTGAGGGTACCTGAGGGCACATGAGGGCACTAGAGGGCACCTGAGGGCACCAGAGGACACCTGAGGGCACCTGAGGGCACCTGAGAGCACTAGAGGACACCTGAGGTCACTAGAGGGTACCCAAGGGCACTAGAGGGTACCTGAGGGCACCTGAGGGCACCTGAGGGCACTAGAGGGCACCTGAGGGCACTAGAGGGCACCTGAGGGCACCTGAGGGCACTAGAGGGCACCTGAGGGCACCAGAGGGCACTAGAGGACACCTGGGGTCACTAGAGGGTACCCAAGGGCACTAGAGGGTACCTGAGAGCACCTGAGGGCACCTGAGGGCACTAGAGGGCACCTGAGGGCACCAGTGGGAACCTGAGGGCACCAGAGGGCACCTGAGGGCACCAGAGGACACCTGACACCACCTGAGGGCACTGGAGGGCACCTGAGGGCACTAGAGGGCACCTGAGGGCACCTGAGGGCAGCAGAGGGCACTAGAGGGTACCCAAGGGCACTTGAAGGTACCTGAGGGCACCTGAGGGCACTAGAGGGCACCTGAGGGCACCTGAGGGCACCAGACGGCACCTGAGGGCACTAGAGGGCACCTGAGGGCACCAGAGGACACCTGACACCACCTGACACCACCTGAGGGCACCTGAGGGCACTAGAGGGCACCTGAGGGCACCAGTGGGCACCTTAGGGCACCAGAGGGCACCTGAGGGCACCAGAGGGCACCTGAAGGCACCAGAGAGCACCTGAGGGCACTTGAGGGTACCCGAGGGCACCAGACGACACCTGAGGGCACTTAAAGGCACCAGAGGGCACCAGAGGTCACTTGAGCGCACCAGAGGGCACCAGAGGGCACCAGAGGGAACCTGAGGGCACCAGAGGGCACCTGAGAGCACCAGAGAGCACCAGAGGGCACCTGAGGGCACTTGAAGGCACCAGAGGGCACCTGATGGCACTTGAGGTCACCAGAGGGCAGCAGAGGGTACCAGAGGGCACCAGAGGGCACCAGAGAGCACCTGAGGGCACCCGAGAACGCCCTGTATCTACTACCTACCTGTGACGACTCGAGAAAGAGACCTGGAAGTGGAGGTAACACCTCATCTATCTCCTGAGGCACATATAAATAGGATCCCGAGGGCAGCGTACTCTGGTGCTAACGACGGCAGCGTGCTCTACACTGGCAAAAATTAGAACATCATTCAGAAACCTAGGAAAAGAGGTTTTAAGGGCGCTTTACACTGCCAACGTGAGACCAGCCTTAGAGTATGCAGCCCCATCATGGAGTCCCCACATGAAGAAAAACATAAAGAAACTGGAAAAGGTTCAGAAGTTTGCGACGAGGCTTGTCCCAGAGTTACGAGGATTGGGGTACGAAGAGCGCCTGAAGGAACTGTGCCTTACGACACTAGAAACTGGAAAAGGTTCATGAGTTTGCGACTGTTGGCAGCTCCTGTCTTGGTCGCACGAGACGAGTGTATTTATAATATTTTTTATATTTTGTTCTAATATTAATATTGTTTTCTTTATATGTATTTGAATTTGAAGGTTTGCCATGTCCTCTATGTTGTCTACTCTCATATAAATCCTGGTGTCATCTGCAGAGGATGATACAGTGCTGTAGTTTGTGTCCTTATCTATGTATGATATGAGGATGAGAGAATACTGGAGCAAGCACAGTACCCTGGGGGACTGAGTACTGGAGCATGCACAGCACCCTGGAGGACTGAGTACTGGAGCAAGCACAGTACCCTGGAAGACTGAGTACTGGAGCAAGCACAGTACCCTGGAGGACTGAGTACTGGAGCAAGCACAGTACCCTGGAGGACTGAGTACTGGAGCAAGCACAGTACCCTGGAAGACTGAGTACTGGAGCAAGCACAGTACCCTGGAGGACTGAGTACTGAAGCAAGCACAATACCCTGGAGGACTGAGTACTGGAGCATGCACAGCACCCTGGAGGACTGAGTACTGGAGCAAGCACAGTACCCTGGAAGACTGAGTACTGGAGCAAGCACAGTACCCTGGAGGACTGAGTACTGGAGCAAGCACAGTACCCTGGAAGACTGAGTACTGGAGCAAGCACAGTACCCTGGAGGACTGAGTACTGAAGCAAGCACAATACCCTGGAGGACTGAGTACTGGAGCAAGCACAGTACCCTGGAGGACTGAGTACTGGGGCAAGCACAGTACCCTGGGGGACTGAGTACTGGAGCAAGCACAGTACCCTGGAGGACTGAGTACTAAAGCAAGCACAGTACCCTGGGGGACTGAGTACTGGAGCAAGCACAGTACCCTGGAGGACTGAATACTGGAGCAAGCACAGTACCCTGGGGGACTGAGTACTGGAGCAAGCACAGTACCCTGGAGGACTGAGTACTGGAGCAAGCACAGTACCCTGGAGGACTGAGTACTGGAGCAAGCACAGTACCCTGGAGGACTGAGTACTGGAGCAAGCACAGTACCCTGGGGGACTGAGTACTGGAGCAAGCACAGTACCCTGGAGGACTGAGTACTGGAGCAAGCACAGTACCCTGGGGGACTGAGTACTGGAACAAGCACAGAACCCTGGGGGACTGAGTACTGGAGCAAGCACAGTACCCTGGGGGACTGAGTACTGCAGCAAGCACAGTACCCTGGAGGACTGAGTACTGGAGCAAGCACAGTACCCTGGAAGACTGAGTACTGGAGCAAGCACAATACCCTGGTGAACTGAGTACTGGAGCAAGCACAGTACCCTGGAAGACTGAGTACTGGAGCAAGCACAATACCCTGGTGGACTGAGTACTGGAGCAAGCACAGTACCCTGAGAGACTGAGTACTGGAGCAAGCATAGTACCCTGGGGACTGAGTACTGGAGCAAGCACAGTACCCTGGAGGACTGAGTACTGGAGCAAGCACAGTACCCTGGAGGACCGATTACTGGAGCAAGCACAGTACCCTGGAGGACTGAGTACTGGAGCAAGCACAGTACCCTGAGGGACTGTGTACTGGAGCAAGCACAGTACCCTGGAGGACTGAGTACTGGAACAAGCACAGTACCCTGGGTGACTGAGTACTGGAGCAAGCACAGTACCCTGGAGGACCGATTACTGGAGCAAGCACAGTACCCTGGAGGACTGAGTACTGGAGCAAGCACAGTACCCTGGAGGACTGAGTACTGGAGCAAGCACAGTACCCTGGAGGACTGAGTACTGGAGCAAGCACAGTACCCTAGGGGACTGAGTACTAGAGCAGGCACAGTACCCTGGGGGACTGAGTACTGGAGCAGGAACAGTACCCTGTGGGACTGAGAACTAGAGCAAGCACAGTACCCTGGGGTACTGAGTACTAGAGCAAGCAAAGTACCCTGTGGTATTGAGTGCTGGAGCAAGTACAGTACCCTGGGGGACTGAGTACTGGAGCAAGCACAGTACCCTGGGGAACTGAGTACTGGAGCAAGCACAGTACCCTGGGGGATTGAGTACTGGAGCAAGCACAGTACCCTGGGGTACTGAGTACTGGAGCAAGCACAGTACTCTGTGGGACTGAGTACTAGAGCAAGCACAGTACCCTGTGGTACTGAGTACTGGAGCATGCACAGTACCGTGGGGGACTGAGTACTGGAGCAAGCACAGTACCCTGGGGGACTGAGTACTGGAGCAAGCACAGTACCCTGGGGGAATGAGTACTGGAGCAAGCACAGTACCCTGGGGGACTGAGTACTGGAGCAAGCACAGTACCCTGGGGAACTGAGTACTGGAGCATGCACAGTACCATCGGGGACTGAGTACTGGAGCAAGCACAGTACTCTGGCGGACTGAGTATTGGAGCAAGCACAGTACCCTGGAGGACTGAGTACTGGAGCAAGCACAGTACCCTGTGGTATGGAGTACTGGAGCAAGCACTGTACCCTAGAGGACTGAGTACTGGAGCAAGCACAGTACCCTGGGGGACTGAGTACTGGAGCAAGCACAGTACCCTGCGGGACTGAGTACTGGAGCAAGCACAGTACCCTGGAGGGCTGAGTACTGGAGCAAGCACAGTACCCTGGGGGACTGAGTACTGGAGCAAGCATAGTACCCTGGATGACTTAATACTGGAGCAAGCAGAGTACCCTGTGGGACTGAGTACTGGAGCAAGCACAGTACCCTGGGGGACTGAGTACTGGAGCAAGCACAGTACCCTGGGGGACTGTGTACTGGAGCAAGCACAGTACCCTGGAGGACTGAGTACTGAGTAGTGTAAAAGGAGACAAATTGTGAATTGATTTTCAGAAACGGTTGGGCACTTCCATGCCGACTCGACCCCGGCAGGCCAAATCGTGAAAAAAACTTTTCAAGTGGTCGGGTCAGGATGCGCTGGTGCGCACCTGGCTGGCTGGCTGGTGGGGTGGGGTGGTCCATTCCCCCCAGGGGTACCCAGGGCCCACCACCCAGGGTGTACCTGAGGAACTGGTGCCCTATCCTAACCTGTTTTTTCTCGTGCTTTTAAGATGAGTCTAAGGCATCATGAAGGGGGTCCCCTACTTATAAAAGGTACCGAGGATGAATGTTCAATAGATGAAAACCAAAAAATACACTGGTGAAAGGCATATAAACGTTTTTGGAGTATTTTAATGGCATGAGCAAAAATTCACGATTTGGCCCGGGGTGTTACGAGAGTACTACGGTATCAATTTGGGGGCCCTTACTTTTGAATGGATCAGAGGGTGAATGTTCAATAGATTCAAACCAAAAAACACAGTTGAAAGCGAATATAGAAGTTTTTGGAGTACTTTAATGATGCTATGACTGAATAGTACAGGGAGCCCTTGGCACAGCTCCATTTTCTGTAATGGTCAGAGGTGAGCGGTGAGAACGGGGCGCGATTTTTTGACCAATCAGGACCCGAGTAGAAAAATTCTCTTTCTGTCCCGGGGTCATGGGCCAATCAGGTGAAATTTTCCTTATTTGTCGCGGGGGTGTCACGTGACATGACGTCGGCAATAGGGACCCCCTACCTATGATTACCCCAGTGGGGTCAAGCATAGAAGGGGGGGTCAAGATTCCTTACAAAGACCAAGTTGGATATATAGGTGTAGTAAGCCTTATCTTGAATTTGCATGATACTGTGGGGTACATTGACATGAAGGGCGAGTCATAGAACAGGATCTGCATGTGAGATGGGTCATATTAGGGTTTTAAAGAAGTTAAGATAGCTTTAAAGAGTCCTGTGTGCTTGATAGTGGGGAAATGTTCAGTCAATAATTCTCGTGTTTTGAATCTGAATGAGGGGTCCTAGTTTGCGTTCTAGTCATAAAATGAGTTCCTTAGTATATTTGCTATGGAAAATGAGCTTTCAGTACTCTATATAATTTGAAATGAGGTCAAGAAAGACATGTTTATGTGCGAGAAGAGTCAGGTTGGAAACTGTTTATTCCAGTCATCCCCCCTTGGCTTTGCTCTGTTTTCTGTAGCTAAAGTAAAGATTCCATTTTCTGTGGCATTCAGTTGATTACTGGTGGAAAAAGGCATGCTTGTATTTGTATGGTTCTAACCTGTTTATAGATTTTATAGATATATTTGTCGGACCTCAAATTACATTTTAATATGAAAAATAGCATCAAATGTATGTATATCTTTTGTAATAAACGTTACAAGCATTGACAATACCTGTGATATTTCATAGAATACGAAAAAAAGGCTAAATAGTGGGGCCTCAGCCATATTGTGTTGGGTTTGACACTCTTAAATATGCTATAAAGGAAAGTAGTTGAGTGGATTAAGTAATTTAATATATACTAGGAATCTGTTCATATTCCGTATTAAATTGCATTTTTAAACATCATAATAGTTTGCAGCTATTGTGGTGGGTGGCCCAATAACTTCATGTAACGCATCGACTGGCACTATCTGTTGCTATGAAATGCTTTTTGAAATCATGTGTTAAAATTTAAAAGTCGACTCCATCAGTTGCCTTTTATAATAATAATAATAATAATAATTTTATTTAGGTAAGGTATATACATAAAGAGATTTTACAAAGTTTGTTGGCTTTATAGATAGAGCTAGTACATACAATGCCTAAAGCCACTATTACGCAAAGCGTTTCGGGCAGGAAAAACATTAATGACTAAAGTATATGATACTGTGGGGTATTTATGTCAGTGGTGGTAAGGTTTTCAGAAAATGTTACACCTCCACCTTTCAAAAAGTGAAAAGATGAATTCATTTTGGCATTACTGTCATTACTTTGGAAGTTTTTAATGATAGCACATGCTTAAACAAACTCGCTTGCAAAAACAAACTCATTTTTTTTGTTCAACTTACACAAATAAACCCAGGGCTTTCACATTCGCGCAAAATACTTAGTCCCCCTTAAACTTAAAACAGTTGCACAATCTTACTTAAACACATTGCTAAACTCTTATACACAAACAAAAACTCAATTTTTAACTTGCACAAATAAACACGGGCTTTGCACATTCACACAAAAAAAATGCTTAGTCCCCCCTAGACTTGAACACTCACAATCTTAATTGCCAAAGCCTTCCAAACCTGCACTGGGTCGTTAGTCATATATAGAATCAGCAAGAGCCCACCCCAGTCGCTCACGCGGGCAATAGACATGTTTTTCGCCCAACTGTATTTATTTAAAATAATACGTCAGATAGAAAGAGTTTCGCATTGCTATTATATTTACCTTATAAAGCCTCTCTATAAAAATGATATGCCACTGCGTATTATGATTGTTTTATAATAAATATTGCATAAATACTTACACGATTTCATAAACAAAAAAAAATTTTAATGAGCCATGTTTGGAAGGCATCATCATTACGATAAATACAAACTGTTAAAACTAACTAAAAATATATATTTCATAGAGGAAGGTTTATTCTTCAGGATATATATTATTAAGTTTCATTCTGTATAAAAAAAAGTTGCCAGTATTTTCAAAACTCTGGCCACAATTTTTTTTTAAAGGTTTTCCAAGGGAGTAAATCTTGCTTCCTCTCTTTCTCCCAAATGTTTCTTCATTTGCACAGGAGCAGAGCAACCTTCGTGAGGGCCCTGGTTCAGTTCCCCAACGTCCGAGCTAATGGACATTACAAATTTCACTAAATGATGCAGTATCTTAGCTGTCTCTCTAATTATAAAGGTGTTAATCATTTTTTTAACCTTTGAGAGCTAGGTCTCAAAAAGGTTCTTTACCTCAGAAAGAGAGAGATTCTATTTTTGTCCATATTCGAGCGGAATGTTGAACAACCTTTGTGCGGGTCCTGGTTCAGTTCCCCAACGTCCGAGATATTGGACATTACAAATTTCACTAAATGATTCATTATCTTAGCAGCCTCTCTAATTATAAAGATGTTAATCTTTTTTATAACCTTTGAGTGCTAGTTCTCAAAAGGTTCTTTACCTCAGAAAGAGAGAGAGATTCTATTTTTTTGTCCATATTCGAGCGGAATGTTGAGCAACCTTCGTGCAGGACCCGGTTCAGTTCCCCAACGTCCGAGCTATTGCACATAGCAAATTTCTCTAAATGAGGCAGTATCTCGCCCCCATCCCCCGGACCAATGATTTTAGGGCAGTAAATAAGCAATTGCAATCCATCAAGCCGGCGACTTATCAGTGACTGTGGAAAAAATGTGTGTTCTTAGGACCATTATGACCTCTTCGCGCATTTTCATTCCCTCACACATTTGAGTATTTGTTTCCCACATCAAGAATTTTGTCAAAAAAAATGTTCAAGGAAATACGAGCTTATTTATTCCAACTTATAGATAAAAAACAAAAAATAAACTGGCGACCCCTGGCAGCAAGTTCAGGTGGTCTCGGCCTATATCTGGCTGGGGGGTGTGGGGTTCTTGGTGAGAGATCATACGACCAAGCTGTGATGGAGACCATAAATGGTATGCATAAACCCTAATACTTTACAGGACTTGTCATGGTCTGTGCCGCATTGATAATTCGTTCCAAGTAGTTAAAAGTTAAATCTAAAGAAATCCAATAAAGTTCAACGATTTTTTTTCTCTCTCTATGGGTGTATGCAATTAATTTTTTCTGTTATATCTTTTATCAGAGCTCGGCCATCAGGCTGTAGATGTTGAGGAAAAGAGGAAGATGCAATGCAGGGTATGCCCCTGGTATTTATTTCACGAGGTCATTGCATCGTGGAGTATGAGGAATTGCCCAAGTTCATCGCACGCGTCAAGGCTTTGGCGGCAATTGAAAAGCAGTATGAAGGTGCAGATTTAGAAGACTCACATGTTCAAAGACAGAAAACCAAAAAAATTAACGCCGTTGAGACTGTATATGGCGGTTTTTGTGACAAAACAGAAATAAGACTACCTGTCGAAATAGGAATAGGCTTGATTAAAGTGGCGTATAATGGAATACCCAACTTTATCGAGTGGGTGCAAGCCCAAGGTGAAATAGAAAAACAGTTTGCGGGGATTGATTTTAAACAGCGTGAAAACTGGTTTATTTATCATGACAAAGTTCGAGCGCTGAATGCATTTAGAGAAATTTTCTTTGGGGATTATGGGGATTATTGTTCCACCTCCGAAGCTGAGGAAATTGCGCCAGAGGATGAGGTTTATTGGAGGGAAAATTTGCATCCCGTCATTAAGGCAGATCTAGATAGAGCTCCACCCACAAGATAACTCTTAGGAACTAATGATGCAAAGGGGACATACTACAGGAACAATGTGCGGGTGGCCTGATGGGGGGTGGGTTATCCCCAAATCCCGAGACTTTGTCCCCCAACCCAGACTCTGTTCAACCAGAACATTATTTTGTTTGTATATATGTGTTTTTTACCTAAATAAGAAAAAATCATGTATCATTATTATTATTATTATTGCACACTCCCCTTGAAGATGAAATATGTTAAAAAAAAAATGTCAGGCAGTATTTGCTAGAGTACTTGTCATGGGGGTGAATAAGTGATGAGGTCTCTCTCTTATTTTTAAAAACTACTTTAACAGATAAAAAAAAAAAAAAACTTGACATACAATTTTTTATTTTATTACGAGTACATATACAAAAAAAACAAGCACTTTTTTATTATTCGTCGTTAGTGTAATAAGATCTAAGGTTCCTCCTTTTACTCGATGGTCTTTTCACTACTTGTGGCGGTACTTGACCTTTCCCTGCACCATCTTGTTTAGGACGCACCAGCACAAATTCTTTTTTGCATTTTTTCATTACATGGGCCAAATGAGCCAGTGTAGGGTAGTAAGATGCCAGCCATTCTTCTTCTTCACCCACTCTAGACCAACCCACCCCAGAATTGCAGCCTATACCAAATGGCATAACTATCCGTTTGATAGAATTATTACTCTTGGCTTCACTCATAATGCGACTCTCGGCCTTTTTAAAACACCATCGTCTGTTGATAGTTGTATCTCTCCGCAATCCCGCTACTAAATCAATATCTTTACTGTGCTTAATATGAAATTGGTTAATGTCATTATTTTCAATAGACGCACCTACACTATATTGACATATGAGGGCTATGAGATAAGGCTGCACATTAGGTTCTGGTGGCGGGGAGAGGATTATATTTCCTGGAGTGTCACGATCCGTAACTACAGCACAAAGCGTTTCAGGACATATTTTCTTTTCAACCACCCCATAAGGATATTTTTCCCACAGCTGTTGGGAGTAACCATTAGAAAACTGGTGTAGGGCAGGAAGATCATAGACAATACAGTCCCCGGGTTTAAATATATCATCGTTGGGGAAATCCACTTCAATAATAGAATCTTTGAGTCGCCGTAATTTGGCTCGCATGTAGTTGGAACACATCTCGAAGCGATTAAAAAGGTTTTTTAACATAACCTTCGTCTTATATACACCTTGTCACATAGAGTTGTTAGAGGCTTTTATAATATGTAATTCATAGTTTTTCTTTTTGTACAGAGAAATTAGGAAACAATAAATAAATAAATGAAATACAGGTCAACATTTTGTGTGTGTGTGTGTGTGTAGAGAAATTAGGAAAAGTAAATAAAAATACAGGTTAACATTTCTTTTTTTTGTGGTGTAATTTGTTTGAAATATTACAATATAGATTCTATAGCTTTTCTAATCTCATCTTCATTATATTCCATTTCCATTTTCTCTTTGTCTTCATTGTCGTCGTCTTCCACAATAGTGAGCACTTCATCACCTACAGTAACAGACATGGCGCCGGTAGATGGATCATCTTCCACGACAGCTGACCCGTCTTCTCTCACGTCAGCGGCAGGTCCGACAGTAGAAACAGAGTCTTTATCATTCGTAGAAACAGGTGGAATGGCCATACGTGGAATCTTGTGTCTAAAGATGCCGTGGGTTGGAGAGGGAGTTGGCGTGTCATTATTTACAGGACATATCATTAAAGTGTCTATACCACGTTCCTGCAGTTTCTGAGCTAATTTGCACATCACAGGGAAATATTTAGTCTCCCATATGTTGCGTTCGCCACTTGTGAGATACTGCCCGCAAGCCTTGCCCAACCCATATGGGAAAATAGTCCTTCCCACTTGTCCTCTTCGGCTTCTCTGAAGAATATGTTCAATGGCTTTTCGCAGAGCTTTGTCAAACCAACGCCATCTTTGGTATTCGGTATCATTTTTCAGGCCGTCAAAAAAAGGCTCATCCAAACTCCATGCTTCGTGCCTGGGCTTTTTGTAAGAAGATGGCGTCGCTGGACCATTGGTAAACTGGGTGATTAATCCAATAAGGTGCGGTAAAACAGCATAACTTTCATAGGGGTCGTCATCCATCCTATTGCAGAATTCGGGTGCTTCGCCAACAAATATGAGGCCGGGGATATCTCTATCAGTTCTAACAGCACGATTTTTGTACGGCAGGTTTATCCGATGCAATCGAGCATAGATGTATCGTTCCCATAAAGTGTGCACCATTTCGCTCAACTGCACGCTTGTTGCATCCAAATCATAGAGCAGACAATCACGATTGTTATAGATGGGCAAAGAGGCAAAGTCGCCAATCAGGGAGGGGAGCTCCATAGTGCTGGCTTGTGAGGTAGTGACTCGGAAGGGGGTCTATATACACTTTTCACGCCGGCGCGGGGGACAACTGCGCATCGTAGAGTTGCCCAAGTCAAGCCCGGCCCGAGGCCAGGCTTGACTTGTGAGAGTTTGGTCCACCAGGCTGTTGCTTGGAGCGGCCCGCAGGCCCACATACCCACCACAGCCCGGTTGGTCCAGCACTCCTTGGAGGAATAAATCTAGTTTCCTCTTGAAAATGAGGCCTTCTTGAAAAAGGCCCTTCTTGAGGCCTTAGACTCATCTTAAAGCAAAGCGACAAAAAGTGAAAAAAAACAGGTTAGGATAGGGCACCAGTTCCTCAGGTACACCCTGGGTGGTGGGCCCTGGGTACCCCTGGGGGGAATGGACCACCCCACCCCGCCAGCCAGCCAGCCAGGTGCGTGCCAGCGCGTCCTGACCCGACCACTTGAAAAGTTTTTTTCACAATTTGGCCCGCCGGGGTCGAGTCGGCATGTAAGTGGCCAACCGTTTCTGAAAATCAATTCACAATTTGTCTCCTTTTACACTACTGTACTGCAGCAAGCACGGTACCCTGTAGGACTGAGTACTGGAGTAAGCACAGTACCCTGGAGAACTGAGTACTGGAGCAAGCAATATACCCTGGAGGACTGAGTACTGGTGCAAGCACAGTACCCAGGAGGACTGAGTACTGGAGCAAGCACAGTACCCTGGGGGACTGAGTACTGGAGCAAGCACAGTACCCTGGAGGACCGAATACTGGAGCAAGCACAGTACCCTGGAGGACTGAGTACTGGAGCAAGCACAGTACCCTGGAGGACTGAGTACTGCAGCAAGCACAGTACCCTGGAGGACTGAGTACTGGAGCAAGCACAGTACCCTAGGGGACTGAGTACTGGAGCAGGCACAGTACCCTGGGGGACTGAGTACTGGAGCAGGAACAGTACCCTGTTGTAACAAGAGAGCAGTACATAGTACAACATGAACATCATAACAGAATGAACAAGCCACGTGGAGGATGAACAAACCACAGGCGACAGTCAGGCGGCGGCAGACAATGTAAAAGTTACACCTCTGTACAAGTTAGCCATAGTCAGGTCAACGGTCATCGAATCACAAAGAGGTCAGAGTTGATGCCGTCATGATAATCTTCAGGGATTAACCCCTAAACATCAAATGTAAAACCCTCATGTTCAGCTGAGGAGCAGGAGATCATGAGACAGTCAGTAGAGTGGGCGCAGCACAGTAGGGAGGTGTGTGTGTGGACTCGGGGAAGGAACATCATCTCCAGAAAAACTGTGGAACAACATACGAGTAAGTACGGCTCTCTTGTACTAAAGCACCTCATTCAGTACCCTTGGCCTCTAGTAGGGAATATAGTTAGGGAGTGTCTTATTTAATTATTTTAAGTAAATTCATATATTAATTGTTATTAAATGTGTATTAATGGTTCCTTGCCTTAGTGATATTGGGCCTACCGTCCCCTTTGCCCCAGTGACCTAGTGTTCTTCATTATCCAATACTCCTCCCACCGTTCGTCTTCCGTGTTGAGGTGTTAGTATTGGGTGTGTCCCGCCTTATTCTTGTGTACCCTATAGTTCCCAAGTGGTCAGGATTATTCGAGTGTCAGGCCAGGATCCTTGTATCGTTCAATTGTCCCCTACACCTGTCCTGGTAGGTTATTCCATCTGCAAGACCTACGACTCTCACTCCGGTCCCCTGTCCGGTAACTCAGGGTGGTGGCAGCGTCAATCGGTAACTCATACGATAGGTTGTGACTACGATTATCTCTATCTTTCTGTCTAACTCTCCCTCACTAGTGTCTTACTCTCCCTCACCCTCACTCGCTCTCGTTCTCCCTCCCTTGCTCTCGTTCTCGCTCTGCCTCACCCTTCCTCTCTCTCTCTCTCTCTCTCTCCCTCTCCCTCTCTCTCTCTCGCTCTTTCTCTCTCTCTCTCTCTCTCTTCGGTTTACTGGTTTACGTCTTCGTATGACGGCCCGAGTGTTAACATCTTACATGATCGGTATAGCATCTGTTATTACCATAGACAGAGCGGAGATTGCACGGTTAGCTCAGTGGTAGTAGCGGGGTGCGCGGTCGAGATAATACAAGGAAAGTTATTACACTGTGGGACAGAGAACTAGAGCAAGCACAGTACCCTGGGGTACTAAGTACTGGAGCAAGCACAGTACCCTGTGGGACTGAGTACTGGAGCAAGCACAGTACCCTGGGGGACTGAGTACTGGAGCAAGCACAGTACCCTGGGGGACTGAGTACTGGAGCAAGCACAGTGCACTGCGGTATTGAGTACTGGAGCAAGCACAGTACCCTGTGGGACTGAGTACTAGAGCAAGCACAGTACCCTGTGGTACTGAGTACTGGAGCAAGCACAGTACCATGGGGGAACGAGTACTGGAGCAAGCACAGTACCCTGGGGACTGAGCACTGGAGCAAGAACAGTACCCTGGGGGACTGAGTACTGGAGCAAGCACAGTACCCTGGGGGACTGAGTACTGGAGCAAGCACAGTACCCTGGGGGACTGAGTACTGGAGCAAGCACAGTACCCTGGGGCACTGAGTACTGGAGCAAGCACAGTACCCTGGGGGACTAAGTACTGGAGCAAGCACATTACCCTGGGGGACTGAGCACTAGAGCAAGCACAGTACCTTGGGGGACTGAGTACTGGAGCATGCACAGTACCATCGGGGACTGAGTACTGGAGCAAGCACAGTACTCTGGCGGACTGAGTACTGGAGCAAGCACAGTACCCTGGTGGTCTGAGTACTGGAGCAAGCACAGTACCCTGGAGGACTGAGTACTGGAGCAAGCACAGTACCCTGTGGTACGGAGTACTGGAGCAAGCACAGTACCCTAGAGGACTGAGTACTGGAGCAAGCACTGTACCCTGTGGTACTGAGTACTTGAGCAAACACAGTACCCTGGGGACTGAGTACTGGAGCAAACACAGTCCCCTGGGAGACTGAGTTCTGGAGCAAGCACAGTACCCTGGGGAACTGAGTACTGGAGCAAGCACAGTACCCTTGGGACTGAATACTGGAGCAAGCACAGTACCCTGGGCGACTGAGTACTGGAGCAAGCACAGTACCCTGGGGGACTGAGTATTGGAGCAAGCACAGTAACCTGGAGTACTGAGTACTGGAGCAAGCACAGCACCATGGGGGATTGAACACTGGAGCAAGCACAGTACCCTGGGGGACTGAGTACTGGAGCAAGCACGGTACCCTGTGGGACTGAGTAATGGAGCAAGCACAGTACCCTGGGGACTGAGTACTGGAGCAAGCAAAGTACCCAGGGGGACTGAGTACTGGAGCAAGCACAGTACCCTGGGGGACTGAGTACTGGAGCAAGCAGAGTACCCTGGGGGACTGAGTTCTGGAGCAAGCACAGTACCCTGCGGGACTGAGTACTGGAGCAAGCACAGTACCCTGGGGGGCTGAGTACTGGAACAAGCACAGTACCCTGGGGGACTGAGTACTGGAGCAAGCATAATACCCTGGACGACTTAATACTGGAGCAAGCACAGTACCCTGTGGGACTGAGTACTGGAGCAAGCACAGTACCCTTGGGGACTGAGTACTGGAGCAAGCACAGTACCCTGGGGGACTGAGTACTGGAGCAAGCACAGTACCCTGTGGTACTGAGTAGTGGAGCTAACACAGTACCCTGGGGGACTGAGTACTGAAGCAAGCACAGTACTCTGTGGTACTGAGTACTGGAGCAAGCACAGTACCCTGAAGGACTGAGTACTGGAGCAAGCACAGTATCCTGTGGTACTGAGTACTTGAGAAAACACAGTACCCTGTTGAACTGAGTACTGGAGCATGCACAGTACCCTGGGGACTGAGTACTGGAGCAAGCACAGTACCCTGGGGGATTGAGTACTGGAGCAAGCACAGTACCCTGGAGGACTGAGTACTGGAGCAAGCACAGTACCCTGGAGGACTGAGTACTGGAGCAAGCACAGAACCCAGTGATACTGAGTACTTGAGCAAGCACAGTACCCTGGGGGACTGAGAACTGGAGCAAACACAGTACCCTGGGAGACTGAGTACTGTAGCAGGCAAAGTACCCTGGGGAACTGAGTACTGGAGCAAGCACAGTACCCTGGGTACTGAGTACTGGAGCAAGCACAGTATCCTGGACGACTTAGTACTGAGGCAAGCACAGTAACCTGTGGGACTGAGTACTGGAGCAAGCACAGTACCCTGGGGGACTGAGTACTGGAGCAAGCGCTTTACCCTGGGGGACTGAGTACTGGAGCAAGCACAGTACCTTGTGGTACTGAGTACTGGAGCAAGCACAGTACCCTTGGGGACTGGGTACTGGAGCTAGCACAGTACCCTGGAGGACTGAGTACTGGAGCAAGCACAGTACCCTGGAGGACTGAGTACTGGAGCAAGCACAGTACCCTGTGGTACTGAGTACTTGAGCAAGAAAAGTACCCTGGGGGACTGAGTACTGGAGCAAACACAGTACCCTGGGAGACTTAGTACCTGAGCAAGCACATTACCCTGGGGAACTGAGTACTGGAGCAAGCACAGTACCCTGGGGGACTGAGTACTGGAGCAAGCACAGTACCCTCTGGGACTGAGTACTGGAGCAAGCACAGTACCCTGCAGGACTGAGTACTGGAGCAAGCACAGTACCCTGGGGGACTGAGTACTGGAGCAAGCACAATACCGTGTGGGACTGAGTACTGGAGCAAGCACAGTACCCTGGGGGACTGAGTACTGGAGCAAGCACAGTACCCTGGACGACTTAGTACTAGAGCAAGCACAGTACCATGGGGGCCTGAGTACTGGACCAAGCACAGTTCCCTGGAGGACTGAGTACTGGAGCAAGCACAGTACTCTGTGGTACTGAATTCTGGAGCAAGCACGGTACCCTGTGGTACTGAGTACTAGAGCAAGCACAGTACCCTGTGGTACTTAGTAATGGAGCAAGCACAGTACCCTGGGGGACTTATTACTGGAGCAAGCACAGTATCCTGGAAGACTGAGTACTGGAGCAAGCACAGTACCATGTGGTACAAAGTACTGGAGCAAGCATAGCACCCTGGGGTACTGAGTACCGGAGAAAGCACAGTACCCTGGGGACTGAGTACTGGAGCAAGAACAGTACCCTGGGGGACTGAGTACTGGAGCAAGCACAGTACCCTGGAGGACTGAGTAGTATGGCAAGCACAGTACCCTGAGGGACTGAGTACTGGAGAAAGCACAGTACACTGGGGGACTGGGAACTGGAGGAAGCACACTACACTGGGGATTGAGTATTGGAGCAAGCACAGTACCCTGAGGGGAAAGAGTACTGGAGCAAGCACAGTACCCTGGAGCACTGAGTACTGGAGCAAGCACAGTACCTTGTGGTACTGAGTACTGGAGCAAGCACAGTACCCTTGGGGACTGAGTACTGGAGCTAGCACAGTACCCTGGAGGACTGAGTACTGGAGCAAGCACAGTACCCTGTGGTACTGAGTACTGGAGCAAGCACAATACCCTGGAGGTCTGAGTACTTGAGCAAGCACAGTACCCTGTGGTACTGAGTACTTGAGCAAGAAAAGTACCCTGGGGGACTGAGTACTGGAGCAAACACAGAACCCTGGGAGACTTAGTACCTGAGCAAGCACAGTACCCTGGGGAACTGAGTACTGGAGCAAGCACAGTACCCTGGGGGACTGAGTACTGGAGCAAGCACAGTACCCTCTGGGACTGAGTACTGGAGCAAGCACAGTACCCTCGAGGACTGAGTACTGGAGCAAGCACAGTACCCTGGGGGACTGAGTACTGGAGCAAGCACAATACCCTGTGGGACTGAGTACTGGAGCAAGCACAGTACCCTGGGGGACTGAGTACTGGAGCAAGCACAGTTTCCTGGAGGACTGAGTACTGGAGCAAGCACAGTACCCTGTGGTACTGAATACTGGAGCAAGCACAGTACCCTGTGGTACTGAGTACTGGAGCAAGCACAGTACCATGTGGTAATGAGTACTGGAGCAAGCACAGTACCCGGGGGACTTATTACTGGAGCAAGCACAGTATCCTGGAGGACTGAGTACTGGAGCAAGCACAGTACCATGTGGTACAAAGTACTGGAGCAAGCATAGTACCCTGGGGTACTGAGTACCGGAGAAAGCACAGTACCCTGGGGACTGAGTACTGGAGCAAGAACAGTACCCTGGGGGACTGAGTACTGGAGCAAGCACAGTACCCTGGGAGACTGAGTACTATAGCAAGCACAGTACCCTGAGGGACTGAGTACTGGAGAAAGCACAGTACACTGGGGGACTGGGTACTGGAGCAAGCACACTACACTGGGGACTGAGCACTGGAGCAAGCACAGTACCCTGGAGGACTGAGTACTATAGCAAGCACATTACCCTGAGGGACTGAGTACTGGAGAAAGCACAGTACACTGGGGGACTGGGTACTGGAGCAAGCACACTACACTGGGGACTGAGTACTGGAGCAAGCACAGTACCCTGAGGGGAAAGAGTACTGGAGCAAGCACAGTACCCTGGAAGACTGAGTACTGGAGCAAGCACAGTACATTGGGGGACTGAGCACTGGAGCAAGCACCGTACCCTGGGGAACTGAGTACTGGAGGAAGCACAGTACCCTGGAGGACTGAGTACTGGAGCAAGCACAGTACCCTGGGGGACTGAGTACTGGAGCAAGCACAGTTCACTGGAGGACTCAGTACTGGAGCAAGCACAGTTCCCTGGAGGACTCAGTACTGGAGCAAGCACAGTGAACTTGGGGACGGAGTACTGGAGCAAGCACAGTATAGTGGGGGACTGAGCACTGGAGCAAGCACAGTACACTGGAAGACTGAGTACTAGAGCAAGCACAGTATCCAGGGGGACTGAGTACTGGAGCAAGCACAGCACCCTTGGGAACTGAATAATGGAGCAAGCACAGTTCCCTGGGGGACTGAGTACTGGAGCAAGCACAGTACCATGGGGGATTGAGTACAGGAGCAAGCACAGTACCCTGGGGGACTGAGTTCTGGAGCAAGCACAGTACACTGGGGGACTGAGTACTGGAGCAAGCACAGTACACTGGGGGACTGAGTACTGGAGCAAGCACAGTACACTGGGGGACTTATTACTGGAGCAAGCACAGTATCCTGGAGGACTGAGTACTGGAGCAAGCACAGTACCATGTGGTACAAAGTACTGGAGCAAGCATAGTACTCTGGGGTACTGAGTACCGGAGAAAGCACAGTACCCTGGGGACTGAGTACTGGAGGAAGAACAGAACCCTGGGGGACTGATTACTGGAGGAAGCACAGTACCCTGGAGGACTGAGTACTATAGCAAGCACAGTACCCTGAGGGACTGAGTACTGGAGAAAGCACAGTACACTGGGGGACTGGGTACTGGAGCAAGCACACTACACTGGGGACTGAGTACTGGAGCAAGCACAGTACCCTGAGGGGAAAGAGTACTGGAGCAAGCACAGTACCCTGGGGGACTGAGTACTAGAGCAAGCACAGTACCTTGTGGTACTGAGTACTGGAGCAAGCACAGTACCCTTGGGGACTGAGTACTGGAGCTAGCACAGTACCCTGGAGGACTGAGTACTGGAGCAAGCACAGTACCCTGTGGTACTGAGTACTGGAGCAAGCACAGTACCCTGGAGGACTGAGTACTGGAGCAAGCACAGTACCCTGTGATACTGAGTACTTGAGCAAGAAAAGTACCCTAGGGGACTGAGTACTGGAGCAAACACAGTACCCTGGGAGACTTAGTACCTGAGCAAGCACAGTACCCTGGGGAACTGAGTACTGGAGCAAGCACAGTACCCTGGGGGACTGAGTACTGGAGCAAGCACAGTACCCTCTGGGACTGAGTACTGGAGCAAGCACAGTACCCTGGAGGACTGAGTACTGGAGCAAGCACAGTACCCTGGGGGACTGAGTACTGGAGCAAGCACAATACCCTGTGGGACTGAGTACTGGAGCAAGCACAGTACCCTGGGGTATTGAGTACTGGAGCAAGCACAGTACCCTGGACGACTTAGTACTAGAGCAAGCACAGTACCATGGGGGCCTGAGTACTGGAGCAAGCACAGTTCCCTGGAGGACTGAGTACTGGAGCAAGCACAGTACCCTGTGGTACTGAATACTGGAGCAAGCACAGTACCCTGTGGTACTGAGTACTGGAGCAAGCACAGTACCCTGTGGTACTGAGTACTGGAGCAAGCACAGTACCCTGGGGGACTTATTACTGGAGCAAGCACAGTATCCTGGAAGACTGAGTACTGGAGCAAGCACAGTACCATATGGTACAAAGTACTGGAGCATGCATAGTACCCTGGGGTACTGAGTACCGGAGAAAGCACAGTACCCTGGGGACTGAGTACTGGAGCAAGAACAGTACCCTGGGGGACTGAGTACTGGAGCAAGCACAGTGCCCTGGAGGACTGAGTACTATGGCAAGCACAGTACCCTGAGGGACTGAGTACTGGAGAAAGCACAGTACACTGGGGGACTGGGAACTGGAGCAAGCACACTACACTGGGGATTGAGTAATGGAGCAAGCACAGTACCCTGAGGGGAAAGAGTACTGGAGCAAGCACAGTACCCTGGAGGACTGAGTACTGGAGCAAGCACAGTACCTTGTGGTACTGAGTACTGGAGCAAGCACAGTACCCTTGGGGACTGAGTACTGGAGCTAGCACAGTACCCTGGAGGACTGAGTACTGGAGCAAGCACAGTACCCTGTGGTACTGAGTACTGGAGCAAGCACAGTACCCTGGAGGACTGAGTACTGGAGCAAGCACAGTACCCTGTGGTACTGAGTACTTGAGCAAGAAAAGAACCCTGGGGGACTGAGTACTGGAGCAAACACAGAACCCTGGGAGACTTAGTACCTGAGCAAGCACAGTACCCTGGGGAACTGAGTACTGGAGCAAGCACAGTACCCTGGGGGACTGAGTACTGGAGCAAGCACAGTACCCTGTGGTACTGAGTACTGGAGCAAGCACAGTACCCTGGGGGACTTATTACTGGAGCAAGCACAGTATCCTGGAAGATTGAGTACTGGAGCAAGCACAGTACCATATGGTACAAAGTACTGGAGCAAGCATAGTACCCTGGGGTACTGAGTACCGGAGAAAGCACAGTACCCTGGGGACTGAGTACTGGAGCAAGAACAGGACCCTGGGGGACTGAGTACTGGAGCAAGCACAGTGCCCTGGAGGACTGAGTACTATGGCAAGCACAGTACCCTGAGGGACTGAGTACTGGAGAAAGCACAGTACACTGGGGGACTGGGAACTGGAGCAAGCACACTACACTGGGGATTGAGTAATGGAGCAAGCACAGTACCCTGAGGGGAAAGAGTACTGGAGCAAGTACAGTACCCTGGAGGACTGAGTACTGGAGCAAGCACAGTACCTTGTGGTACTGAGTACTGGAGCAAGCACAGTACCCTTGGGGACTGAGTACTGGAGCTAGCACAGTACCCTGGAGGACTGAGTACTGGAGCAAGCACAGTACCCTGTGGTACTGAGTACTGGAGCAAGCACAGTACCCTGGAGGACTGAGTACTGGAGCAAGCACAGTACCCTGTGGTACTGAGTACTTGAGCAAGAAAAGAACCCTGGGGGACTGAGTACTGGAGCAAACACAGAACCCTGGGAGACTTATTACCTGAGCAAGCACAGTACCCTGGGGAACTGAGTACTGGAGCAAGCACAGTACCCTGGGGGACTGAGTACTGGAGCAAGCACAGTACCCTGGAGGACTGAGTACTATAGCAAGCACAGTACCCTGAGGGACTGAGTACTGGAGAAAGCACAGTACACTGGGGGACTGGGTACTGGAGCAAGCACACTCCACTGGGGACTGAGTACTGGAGCAAGCACAGTACCCTGAGGGGAAAGAGTACTGGAGCAAGCACAGTACCCTGGAAGACTGAGTACTGGAGCAAGCACAGTACATTGGGGGACTGAGCACTGGAGCAAGCACAGTATAGTGGGGGACTGAGCACTGGAGCAAGCATAGTACACTGGAGGACTGAGTACTAGAGCAAGCACAGTACCCAGGGGGACTGAGTACTGGAGCAAGCACAGCACCCTTGGGAACTGAATACTGGAGCAAGCACAGTTCCCTGGGGGACTGAGTACTGGAGCAAGCACAGTACCATGGGGGATTGAGTACAGGAGCAAGCACAGTACCCTGGGGGACTGAGTTCTGGAGCAAGCACAGTACCCGGGGGACTGAGTACTGGAGCAAGCACAGTACACTGGGGGACTGAGTACTGGAGCAAGCACAGTACACTGGGGGACTGAGTACTGGAGCAAGCACAGTACACTGGGGGACTGAGTACTGGAGCAAGCACAGTACACTGGGGGACTGAGTACTGGAGCAAGCACAGTACACTGGGGGACTGAGTACTGGAGCAAGCACAGTACACTGGGGGACTGAGTACTGGAGCAAGCACAGTACACTGGGGGACTGAGTACTGGAGCAAGCACAGTACACTGGGGGACTGAGTACTGGAGCAAGCACAGTACACTGGGGGACTGAGTACTGGAGCAAGCACAGTACACTGGGGGACACAGCTCTTCACAGAAGATGGGCTGGATAATACTGTGTTGATCATTACCCTCTGCGTTCTGGTCGTCAGGAAGTTGATGATCCATCTCCCTATTGTGTCAGTAATTCCTTTTGCACGCATTTTGTGAGCAATAACATCATGGTCACACTGGTGGAAGGCTTTGGCAAAGTCTGTGTACCTGTGAACAAATCCACAAGGGCCGTGACGAGGATTCGAACCTACGTCCGAGAGCACCCCAGACGCTGCCTTAATCGACTGAGCTACGACATGGAATAAGAATTGCAACCAGAAATTCTAGTGAATTTACTTTGATCCTGCAGCCTCTCCGGGACACAAACCTCGTGTACCGGTGTCCCAGTACACCTGGACATCCACAGTTGAGAGGCGGGACCAAAGAGCCGAAGCTCGGCCCCCGCAAGCGGAGGAGAGCTCTGCTGGCCATCAGAGGAGGACACAAGAGCTCTGCTGGCCATCAGAGGAGGACACAGGAGCCCTGGGGGCCATCAGAGGAGGATACAGGAGCTCTGCTGGCCATCAGAGCAGGACACAGGAGCCCTGGGGGGCCATCAGAGGAGGATACAGGAGCTCTGCTGGCCATCAGAGCAGGACACAGGAGCCCTGGGGGGCCATCAGAGGAGGATACAGGAGCTCTGCTGGCCATCAGAGGAGGACACAGGAGCCCTGGGGGCCATCAGAGGAGGATACAGGAGCTCTGCTGGCCATCAGAGCAGGACACAGGAGCCCTGGGGGCCATCAGAGGAGGATACAGGAGCTCTGCTGGCCATCAGAGCAGGACACAGGAGCCCTGGGGGCCATCAGAGGAGGATACAGGAGCTCTGCTGGCCATCAGAGCAGGACACAGGAGCCCTGGGGGCCATCAGAGGAGGATACAGGAGCTCTGCTGGCCATCAGGAGGACACAGGAGCCCTGGGGGCCATCAGAGGAGGACACAAGAGCTCTGCTGGCCATCAGAGGAGGACACAGGAGCCCTGGGGGGCCATCAGAGGAGGACACAGGAGCCCTGGGGGGCCATCAGAGGAGGACACAGGAGCCCTGGGGGCCATCAGAGGAGTACAGAGGAGCGCTGCTGTAGAGGGGTGTGTGTGAGGCTCAAGGCCGCGCTTGACGACACCCGCTAATATATTGTCAGCGTGGCCCGGGCAGCGGGGCACCGTCCTGGGTATAATGCCCACCTCCGGCACGCCCCTGTGTAACCCACACCGTGTAATGCTGCACATCTCTACACCCCGTGTTATTGTTGTGTTGTGCCGCCCTTGTTAGTGGCCCTCTATAGCGGTGTGGCTCTTTCTCACCCGCCAGACCATGGTGTGGCGTCCCTCACACCCGCCAGACCATGGTGTGGCGTCCCTCACACCCGCCAGACCACAGTGTGGCGTCCCTCACACCCGCCAGACCACAGTGTGGCGTCCCTCACACCCACCAGACCATGGTGTGGCGTCCCTCACACCCACCAGACCACAGTGTGGCGTCCCTCACACCCACCAGACCACGGTGTGGCGTCCCTCACACCTGCCAGACCACAGTGTGGCGTCCCTCACACCCACCAGTCCATGGTGTGGCGTCCCTCACACCTGTCAGACCACAGTGTGGCGTCCCTCACACCCACCAGACCATGGTGTGGCGTCCCTCACACCCACCAGACCATGGTGTGGCGTCCCTCACACCTGCCAGACCACAGTGTGGCGTCCCTCACACCTGCCAGACCACAGTGTGGCGTCCCTCACACCCACCAGACCACAGTGTGGCGTCCCTCACACCCACCAGACCATGGTGTGGCGTCCCTCACACCCACCAGACCACAGTGTGGCGTCCCTCACACCTACCAGACCATGGTGTGGCGTCCCTCACACCCATCAGACCATGGTGTGGCGTCCCTCACACCCACCAGACCACAGTGTGGCGTCCCTCACACCCACCAGACCACGGTGTGGCGTCCCTCACACCTGCCAGACCACGGTGTGGCGTCCCTCACACCCACCAGACCACAGTGTGGCGTCCCTCACACCCGCCAGACCATGGTGTGGCGTCCCTCACACCCACCAGACCATGGTGTGGCGTCCCTCACACCCACCAGACCACAGTGTGGCGTCCCTCACACCCACCAGACCACAGTGTGGCGTCCCTCACACCCACCAGACCACAGTGTGGCGTCCCTCACACCCACCAGACCACAGTGTGGCGTCCCTCACACCCACCAGACCACAGTGTGGCGTCCCTCACACCCACCAGACCACAGTGTGGCGTCCCTCACACCCACCAGACCATGGTGTGGCGTCCCTCACACCCACCAGACCACAGTGTGGCGTCCCTCACACCCACCAGACCACAGTGTGGCGTCCCTCACACCCACCAGACCACAGTGTGGCGTCCCTCACACCCACCAGACCACAGTGTGGCGTCCCTCACACCCACCAGACCACAGTGTGGCGTCCCTCACACCCACCAGACCACAGTGTGGCGTCCCTCACACCCACCAGACCACAGTGTGGCGTCCCTCACACCCACCAGACCACAGTGTGGCGTCCCTCACACCCACCAGACCACAGTGTGGCGTCCCTCACACCCACCAGACCATGGTGTGGCGTCCCTCACACCCACCAGACCACAGTGTGGCGTCCCTCACACCCACCAGACCATGGTGTGGCGTCCCTCACACCCACCAGACCATGGTGTGGCGTCCCTCACACCCACCAGACCACAGTGTGGCGTCCCTCACACCCACCAGACCATGGTGTGGCGTCCCTCACACCCACCAGACCATGGTGTGGCGTCCCGCACACCCACCAGACCATGGTGTGGCGTCCCTCACACCCACCAGACCATGGTGTGGCGTCCCTCACACCCACCAGACCACAGTGTGGCGTCCCTCACACCCACCAGACCATGGTGTGGCGTCCCTCACACCCACCAGACCACGGTGTGGCGTCCCTCACACCCACCAGACCACAGTGTGGCGTCCCTCACACCCACCAGACCACAGTGTGGCGTCCCTCACACGCACCAGACCATGGTGTGGCGTCCCTCACACCCACCAGACCACAGTGTGGCGTCCCTCACACCCACAGACCATGGTGTGGCGTCCCTCACACCCACCAGACCACAGTGTGGCGTCCCTCACACCTACCAGACCATGGTGTGGCGTCCCTCACACCCATCAGACCATGGTGTGGCGTCCCTCACACCCACCAGACCACAGTGTGGCGTCCCTCACACCCACCAGACCACGGTGTGGCGTCCCTCACACCTGCCAGACCACGGTGTGGCGTCCCTCACACCCACCAGACCACAGTGTGGCGTCCCTCACACCCGCCAGACCATGGTGTGGCGTCCCTCACACCCACCAGACCATGGTGTGGCGTCCCTCACACCCACCAGACCACAGTGTGGCGTCCCTCACACCCACCAGACCACAGTGTGGCGTCCCTCACACCCACCAGACCACAGTGTGGCGTCCCTCACACCCACCAGACCACAGTGTGGCGTCCCTCACACCCACCAGACCACAGTGTGGCGTCCCTCACACCCACCAGACCACAGTGTGGCGTCCCTCACACCCACCAGACCATGGTGTGGCGTCCCTCACACCCACCAGACCACAGTGTGGCGTCCCTCACACCCACCAGACCACAGTGTGGCGTCCCTCACACCCACCAGACCACAGTGTGGCGTCCCTCACACCCACCAGACCACAGTGTGGCGTCCCTCACACCCACCAGACCACAGTGTGGCGTCCCTCACACCCACCAGACCACAGTGTGGCGTCCCTCACACCCACCAGACCACAGTGTGGCGTCCCTCACACCCACCAGACCACAGTGTGGCGTCCCTCACACCCACCAGACCACAGTGTGGCGTCCCTCACACCCACCAGACCATGGTGTGGCGTCCCTCACACCCACCAGACCACAGTGTGGCGTCCCTCACACCCACCAGACCATGGTGTGGCGTCCCTCACACCCACCAGACCATGGTGTGGCGTCCCTCACACCCACCAGACCACAGTGTGGCGTCCCTCACACCCACCAGACCATGGTGTGGCGTCCCTCACACCCACCAGACCATGGTGTGGCGTCCCTCACACCCACCAGACCATGGTGTGGCGTCCCTCACACCCACCAGACCATGGTGTGGCGTCCCTCACACCCACCAGACCACAGTGTGGCGTCCCTCACACCCACCAGACCATGGTGTGGCGTCCCTCACACCCACCAGACCACGGTGTGGCGTCCCTCACACCCACCAGACCACAGTGTGGCGTCCCTCACACCCACCAGACCACAGTGTGGCGTCCCTCACACGCACCAGACCATGGTGTGGCGTCCCTCACACCCACCAGACCACAGTGTGGCGTCCCTCACACCCACAGACCATGGTGTGGCGTCCCTCACACCCACCAGACCACAGTGTGGCGTCCCTCACACCCACCAGACCATGGTGTGGCGTCCCTCACACCCACCAGACCACAGTGTGGCGTCCCTTACACCCACCAGACCACGGTGTGGCGTCCCTCACACCCACCAGACCACGGTGTGGCGTCCCTCACACCCACCAGACCACGGTTTGGCGTCCCTCACACCCACCAGACCACGGTGTGGCGTCCCTCACACCCACCAGACCAGAGTGTGGCGTCCCTCACACCCACCAGACCACAGTGTGGCGTCCCTCACACCCGCCAGACCACAGTGTGGCGTCCCTCACACCCACCAGACCACAGTGTGGCGTCCCTCACACCCGCCAGACCACAGTGTGGCGTCCCTCACACCCACCAGACCACAGTGTGGCGTCCCTCACACCCACCAGACCACAGTGTGGCGTCCCTCACACCCACCAGACCACAGTGTGGCGTCCCTCACACCCACCAGACCACAGTGTGGCGTCCCTCACACCCGCCAGACCACAGTGTGGCGTCCCTCACACCCGCCAGACCACAGTGTGGCGTCCCTCACACCCACCAGACCATGGTGTGGCGTCCCTCACACCCGCCAGACCACAGTGTGGCTCATTTTTGTTACTCCACTTCCACCTGTGTTCCCTTGTGTGCGCACCACTGGTGCTAAGCAGTCTTCATCTACCCTATCAATTTCTCGGAGAATCCTGTATGTGGTGAACATGTCTCCCCTAACCCTCTTTTCATCCAGCGGCATGAGTTATAGTCGCATATAGTTATAGTCGTTATATCGTAGCTCATACTCCTCACCTCGGGTAGTGGTCTGGTGGCATACTTTTGAGCCTTCTCCAATTTAGTCATCTGCATTACTACATACACTGGAGTTGCATGCTCCAGAATTGGTCTGACATATGTGGTATACAATGTTGTGAATGATTCCTTACACAAGTTCCTAAAGGCAATGTTTATGTTAGCCAACCTGGCGTATGCCGCTGATGTTATCCTCTTGATGTAGGGTTCAGGAGACAGGTCTGGCGTGATACCAACCCCCAGGACTTTCTCTTTCCCTGATTCTTGAAGGATTTCACCTCACAAATGATATCTGTATCTGGCCTCCTGCTCCCTACACCTATCTTCATTACTTTACATTTCTTTGGGTTAAACTCTAATAGCCATTTGTTGGACCATTCCTTCAGTATTTCCAGGTCATCCTGTAGTCTCATGCTGTCCTCATTCTGTCTTGATCCTTCTCATACTTTTGGCGTAGGAAACATTGAGGGAATGAGTCAATACCCACAGGAAGATTATATACGTATATCAGAAACAAGATAAGTCCGAGTACAGAACCCTGTGGGACTCCGCTGGTGACATCATGCAGTTCTGAGGTCTCACCCCTCACAGTAGCGCTCTGCTTCCTATTGTAAAGGTACTCCCTGATCCACTGGAACACCTTACCAGTTACTCCTGCCTGTTTCTCCAACTTATTCACCAGCATCTTATGGGGTACTGTGTCAGAGGCTTTCTGACAGTCCAAGAAAATGCAGTCTGCCCAGCCTCTTTTTGTTTTGTTTTTGTTTTCTTTATCTTTGTCACCCGATCGCAGAATTCTATTAAACTAGTGAGATAAGATTTACCCTCCCTGAACCCATGTTGGTGGGTTGTCACGAAGTCCCTTCTCTCCATATGTGTTACTAGGTTTTTTCTCACGATCTTCTCCATCACCTTGCATGGTATACATGTTAAGGACACTGGCCTGTAATTCAGTGCCTCTTGACGGTCGCCCTTTTTATATATTGGGACCACATTAGCCGTCTTCCATATTTCTGGTAGGTCTCCCGTTTCCAGTGATTTAGTTAATATGGAATATGGAATGCATGCAAAGTGCTTGTGCACACTATTTTAGTATCCATGGAGAGATTCCGCCCGGTTCAACAGCCTTTCTCACGTCCAGATCCAACAGACACCTTTTAACTTCACCTCCGGTAATTTCAGACTCTTCCGAAGCTGCCAGGTTTACTGCCACCTCTCTTAGTTCATGTACGTGTTCTCATTCTACTGTGCAGTCCTCTTGGAACCTTTTGTTGAGTTCTTAACATGCCTCTATGTCATTCTCTGTGTACCTGTCCTCACCCGTTCTCTGTTTCATCATTTTTACTGTTGATTTCCTCCTGGTGTGAATGAGGAGCAGTTTTGGGTCGGTCTTGGCTTCATTTGCTATATTATTTTCATACCGTCTCTCTGCTTCTCTTCTCACACTGAGATATTCATTCATTCCTGGCCAGCCTAGTATCCTGGTATCTCCTCCTGCTCTCCTAATATTTTCTGTAGTTCCTCCACGCCCTTGTGTATAATCGCCTTGCTTCAGGTCATGCTCAGTTAAACCAAGAAGGAAACCCAATTAAATATTTTGCTCTTCATTCTTTCATTTAAGCCGGGATAAACCTGTTTGCTGCCTCCTCACACTTTTAGGTGACATAGTTCATTATGTATTGTATAAACTTTACTCTTAGTTCTGTTCCGCAGGGTATTTCTCTTAGAAATTTTCTCATCACCTCAGTGTTCCTTACAGTACGCAAGCTCTAGTTAGTCCCTTTTTGGGGCATATTAACCAAATATCTACCAAATGTCTGTACACTGTGGTCACCCATGTAGGCTTCCACCCATGAGGGCTTCCACTCATGAAGGCTTCCAACCATGTAGGCTTCCACCCATGAAGGCTTCCACCCATGAAGGCTTCCACCCATGTAGCTTCCACCCATGTAGGCTTCCACCCATGAAGGCTTCCACCCATGTAGCTTCCACCCATGTAGGCTTCCACCCATGAAGGCTTCCACCCATGAAGGCTTCCACCCATGTAGGCTTCCACCCATGAAGGCTTCCACCCATGAAGGCTTCCACCCATGAAGGCTTCCACCCATGTAGGCTTCCACCCATGAGGGCCTCCAACCATGAAGGCTTCCACCCATGAAGGCTTCCACCCATGTAGGCTTCCACCCATGAGGGCCTCCACCCATGAAGGTTTCCACCCATGTAGGCTTCCACCCATGAGGGCCTCCACCCATGAAGGCTTCCACCCATGAAGGCTTCCACCCATGTAGGCTTCCACCCATGAGGGCCTCCACCCATGAAGGCTTCCACCCATGTAGGCTTCCACCCATGAAGGCTTCCACCCATGAAGGCTTCCACCCATGTAGGCTTCCACCCATGAGGGCCTCCACCCATGAAGGCTTCCACCCATGAAGGCTTCCACCCATGTAGGCTTCCACCCATGAAGGCTTCCACCCATGAAGGCTTCCACCCATGAAGGCTTCCACCCATGTAGGCTTCCACCCATGAAGGCTTCCACCCATGAAGGCTTCCACCCATGAGGGCCTCCACCCATGAAGGCTTCCACCCATGAAGGCTTCCACCCATGTAGGCTTCCACCCATGAGGGCCTCCACCCATGAAGGCTTCCACCCATGTAGGCTTCCACCCATGAGGGCCTCCACCCATGAAGGCTTCCACCCATGTAGGCTTCCACCCATGAAGGCTTCCACCCATGTAGGCTTCCACCCATGAGGGCCTCCACCCATGAAGGCTTCCACCCATGAAGGCTTCCACCCATGTAGCTTCCACCCATGTAGGCTTCCACCCATGAAGGCTTCCACCCATGAAGGCTTCCACCCATGTAGCTTCCACCCATGTAGGCTTCCACCCATGTAGGCTTCCACCCATGAAGGCTTCCACCCATGAAGGCTTCCACCCATGAAGGCTTCTACCCATGTAGGCTTCCACCCATGTAGGCTTCCACCCATGAAGGCTTCCACCCATGAAGGCTTCCACCCATGAAGGCTTCCACCCATGAAGGCTTCCACCCATGTAGGCTTCCACCCATGTAGGCTTCCACCCATGAAGGCTTCCACCCATGAAGGCTTCCACCCATGTAGGCTTCCACCTATAAAGGCTTCCACCCATGAAGGCTTCTACCCATGTAGGCTTCCACCCATGAAGGCTTCCACCCATGAAGGCTTCCAACCGTGTAGGCTTCCACTCATGAAGGCTTCCACCCATGAAGGCTTCCACCCATGTAGGCTTCCACCCATGAAGGCTTCCACCCATGAAGGCTTCCACCCATGAAGGCTTCCACCCATGTAGGCTTCCACCCATGAAGGCTTCCACCCATGAAGGCTTCCACTCATGAAGGCTTCCACCCATGAAGGCTTCCACCCATGTAGGCTTCCACCCATGAAGGCTTCCACCCATGTAGGCTTCCACCCATGAAGGCTTCCACCCATGAAGGCTTCCACCCATGTAGGCTTCCACCCATGAAGGCTTCCACCCATGAAGGCTTCCACCCATGAAGGCTTCCACCCACGAAGGCTTCCACCCATGAAGGCTTCCACCCATGAAGGCTTCCACCCATGAAGGCTTCCAGTTAAACTTGCCATTCTGTCCGACTTATAAGGGTGAATATCAGAGTCTGGCTGGTTCATTTTGTCCCAACACTTATTATTATTAACATCTTTATTGACAAAATTAATTACAATTTTGCCTAGTCTGAGGATTTTGATAGTCTTATTAAATTGAGGATAATGCTAGTATTGACTGTCACGCAGGACAGAGGGTCATACATAAGGCAATAGGTCTAAACTGTAGGCTGAAGCACATATATATCATTGTTACAATCAATGTTTTAATGTATGGATATGTGAAAACAACTTTCTATTGTGCACTGCCACACAAGGGCAGGGATGGGTTCATAAGTGATGCAGCTTAGAAGTAATATAAATAAAAATTGTTCTTCATTCTTTAAAATGGACAAGCAAATTTTGGGTAAATTGTTAGGATGTCGTCCAGAACACCTGAGTCAATAAAATAGTTACACAGTTGGTGGTACAAGAGGCCAGGAGGTCTAAAGTCCTTTACGGTTTCACATTCATCAATATAGTGTTCTAGTGAATGCATTAAAGGTTTATCACAGAGTTTACGATCTGAATATTCTGGTAGTGGCTCAGCCTCACTAACCTGCCAGATGTGTCTATAGCCAAGGCGAATTCGCACAATGACTACATCACATTGCCTGGTCCGGTTACTGTGCTGACCATACAAATACCTATTATTACAAAAGTTGTCATAACTTTTAATACTGCAGCTTTCAGGTCTCTGGGCATTTCTTAGTTCTTCTAAAACTGAATTAATTTCTTTAATTTGTATGTTTCTAATAACTGCATTAGATAGTCCAAAGTCATAATCAATGTTTTCTTTCCTGCAAGCCTCATTGGCCAATTGATCTACAAAGTCATGTTTTCCAACTCCAACATGGGATGGGATCCACACAAATTTTATACAAGAGTTATTATCATTGGCAAAAATTACATTCCATTTAATATTACAAGCTACTTCCGACATACATTGTGATGGGTTATTTAAGGACTGCAGAGCACTTTTAGAGTCACAGAAAATAACTCCACCACCATTGAGCTTAAGGTATTCAGTGGCTAGATAAATACCCAATAGCTCAGTCTGTGTCGTGCTTGCCCAGTTGTTCAATCTCTGTGTACTAGTCATGATAATTTCATTCCCTTTATACACTGCACATGCACAACCTGTTCTACCAGTGCCTAACTGCACAGAGCCATCAGTAAAGGCATAGGATTCAGTCGGTTTGAGAATTTGAAGATGACTGTCAATAGCTTCTAATGTTATACATCTCAAAATGTCAGTGTTATACATTTGTTTTACACTGATGGGAGTATAATGCAGAGAGACCTCCACATCTTTCCAAGGGGGAATATAGTGAACAGTTTTATCAGGGTTAAGAGACACATTCAGTTTCTGAAGATTATAGGCACAACAACTGAGCCACACACTGTAGGGAGCTTTTTGCGGCGGATTGAGGGAACAGTCAGAATTGTTTAGAATGGATCTCAATTTAATTTGAATAGAGCTGGAGGGACCATTATTTTTCAAAGTTTTGGCGCAAAACATAGTACTAAGTAGAACTATTCTTTCGTAAATGGAAGGTAAGTTTAGTTCCTTTCTCATGTTAACAATTCTGACAGTTCTAGGACAACCCAGGATGATGCGCATGGCATCATTCTGTACTACATCTAGGCCTTGTAATTGTTTAAGAGAAAAATTAAGAAGATGCAAGGCATAATAATCAACAACAGATCGTATAAAGGCACTATAAAAACTTTGAGCATATTTTATGTTAATGCCAAATCCTTTGCCAACAAGAGTTTTGAGAGGTTTAAGACGCTCAACTAGTTTTTTACGCAGGTTGCTGACGAGATTTGTATCATTAACCTCAACTCCAAGATATTTATAAGACTCACAAGTCTCCACGGGCACTCCATTAATAGTATAGTTAACATGAAGAGAATGGGGAATAAGAACCCTTGTTTTATCAACAGAGATTATGAGGCCACATTCTACTACTTTCTTGGAGAATGCATCAAGTAACATTTGTAACCTTGGTTTACTGTGTGCCATAATACAAATATCATCAGCATAACATATAACAGTTTCCGTAGGTTGTACAGGAATGTCATGGATAAGTTTGTGCATAAGTATATTGAAGAGCATAGGGCTTAGGACACCACCTTGAGGTGTGCCTAGTTCGAATGCATCTGTTCTTGTACTTTTAACTCCTTTAAATAGGCCACTAGCACGCCTGTTGGATAGGTAGCTCTTTATCCAACTCCGAAGATTACCTTTGATTCCAAATTCAGCAAGTTGCTCTAATATTATTTCACCATTCGCTACATCGAAAGCTGACTTTAGGTCACTAAAGGCTGCCTGTGTTCCATCCTGGGAGTTTACAAAATATTCAGCAAAGCATGTTTGTGTGCTACACTTGGGCATGAACCCATATAGGTTTGGGGCCAGTTTTTCTTTGACCTGAAACATGACACGATTGAGAACAATTCTCTCCAAGACTTTACACATGCAAGATGTAAGGGAAATGGGTCTGAATTTTTGAGAGTTAGGTTTAGGAATTGGTATTATGAGACTTTGTGTCCATTTCTTTGGCAAGATACCTTGTGAGAGACTCATTTGATAGAGGTCAAGCAGAGGGTGGCTAGGGACATCATTCAGTAAGCTCAAGATGTTATAAGTTATACCATCCTCACCAGGGGCAGTTTGGTTAGGTTTGCCTAATGCTGATGTTAATTCAAAGGGGGTTATAGGAAACTGTTCTGTTAAATCTGGTGAGGAGCGTGCTATTTCAATATTAAAGTTTCTGTTAATGTTGGTATTATTTAAATGCTGCTGTATATCTGGGGGTAAGGAAGAAATTTGTGAGACACTAGACCATTGAGCTAAGTGCATGTCAGCATATTCTGCAGGAGTATGATGAAGCTGAACTGGGGCTGAAGGTTTGGTAATGTTTTTAATTTTGTTCCACATTTCTGATAATGTTGTAGTTCTATTGATACCTTGTAGGAATTGTTCCCAATATGTGTTCTTAACTTGACCCTGAAGCTAGCGAAAATCTCTGTTGGCATTAAGGAATGCAAGTAAATTGTCAGCTGTTTTGTCTCGTTTATAAGAGTCAGCAGCTGAAGCACTTTAGCTCTGCAATAATAATAGGATCCTCTGTCCATGAGGAAGAACGAGTGTTTTTTTTTCCTTGATTTAACCCAGGTATCATAATGACTGGTAATGATACTGACAAGATCATTGTAAAAGTGGTCCACTGATACAGGTGTATACCCAGTGTACCACTTATGTACTTAAGCCTTAAAGTGCTGTTTAAGATTGTCTGGAATGCTAATTTTAACCCTAGGATGAGGATTGGACCTAATATCCGCCACATTGTATTCACAATATATTGCAAAATGATGATTTACTAGTTCTGGGATGAGCTTAACGTTGACGTTAGTAGTGTAAAGTGCGACTAGAACCGCGCGCACCAATTGCCCAGGTGGCTCTATAGAGTCAGCTGGGCAGGTGGTGCGCAGGTGTCTAGTCGCACAGGGATTGGGGGGAATTTTCCCGGAAGTTTGGCGTGTGTGAGCGTCCGGTGTTAGGGTATGTGGTCAGGAAAGAGGGGAGGTCATGTTGTTGGGGATGTAGGAGAGTATGTGGGTTATGTGGTAGAGTAAGAAATACAAGGATAAGAGTGGAATATGAGGAAAGAGTAAATGAATATGTATGTGTGTTTGCCGTAGACTTAATCCTGTGTGAAGACAATAGTTTTGATGATAGTAAGCTATGTAGAGGCTGAGTGTAGGTGAGAGGGGTCCCAACATAGCGGATATGTTGTTTGGGGTGGGGGGAGGGGTGAGGGAGGGAGGGAGGGAGGGATGGAAGGGTGAGGGGAGGTCCCCCTCGGCGTGAGACTGCTCAGGGGTCATTTGCGGTTTTGACAACCATTACCTCCCCCTACAGGAAGCCGTAAGTGGGAGAGGAGGGTAGGAGAGAGCAGAGTCCAGGAGTGATGTGGTCCATTTGCCATAATGGCTTTTCGATGTCTTCAGAAAAAGACTTGGAGATGTTCACCCCAGCATGTCTCTACCTCCACTGTGATTCGTTAAGGAGGGGCTAGGGTCTTACTTCCGCCAGCAGGGGGTTCACCTGTCATCGTCAATCATCCCCACCCCTCCCATACCATCAGGGGCCCCCTCTCCATCCCCTCCATTACCTTCTAGAGTGGGGCACCCCTCTTCCCCTTACCTTTTAGAGTGGTACGGACCAGGATCACATACCGTCACATCGACCTGAGAAGTGTCACCACATGGCACATCACTTAGTAAACTCAGTCAAAGTCAGTAGGTTAGCGTTTACTAAAAGAGGGAAACATTTCACATCGTCACGGAGACGCGATCTCTACCTACAAATTGTTCTTGTTAACTGTGATCATTGAAATGTATGCATGTTTACTCAATCTCCATCACCTCTTCTTCCTACAGCCATTACTGTTGTGCAGAGCTTGTATCACACAACGGCGTTATCATAGCAAGACAATGTCACAGAATGTTCAAGACTCCTGAATGAATGAAACGGCAATCCCTATCCTTGAGGTCTAACCTTCGCGGCGGTTTGAGACGTTGTGAGATGGACAAGGTAATGGGATGGCCTTACTCTCTCCCCATCCACCCCCACCAAACCCCTACCCCCTCCCACCCCCTCCTCTCTCCATACCATCAACCATTGTTCTGTGCAAAGCCTTTAGTATTTTTTCTGATCATATGTATAACCTTGTATCGCATCGTGACCAACATGGTATCATCATTCTTTGCTCAAATAGCATTTTTTAAGAATATCCAGTCATAAGCTGGTCTTCAATCTTATTAGCAGTCAGTGGTTTCTCTCTGTATATATATATCTCTCTATATATCTCTCTCTATATCTCTCTCTCTCTATATCTCTCTCTCTATATATCTCTCTATATATCTCTCTCTCTATATCTCGCTCTCTATATCTCTCTCTCTATATCTCTCTCTCTATATATATATATATCTATATATCTCTCTCTCTATCTATATCTCTATCTCTCTCTCTATATATCTATCTCTATATCTGTCTCTCTATATCTATCTCTCTATATCTATCTCTCTCTATATCTCTCTCTCTATCTCTCTCTCTCTCTCTCTCTCTCTCTCTCTCTCTCTCTCTCTCTCTCTCTCTCTCTCTCTCTCTCTCTCTCTCTCTCTCTCTCTCTCTCTCTCTCCCTCTCTCTCTCTCTCTCCAGATCATTTATTAGTTGGGGGGAAAGTAACATCATTTCCTTTCTCCTGCTGCCGCTGTTCACATATCTTTTTTCACTTCACTTAGACTGACAGCGCACCAGAGGATTGACGACTAATGTCAATTTTCGAGCCCCCATCACTCTCACCCTTATAACCTTGTAAGGTAACACGACCAACATGATGACATCGTTCTTTGCTCAAATATCATTAATGCAACGTGATCAATATACTAACTTCGTTCTTTGCCCAAATAACATTTTAAGAGTAACGAGCAACTTTCTGTCCGATGTCTGAATAATGAAATGTAAACCATGTTTAGCCATTTCATCCAAACACAATAAAATATTACCACAAGCTTGTTTAGTTCTTGTATCACATAACGTGACGTAACGTTTATTCAACAACTGGTAGACATAGCATTATATAGCTTCATATTCACTGTGGTAAAACAAACATACACATCACGGTCAGTCCTCGCTATACCTCAAACGCGCCGTTCATTCTCTCTCCCTTAGGTGTGCAATGTTCCACACATACAAATTCCAAGCAAAGTAAACATATATACGACAATATGGAAAAACACAGTCTTGATACTATTATTAAATTGACTTGTTCATTATCCCCGAGTTGAAGGCTGTCTCTCTTAAGACCTACATCATCCAAATGTAAACACCAATTGATGAGAATAAGACCGGGTGAGTCGATAGTGAAATAGCTCTGGGCTATGTCTATTTTCAGTTCTTGTAACACAGTCAATGTAGCGTAATGGGGAAAACAGACTTTCTACCGCTTACATAAGCAGCATTTGAAAATGTATGCAAGTCTAGACAATCTCCTACAGCCCTTACATTCTAAACACAAATAAAATATTAGCACACGCTTGCATCGCATTATATCATCATTAAGTAACGTGGAGATCAACTTTCTGGCTGTTGTCTGAATATAATTATTGAAATGTGAACCCCATTTAGCCAAACACAATATCTCCATTACATCTCATAGCATATAAATATTACGGTCTGCAAGTTTTAGCCCTCTGTAACACAATGTAACGTAACGCAAATCAACTTTTTGCAGTCCAAAATGTCATTTTGAAACGAAAAGTGAGGCTTAGTCCATCTCCATTGCATCTCTTACCATATAAATATTGGCGTCTACCAGTTTTAGCCTCTGTAACACATTGTAACGTAACGTGGAAATCATCATCATCATATTTCTACAGACCAAATAACATTTTTAAATGAAAGTATAACTTAGTCCATCTTCATTACATCTCTTAACATATAAATATTGGCGTCTACCAGTTTTAGCCCTCTGTAACACAATGTAACGTAACGTAACGCAAATCAACTTTTTGCAGTCCAAATGTCATTTTTAAATGAAAGTATGACTTAGTCCATCTTCATTACATCTCTTAACATATAAATATTGGCGTCTACCAGTTTTAGCCCTCTGTAACACAATGTAACGTAACGTAACGCAAATCAACTTTTTGCAGTCCAAATGTCATTTTTAAATGAAAGTATGACTTAGTCCATCTCCATTACATCTCTTACCATATAAATATTGGCGTCTACCAGTTTTAGCCCTCTGTAACACAATGCAACGTAACGTAACGCAAATCAACTTTTTGCAGTCCAAAATGTCATTTTGAAACGAAAAGTGAGGGTTAGTCCATCTCCATTACATCTCTTACCATATAAATATTGGTGTCTACCAGTTTTAGACCCTGTAACACATTGTAACGTAACGTAACGTAACGCAAATCAACTTTTTGCAGTCCAAAATGTCATTTTTAAATGAAAGTATGACTTAGTCCATCTCCATTACAGCTCTTGCCATATAAATATTGGCCTCTACCCGTTTTAGCCCTCTGTAACACAATGTAACGTAACGTAACGCAAATCAACTTTTGCAGTCCAAAATGACATTTTTAAATGAAAGTACGACTTAGCCCATCTCCATTACATCTCTTACCATATAAATATTGGCCTCTACCCGTTTTAGCCCTCTGTAACACAATGTAACGTAACATAACGTAACGCAAATCAACTTTTGCAGTCCAAAATGTCATTTTTAAATGAAAGTATGACTTAGCCCATCTCCATTACATCTCCTACCATATGAATATTATGGTCTACCAGTTTTAGCCCTCTGTAACACAATGTAACGTAACGTGGAAAATCAACTTTGTCGGATGACCAAATAACATTATTGAAAATGACATCCATGTTTAGCCATTACATCCAAACACAAAGAAAAATATTACCGCATTTCTTGAGAAACTTATATGTGGAGATCATATCTCTAGAGTCCACACAATAAGCCACACATCACACATCTTCTGTTTTCAAATCACAGCTCGCATCTAATTTAATGTTATTTTTTTTTTTTTTTGCGGAAACTATGTTTTGAGAATATGCTCAATGTCAGCAATTACTATTCGTATCATCAAACTCCTTTCAGTCATCAAAAACAAGCAGAGGTGCCGCATAAACCACTAAAGATTTGATGTATGCAAGGTTCATCATTTTTGACAATTCTCCACTCCAAACCGGACCTGCGGTCTGAGTCAGGACCGCAGGTCCTGACTGGTTTGGAGTGGAGACGGGTTCAAGTAAAAAATGGGCACACAGGAAATGATTTCGACGTTCAGTAAACACTCACCGAGTGGATAACTGAATGCCCGACAGCCCAATACGGGGTTGATGATAGTATTTAATTGATTGTGAAACTTAAAACTAAACTAAATGCTCACACGTGATAATTTCCACATTCAGTTAACACTCACTGAGTTGTAAACTGAGAGACTAAGCCAGCCAATGCATAGTTGATGATGATAGTAATATTTTAAGATTGAGAAACTTTAAACTAAATGACCACACATGTAGCGATTTTGCATTCAGTAAACACTTACTGAGTTGTAAACTGAAAGACTAAGCCGGCCAATGCATGGTTGATGATGATAGTAATATTTTAAGATTGAGAAACTTTAAACTAAATGACCACACATGTAGCGATTTTGCATTCAGTAAACACTTACTGAGTTGTAAACTGAATGCCGGAGCTGGCCAATACAAGGTTTGTGATAGTAATATTTTATTTTTTATTTACGATGGACAAACTTTAAACTAAAAAATGAGGTCACATGGAGGGATATCTATGTTCAGTAAACTGTTACTGAGTTGTAAACTGGATGGTTGACCCACCCAATACATGGTTTGTGATAGTAATATTTTATTTTTTACGATGGAGAAATTTAAACTAAAAAATGAGGTCGCATGGAGGGATATCTATGTTCAGTAAACAGTTACTGAGTTGTAAACTGAATGGTTGAGCCACCCGATACATGGCTGGTGATAGTAATATTTTATTTTTTTACGATGGAGAAACTTGTTAGTTGTTAACTGAATGTCTGAGCTATCCAATACATAGTTGGTGATAGTAGTATTAATTCAAGATGGAAAACTTTAAACTAAACTAAAATGAGCGCACATCAAGTGATTCTCACGTTCATTAAACACTTACTAAGTTGTTAACTGAATGACTGAGACATCCAATACATGGTTGATGATAGCAGTATTAATGACATTGATAATAAGAGGTCTTGAACTAGATACTGGCAGGGGGACAACAAAGCTGTGATATTGAAAAAGAAACTGAACTGAATTTGAAAATTGATTAATATATGTAATGTGAAGCCAATCTACTGGAAAACAGTAAGCAAACTTTATTTGAAAAAGAATAAGAGAAGACTGAAAAGCTGGTGGGCAAGAAAAATGATAAAAATAAGAAGTGTTCATCTTCATAAACATAACATAAGATATCCATGACCGTAATTAATACAGTGTGAACTCTCTTAAACTATGCTCACCGTGAAATCTCGTCACTATGCATAACTTGTCACTCTGCGAAACAAATTATTGACTATAGTGCGACAGTGAGAATAAAAATGACCACTTATGTTTTGGAGTGCTATTTTAGTCAAGAAATACTGTAAAGGATGATTATTGACTAAAGGGAATTTCGTGGACTACTGGTGTTTGATGTGTTGAACTGCTTAAAGGAAGCATATTTGCTAGAAAAAATTCCTGTGAAATAATGCTTGTTATATGTTTTGACTATCTAGCTAATAGCATATTGCCTGGCTAATAATGAAATGAAATGTCACATTTTGTCTGACTCACTTAGCACAAGTGAAGAGAAAACATTGAAAAACTGGCAAAGGTTGAAAACTCTGTGAAATCATATCTGTTATGATAAGTTTTGACTAGCTGCAAGCTATGTTTGCCTTCTCTCTCTAATCTACACACGCGATATGAAATGTGACAAAAAAATCTTACATTATGCTATGTTAACAGTGCTTGAATAAAATTATTAAGAGTGCTAGGGTACTGTTGCGCGCAGTCATCTCGCTAAGGTGTGTCGGCGACAGAATTGTCAAAAATGATGTACCTTGCATACATCAAATCTTTAGTGGTTTATGCGGCACCTCTGCTTGTTTTAGATGACTGAAAGGAGTTTGATGATACGAATAGTAATTGCTGACATTGAGCATATTCTCAAAACATAGTTTCTGCAAAAAAAAAAATAACATTAAATTAGATGCGAGCTGTGATTTGAAAACAGAAGATGTGTGATGTGTGGCTTATTGTGTGGACTCTAGAGATATGATCTCCACATATAAGCTTCTCAAGAAATGCGGTAATATTTTTCTTTGTGTTTGGATGTAATGGCTAAACATGGATGTCATTTTCAATAATGTTATTTGGTCATCCGACAAAGTTGATTTTCCACGTTACGTTACATTGTGTTACAGAGGGCTAAAACTGGTAGACCGTAATATTCATATGGTAGGAGATGTAATGGAGATGGACTAAGTCATACTTTCATTTTAAAATGACATTTTGGACTGCAAAAGTTGATTTGTGTTACGTTACGTTACATTGTGTTACAGAGGGCTAAAACGGGTAGAGGCCAATATTTATATGGTAAGAGATGTAATGGAGATGGGCTAAGTCATACTTTCATTTAAAAATGACATTTTGGACTGCAAAAGTTGATTTGCGTTACGTTACATTGTGTTACAGAGGGCTAAAACGGGTAGAGGCCAATATTTATATGGTAAGAGATGTAATGGAGATGGGCTAAGTCGTACTTTCATTTAAAAATGTCATTTTGGACTGCAAAAGTTGATTTGCGTTACGTTACGTTACGTTACATTGTGTTACAGAGGGCTAAAACGGGTAGAGGCCAATATTTATATGGTAAGAGATGTAATGGAGATGGACTAAGTCATACTTTCATTTAAAAATGACATTTTGGACTGCAAAAAGTTGATTTGCGTTACGTTACGTTACATTGTGTTACAGAGAGCTAAAACTGATAGACGCCAATATTTATATGGTAAGAGATGTAATGAAGATGGACTAAGTCATACTTTCATTTAAAAATGACATTTTGGACTGCAAAAAGTTGATTTGCGTTACGTTACGTTACGTTACATTGTGTTACAGAGGGCTAAAACTGGTAGACGCCAATATTTATATGGTAAGAGATGTAATGGAGATGGACTAAGTCATACTTTCATTTAAAAATGACATTTGGACTGCAAAAAGTTGATTTGCGTTATGTTACGTTACGTTACATTGTGTTACAGAGGGCTAAAAGTGGTAGACGCCAATATTTATATGTTAAGAGATGTAATGAAGATGGACTAAGTTATACTTTCATTTAAAAATGTTATTTGGTCTGTAGAAATATGATGATGATGATTTCCACGTTACGTTACAATGTGTTACAGAGGCTAATACTGGTAGACGCCAATATTTATATGGTAAGAGATGTAATGGAGATGGACTAAGCCTCACTTTTCGTTTCAAAATGACATTTTGGACTGCAAAAAGTTGATTTGCGTTACGGTGTTACGTTACATTGTGTTACAGAGGGCTAAAACTTGCAGACCGTAATATTTATATGCTATGAGATGTAATGGAGATATTGTGTTTGGCTAAATGGGGTTCACATTTCAATAATTATATTCAGACAACAGCCAGAAAGTTGATCTCCACGTTACTTAATGATGATATAATGCGATGCAAGCGTGTGCTAATATTTTATTTGTGTTTAGAATGTAAGGGCTATAGGAGATTGTCTAGACTTGCATACATTTTCAAATGCTGCTTATGTAAGCGGTAGAAAGTCTGTTTTCCCCATTACGCTACATTGACTGTGTTACAAGAACTGAAAATAGACATAGCCCAGAGCTATTTCACTATCGACTCACCCGGTCTTATTCTCATCAATTGGTGTTTACATTTGGATGATGTAGGTCTTAAGAGAGACAGCCTTCAACTCGGGGATAATGAACAAGTCAATTTAATAATAGTATCAAGACTGTGTTTTTCCATATTGTCGTATATATGTTTACTTTGCTTGGAATTTGTATGTGTGGAACATTGCACACCTAAGGGAGAGAGAATGAACGGCGCGTTTGAGGTATAGCGAGGACTGACCGTGATGTGTATGTTTGTTTTACCACAGTGAATATGAAGCTATATAATGCTATGTCTACCAGTTGTTGAATAAACGCTACGTTACGTTATGTGATACAAGAACTAAACAAGCTTGTGGTAATATTTTATTGTGTTTGGATGAAATGGCTAAACATGGTTTACATTTCATTATTCAGACATCGGACAGAAAGTTGCTCGTTACTCTTAAAATGTTATTTGGGCAAAGAACGAAGTTAGTATATTGATCACGTTGCATTAATGATATTTGAGCAAAGAACGATGTCATCACGTTGGTCGTGTTACCTTACAAGGTTATAAGGGTGAGAGTGATGGGGGCTAGAAAATTGACATTAGTCGTCAATCCTCTGGTGCGCTGTCAGTCTAAGTGAAATGAAAAAAGATATGTGAACAGCGGCAGCAGGAGAAAGGAAATGATGTTACTTTCCCCCCAACTATTAAATGATCTGGAGAGAGAGAGAGAGAGAAATATATATATAGAGAGAGAGAGATATAGAGAGAGATAGATATAGAGAGATAGATATAGAGAGACAGATATAGAGATAGATATATAGAGAGAGAGAGAGAGATAGAGAGAGAGAGATATAGATAGAGAGAGAGAGATATATATAGAGAGAGAGAGATATAGAGAGAGAGATATAGAGAGAGATATAGAGAGAGATATATAGAGAGAGAGATATAGAGAGAGAGATATAGAGAGAGATATATAGAGAGAGATATATATATACAGAGAGAAACCACTGACTGACTGACTGACTGCTATGTATATCCCATGCAGTTGTGTTTACAACAAATTATGATTTGTTATAATAATAAGATTGAAGACCAGCTTATGACTGGTGTTGGGGTTTCACTTTCTACTCTATTCTTACTCTGGGGTGAGCAATAGTTATGCTCAATGTCACTCACCGTAGCCCTGCGGGTCTTCACTCGATCCTCACGGCGCCACTGCACGCCAGGAGAGTCTCCCAGTCAATCTCAACGGCCTCTGATTGAGAAGGAGTGGGAACACGACTCGTTCACTTGACTGTCATGTGCCCTCCCCAACAATCGGGCTCTACGGTTAACCACAAGGTCGCCAACTGGTGTTTTAGGTGGCCAGTAACACCTCAGTGGACTGGTGGAATTAGTGGTAGCCTTGGCAAGGTCACACTCAAAAGATTAGGAGTCAGGCAGGTACTTACTGTTATCACTCTATGCTTTCAGTATAATATAGCCACAAGATCAATGGAGGAGATGATAAAAACACAGAGGTGATTTTGTATTTTACTTAAAATGTATGAAAGATGTCACAAGGCCAAACAATAATAAATAAATCAACTGATCCTGGCAGCGGCCGGTAGTTCCCACGAATAGTATGCACTCACTAAGTGGCAACACCTCCCCTCCTCATCAAGTGTCAAGAACAGCTGATCGCCTGGCCCCCGCGCGAAAGTTATTTGCTTGTTTTCTGGATTCACGTGCGCTGTTTCTTTTAGTTCTCCAATATTACTAGAAACTCGCACACTCGATATTGGCACAATTAGCACGAATTACTTAGTTACACTTTACTCGGGCTCAAACAATCGTTTCTACAATCAATGCTACAATGACTCACTGAAATGGCTTTCACTGCCCTTCATTCAATGACATATTATGAAGTATTAACACTGGAGTTTTCAGTACTTTCTCTCGTGGGCGATAACGCAATAATTTACTGTACTCACAAATGATTAATCATTGAATGAACATAGACATACATATATTGTATATAAATCAAATATCAATACATGGAAAATAAATAGTTTCTGGGCACGTAGCCTAACCTCCAAATACTGGCATAATATTATATATTATTTATCACTATACATTCACTTTAAAGTCTCTAGAAAGATATACAAAATACAGTAAATTTATCACTTGTTCTGGGTGCCTGTACACACCAATAATAAACATGAAAATTATAAGTACTCTTGATAGTACTATCCTGCACACTGGTGCTTTATTGTGACATGGGTGAGACTTGCTCACGACATATAAAATCCTCAGGCTAGATAATATAGCTAACTAAAGGGGAATGGGGAGGGAACTAGAAACACCTACTTCAACCAATCCTCCGATGAGAGTCGAGATGTAGCTCCTGGTCCTCGTGTTGGGAACGCCCCCACACACACGTCGTCGTGTCCTACCGGAACCACTCGTCGTCCCACCGTTTAGCACGTCGTCTCCGTGCTCTCTTCACTGCAGGTCCGTCCTCCTTCTTGTCTCCTTGAAGGGTTGGAGTCGGCCTCCTGGCCGTCGTCTTCTCCCAATAACGGCTGCCGCCTACGTCTCAGCTACAGTCGTCCGGATTCCCCAAAATAGTCCTCTCCTTCCTCAGCTACCCAGTGGCTCTGTCAGCCACTACGCTGTCACGAACTGGTGAACTGCCACAGACGTCACATACGTCACTGCACGGCTTCACTGCTTCTTCTTGCACAGTACCTGACTGGAGCACTTGTTGCTCAAATAACCGTCGATTCCCTCTCTGGTTCAACACATGAACTAGGGAAGACCTCACAGAGTACTGGCAGACTTCAGGTGATGCGTAAATCCACGGGAGCGGGAAACAACTGTCAAACTGACAGGACCAATCGTCGCACGTCCGACCTCTTTGACGTGTCGTGTCTGACTGCTGGCGCCAGCTCGGCGCGCTGGCCGGACCCCCTTCCTTCGTGATGTCACTTTCGCCACGGGAGGTTTTCATTGGCTCCCGGTGCCACATTGCTGTCGGTGACCAATCCGGTGCCACTGACGTCACACGGTTTTGGCGGGAAATCAGGGAGGCAAGCGCCATCTTGGCTCCCTAAAGGGCCTATACCACAGCCCAAAATATTACTATTTCACAAATTTATCGGCTCTCCGAGAACATTCCACTCTCTCCCATATATCAAATTGTAGCCTGCAACGTAGAGAACGCTTGGGAAAAGTAGACATGACTCTTACTGCAGGTGTGGGAGAAATATAAGGGGGAGGAACACCATCACACTGGATATTCCTAAAAAATGCTATTTGAGCAAAGAATGATGATACCATGTTGGTCACGATGCGATACAAGGTTATACATATGATCAGAAAAAATACTAAAGGCTTTGCACAGAACAATGGTTGATGGTATGGAGAGAAGAGGGGGTGGGAGGGGGTAGGGGTTTGGTGGGGGTGGATGGGGAGAGGGTAAGGCCATCCCATTACCTTGTCCATCTCACAACGTCTCAAACCGCCTCGAAGGTTAGACCTCAAGGAGAGGGATTGCCGTTTCATTCATTCAGGAGTCTTGAACATTCTATGACATTGTCTTGCTATGATAACGCCGTTGTGTGATACAAGCTCTGCACAACAGTAATGGCTGTAGGAAGAAGAGGTGATGGAGATTGAGTAAACATGCATACATTTCAATGATCACAGTTAACAAGAACAATTTGTAGGTAGAGATCGCGTCTCCATGACGATGTGAAATGTTTCCCTCTTTTAGTAAACGCTAACCTACTGACTTTGACTGAGTTTACTAAGTGATGTGCCATGTGGTGACACTTCTCAGGTCGATGTGACGGTATGTGATCCTGGTCCGTACCACTCTAGAAGGTAAGGGGAAGAGGGATGCCCCACTCTAGAAGGTAATGAAGGGGACGGAGAGGGGGCCCCTGATGGTATGGGAGGGGTGGGGGTGATTGACGATGACAGGTGAACCCCCTGCTGGCGGAAGTAAGACCCTAGCCCCCTCCTTAACACAGTGGAGTTAGAGACATGCTGGGGTGAACATCTCCAAGTCTTTGTCTGAAGACATCGAAAAGCCATTAAGGCAAATGGACCACATCACTCCTCCTGGACTCTGCTCTCTCCTACCCTCCTCTCCCACTTACGGCTTCCTGTAGGGGGAGGTAATGGTTGTCAAAACCGCAAATGACCCCTGAGCAGTCTCACGCCGAGGGGGACCTCCCCTCACCCTTCCATCCCTCCCTCCCTCCCTCCCTCACCCCTCCCCCGACCCCAAACAACATATCCGCTATGTTGGGACCACTCTCACCTACACTCAGCCTCTACATAGCTTACTTACTATCATCAAAACTATTATCTTCACACAGGATTAAGTCTACGGCAAACACACATACATATTCATTTACTCTTTCCTCATATTCAACTCTTATCCTTGTATTTCTATCTCTACCACATAACCCACATACTCTCCTACATCCCCAACAACATGACCTCCCCTCTTTCCTGACCACATACCCTAACACCGGACGCTCACACGCGTCCGACACGCGCCAAACTTCCGGGAAAATTCCCCATCAATCCCTGTGCGACTAGACACCTGCGCACCACCTGCCTAGCTGACTCTATAGAGCCACCTGGGCAGGTGGTGCGCGCGGTTCTAGTCGCACTTTACACTACTGACCTTGCTATCTACAAGGCTGTATCCAATCACATAATCCAGTCTACCCCCCAATAAATGGGTCTGTTTATCAGTATCATACACAATAATATTATGATCATTAAGGTATTTCAAGAAGACCCTTCCATTATTGTTACACTGAACATCACCAAGAGCAGTGTGACGAGCATTAAAGTCACCCATACATAACATACCTGTGTTACCTGTAGGTTTCGGTAGCAGGTCTGCTTTAAGTACCCTACATCGTCCATATATGTTATACAGTAGGAAATGGCTATTTGCAGTTTGTAATTTGAATTTTTGATAATGTATACTATCACTCCTATGATTTTTAATTAGTTTACAGATTAATCCACTCTTAATATACGTTAGTAAACCAGTTCTAATACTGTTGTTGTATGCTATATACCAAGGTATCCTGGGTGGGACCTTCTTGATAGTTGTGGACGTATATGGTTCCTGTAAACACATCACATCCACGTCTCTCATTTTAGCTTACAAGATTACGTCATTTATCCGAAGATAAACACTTCGAATATTCCAAGAAAGAAACTTAATTGTTTTTGTTTGATGAGCCATGGTTAAGTGTCAAGGGAATTAAGGTAACATTTAAGCTCGTTAAACACTTGGAGAACATAAGTAATTTTGTTCCGTGTGTCCTGAGTACTTTTGTCTAGGAGGCGTTTAACCTGAGTAGGAGTTGGTGTTCTCCTAAACTCTCTATCTTCAACCAAATCAAGGGTGTCTTGACGATCTAGTTGGGGTGCCAGTGAGGGCTCAATGACTACTCTAACACCATGCCCCACGGGGATTTGACACTCACGTTCCGTAGAGACAGGTGAAGTAGCCTCAGCAGCTGCAACATTACCACTCACATCACTACTGGTGCTGGGAGAATTTACTTGATCACTATCGCTAGCATGATTCACTTCACTATCACTGGGCAGATTCGTCACTAATGTTTGTATTTTAATTTCCAATTCCATAATTTTATTTTTTAACCAGTCAATTTCTTCTGTATCTTTGCTTGTTTGCCTTAGCCCATCGAACGTTGGAAACTGCTCCCCAGAGGTGACATTAGGAGCTTCCAGCTGGGTGCCTCCTGCAGCTGGACCAAACGCCTCTGGCGTCCTGCTCATGCTAGAGAGGGCGGGGCGTCGAGGGCAGTCACGATGCCAAACATCTACACCTTGACGCAAACACCTGGGACACTTCTGGACCGGAGGTGAGGCTTCCTCCCCATCCTCAAGGGCAGGGGGGTCCCTGTGAGGACACTCCCTTGTTTCGTGCTGTTCAGCACAGAGATCACACACAGGGTCATGTTGACAGTACCTAGAGATATGATGAGTACCGTGGCACTTATAACAAACAACAGGGGGGGATACCCAAGGTTTTATAGGACTTGATGGGATGAAATGTCCAAAGAAGGTGTAATGTTCAGGGGGAGGGACACTGCCATTCCAAACAATGATGATCCTGTTGAGAGGTTTACCATCCTTATGTATCCGTCGTGCCTTGTAGACCCCGTCAAGGTTATAAGCTCTATCAAGAGGATACTCTTTGGGAAAACTGGTAACAATATATTCCTTCAATTTTTTAGGTCGATTGATGATGTCTTCTCTGGTGAAAGCAATATTAGCAATCTCATCTTTAACCAGTTGAGTGATGATATCTTCCTGCTTACGTGACACAAAGATGTAAGGGGATGTTGGTCTAGGTCGGACTATATCGAGGAGTTATTAGAAAGTTGTTCGAACCATTTCAGTTTATCGTTGGTGGATGTTCCAGCTGGGAATGCCAGGCGCACATAGTCAGCGCGGGGAGCAATAGGGGGCGTGGGTGGGCGGGCCCCTGGCTGGGTGGGCCCACCACCGCCCACCTCCACTGTCTTCACACGGGTTTCGGTGTTCCTGTCATCATTGCCAATGTTCTCATCGCCATCAACAGAGTCTACAAGTTTAGACTTTCTTCTCCTCGCATTCCGTGATCGTTGCACCTGCCACTCATTTCCGTTATCCAAATCAGCATCGGGTTCCATGTCATCGGGTGACTGCAACCCACTTCGAGCATCAACATATTCCTCGGCGGCGGGCTCAGGATCCATTGCTTGAAGATCACTTGGATTAGCAAGCACAACAGAAGATAGGTTGGTACTGAGCCCGGTTGCCATGACAACGGGCCAGGAGGCGCAGCACAGGGAAGCTGCCCGGGGCTCCACCACTCGCCCAGGCTAGGACACTGTTACCCACCTCATGTAAACACACCACCAGTTGCGCACACAAACCACGACCCTGGGAAGGAGGGCCCAAGGACTATTCTACACACGAGGGGAGCGTGGGGCCAGGTACACCACAAGGCGGCCCAGTGCCGTCCCACTGTACCTCTGGGTAGACTCCAGATACCGCCTCACAAATAATGTCTACATGAAGTTCTATACAATCCAGCTATCCACAACCTACAACAGTTGGTAGACAAGGTGTCGCACACTTAGTACCGCTCCAGCTGAACGATTGGGCACGCTAAAGGCTCAATGTTAGGACTAGGCCTGTGTTAAACCGGACGAGGGGCACATCCTGACCAGCCAGTCCCGAGGCTACGGGAGAACTCGTCCCAACACTGCTACAGTCACCTCAGGAGGAACACAACAGGGAAAGAACAGGTGATGAAAGTAGCTGTGGCAGAGCCCCACAAGCCCACACTAGGAAGAGTGGCAGAGCCCCACAAGCCCACACTGGGAAGAGTGGCAGAGCCCCTCAAGCCCACACTGGGAAGAGTGACAGAGCCCCACAAGCCCACACTGGGAAGAGTGGCAGAGCCCCACAAGCCCACTCTGGGAAGAGTGACAGAGCCCCACAAGCCACACTGGGAAGAGTGGCAGAGCCCCACAAGCCACACTGGGAAGAGTGGCAGAGCCCCACAAGCCCACACTGGGAAGAGTGGCAGAGCCCCACAAGCCCACACTAGGAAGAGTGGCAGAGCCCCACAAGCCCACACTGGGAAGAGTGGCAGAGCCCCACTAGCCCACAATGGGAAGAGTGGCAGAGCCCCACAAGCCCACACTGGGAAGAGTGGCAGAGCCCCACAAGCCCCACTGGGAAGAGTGGCAGAGTCCCACAAGCCCACACTGGGAAGAGTGGCAGAGCCCCTCAAGCCCACACTGGGAAGAGTGACAGAGCCCCACAAGCCCACACTGGGAAGAGTGACAGAGCCCCACAAGCCCACACTGGGAAGAGTGACAGAGCCCCACAAGCCCACACTGGGAAGAGTGGCAGAGCCCCTCAAGCCCACACTGGGAAGAGTGACAGAGCCCCTCAAGCCCACACTGGGAAGAGTGACAGAGCCCCACAAGCCCACACTAGGAAGAGTGGCAGAGCCCCACAAGCCTACACTAGGAAGAGTGGCAGAGCCCCACAAGTCCATACTGGGAAGAGTGGAAGAACACTTCCACACCAGCCTTGACCCCTTGGCTGCTGAAAACGTCATATCGACCTTGATGACCTCGCTGATCATGGTTCCCCGCCACTCATGGCACCAGCGTGGCATTTCCAAGGCCACGTCAACATACGAGGCCACGTCAGCATAAGAGGCCACGTCAACATACGAGGCCATGTCAACATACGAGGCCACGTCAACATACTAGGCCACATCAACATACGAGGCCATGTCAACATACGAGGCCACGTCAACATACGAGGCCACGTCAACATACTAGGCCACGTCAACATACAAGGCCATGTCAACATATGAGGCCACGTCAACATACGAGGCCACGTCAACATACAAGGCCATGTCAACATACGAGGCCACGTCAACATACGAGGCCACGTCAACATACGAGGCCACGTCAACATACAAGACCATGTCAACATACGAGGCCACGTCAACATACGAGGCCACGTCAACATACAAGACCATGTCAACATACGAGGCCACGGCAACATACGAGGCCACGTCAACATACAAGACCATGTCAACATACAAGGCCACGTCAACATACGAGGCCACGTCAACATACGAGGCCACGTCAACATACGAGGCCACGTCAACATACAAGGCCATGTCAACATATGAGGCCACGTCAACATACGAGGCCACGTCAACATACAAGGCCATGTCAACATATGAGGCCACATCAACATACGAGGCCACGTCAACATACGAGGCCACGTCAACATACAAGGCTATGTCAACATATGAGGCCATGTCAACATACAATGCCACGTCAACATACAAGGCCACGTCAACATACGAGGCCACGTCAACATACGAGGCCACGTCAACATACAAGGCCACGTCAACATACGAGGCCACGTCAACATACGAGGCCACGTCAACATACAAGGCCATGTCAACATATGAGGCCACGTCAACATACGAGGCCACGTCAACATACAAGACCATGTCAACATACAAGGCCACGTCAACATACAAGGCCATGTCAACATACGAGGCCACGTCAACATACAAGACCATGTCAACATACAAGGCCACGTCAACATACGAGGCAACGTCAACATACGAGGCCACGTCAACATACGAGGCCACGTCAACATACAAGGCAACGTCAACATACGAGGCCACGTCAACATACGAGGCCACGTCAACATACAAGGCCACGTCAACATACGAGGCCATGTCAACATACGAGGCCACGTCAACATACAAGGCCACGTCAACATACGAGGCCATGTCAACATATGAGGCCACGTCAACATACGAGGCCATGTCAACATACGAGGCCACGTCAACATACTAGGCCACATCAACATACAAGGCCATGTCAACATATGAGGCCACGTCAACATACTACGCCACATCAACATACAAGGCCATGTCAACATATGAGGCCACGTCAACATACGAGGCCACGTCAACATACGAGGCCACGTCAACATACTAGGCCACGTCAACATACAAGGCCATGTCAACATATGAGGCCACGTCAACATACTACGCCACATCAACATACAAGGCCATGTCAACATATGAGGCCACGTCAACATACGAGGCCACGTCAACATACGAGGCCACGTCAACATACTAGGCCACGTCAACATACAAGGCCATGTCAACATATGAGGCCACGTCAACATACGAGGCCACGTCAACATACAAGGCCATGTCAACATACGAGGCCACATCAACATACGAGGCCACGTCAACATACAAGACCATGTCAACATACGAGGCCACGTCAACATACGAGGCCACGTCAACATACAAGGCCATGTCAACATATGAGGCCACGTCAACATACAAGGCCACGTCAACATACGAGGCCACGTCAACATACGAGGCCATGTCAACATACGAGGCCACGTCAACATACAAGGCCATGTCAACATACGAGGCCACGTCAACATACAAGGCCATGTCAACATACGAGGCCATGTCAACATACGAGGCCACGTCATCATACAAGGCCATGTCAACATACAAGGCCATGTCAACATACAAGGCCATGTCAACATACAAGGCCATGTCAACATACGAGGCCACGTCATCATACAAGGCCATGTCAACATATGAGGCCTAAATTCAAAATCAAGAAATAAAGTTTTCATATATGGCCTTCTAATAGAATCGAACTCAATATTTGGTGCATTTACAGAAACCCACACGAAAGACCACATGGATAGTGAAATTTGGATCCCAAATTATTATCTATATAGATGTGACAGAGTAATTAGTCAAGTGGAGGAGTAGGTCCATATATTAAAGAGGAGCTGGCATGCACAGAGCTCCTGAACTCGACCAATGAGGTGGTAGAGGTACTTGGAATCAAGGTAGAAAATATAAATCTAATTATTGTTTTAATATACAAACTGCCAGATGCAACAGTTGAGGAATTCACTGAACAGATCCACAAAATAGAGAATATCCTTGATAACCTAGCAAACCCAATACCAGATATTATCTTCCTTGGAGACTTCAATCTACCCAGTTTAAAATGGAGAATAGTAAACAATAACATTATAGCAGGAAAGCAATCTGGAAATAACCAACCACAGGTCAGAGAACTACTGAGATTCTGTGGCAATTTCTCGCTCAGTCAGCAGATTACAAAACCAACTAGGAACGAAAACACGCTGGACCTGATATTCACGAACAATAATGAGCTAATCAGAGACATTACTGTCCCAGACACTACGTACTCGGACCAAAAGCTCATTGAAGTGCAAACTAGCATTAATAACGGTAGTAGGCCTAAGAGAACCAACAAGCAAATAGGGTTATTCAATCAATTCAAATTTAACAATTGGAGAATCGACTGGGAAGAATCATTCAATGGGCGACGGTCTTAAGCGACAAAACTCCCACACAGTGAACAGCTCAACAGACAGCTTCCCCTCACTGTCTGGCCCGTTGCCGCCATGAGGGGGCTTGGTCGGCCGAGCGAACAGCATGCTGGACTTGTGATCCTGTGGTCCCGGGTTCGATCCCGGACGCCGGCGAGAAACAATGGGCAGAGTTTCTTTCACCCTATGCCCCTGTTACCTAGTAGTAAAATAGGTACCTGGGTGTTAGTCAGGAAGCAGTCCCCGCGGCCTGGTCGAGGACCGGGCCGCGGGGACACTAAAGCCCCGAAATCATCTCAAGAATCATCTCAAGACATTGGTGGGCAGCTGCCGGAGTGTGATGCTCCATGGGTCAGTCCTCTGTCCTTTTGCAGCCTTATACTCCTGCTGCTGCCTTTACCTATTTTGCCAGACCCCTTTTCCTCGTGTTTCATTTTTCTCCCCCCTCTTCTCCTATCAAATTGTCATTTCCTGCTGACCTTTTGCCTGTTTTGATTATTCTTCTGACCTTCTTTTGTTTTGACACCCGGGTGTTTGAGGAGGCATACTCTTGCACCCGTAGAACTGTAGTACCCAACGTCTCGAGCGAGGGGACTCTTTTATTGTCAATCCTCCTTTCTTCACTGAACCCGCTCTCGACGGACTCACGGTTCTTAAGGTGGCATTTGTGGGGCGTATACTCACGACGCACCCCTGAGGGGCCCCGGCAAGATCAGTGATAGCTTCTTGTTGGGTGTCCTGCCTCTAATTGTGGCTCCATGGTGGGTGTGGGGGCACATTCGTGAATGAAAGTTTTCCCTCATTTTCATGGCTGATAATGTTTCCTTGTACTTTCTTAGGCTCATGGGGTGGGCGACCAAGCCCCTGAGTCGGACTGTGTTGGAAGACCAGGCCCTGTAGCCCTTGCTGCATTGGGCATCAACGAGCTGACTACTCCCCTCAGCTTCCCTCCCTCCTCTGCGGTAGGGTCGAGTCCCCAGCCCCCAGTGGTGACCACCTCGTCCCCTGGCATGGCTTCGTCTCTCATTGTGACTACTGCGCCTTTTACCCCCTCTCTCTCTGGGAGTTCTCAACGCCGTTTCCGCCACGGCCGCACTCGCACGATCCCTTCCCGTAATACTACTTACAACGCCTTGTTTGGTTCCGCTACATGGGCTAAATACTTTGATCTCCACCATCTGGATTCTACTCCTCCTGACGATTTCTCCCTCCATAAACACCTTGTTGATTCAGTAGATGCCTCTGTTACTTTTAACTCCACCAGTTACAGTACGCGTGTCGTCGCTGCTCCTTCTCAGAATGCAGCTACTCGCTTAGCCGCTTTGTCCTGCATTGGAGAGACCCCTGTTCGGGTCTCCAAAAACGCTCGGTTAAATGCCAGTGTTGGCACTGTTCTCCTCCCAAACCATGTTGCAACTGGTGTTCGGGACCTCAAAGATTGCCATGAGGATATTAAATATATCCTCGAAGCCCAAGGTCATTCTGTCCTACAGGTGGACACGTTTACTCGACCCCCTCGTGGTCGTCGCCGTCAGCCCCTTCGAGTTGTAAAAATCACCTTTGATAGTAGGGCCCTTCTGCCCTCTATTAGTCTTGCTGGTGCTAGATGCTCCATTCAGGAGTACATTCCCTCTCCTAGACTTTGCAATAAGTGTTGTAAGTTCGGGCACGGTGTCCTCAAATGCACCAGTACTGTGTATCTATGCCCCATGTGTGGAGACGATAGTCATTCTAAGTCCGAGTGCACTTCTCCCCAGGCTCGCTGCCTCAATTGCGGTGAGGCCCACTCTACTTTCTCACGCTCGTGTGTACACTAGAAACTCGAAGAAGCCGTCCTCAACTTGAAGCACCATGATCGTCTGTCTTTTCCTGAAGCGAGACGCCAAGTTCGTCGTCTCACCCCTATTGCGGGCGTATCCTACGCTCGTGTGTTGCGTCCTACCTCTCCTCGTCCTTCCCACCTTCCTCAGTCTCACAACCGTTTCCAGGCCTTAAACCCGACCACACCCACCACCTCCTTTCCTATTCCTTTGCCTCCTGTCCCAGATGGTCTCCCTCCTAGTTCTCCATCTGGGGTTTCCCCCCTTCCTACCCAGTCCACCATATCTCCTTTGTCTTCTTCCCCATCTCCCCCCACTCTTTCTTCCCGACCCTCCCCCCAGTCTCTTGACCCTCCACGCCACCTGTCTGTCCAGGCTGATATCCATCATCCTCCCAGCAATCTTCGTGTTATTCGCTCCCGCTCCTCTTCTCCTGCTGAGACCATTGAGTCTGTCGCCCGGTACGTTGCTACTGGAATGCCTGTCTCTTCGAGTCAGAAACGTAAGCCTGGCTCCTCTCCTTCTTCCTCTCTAGCGGGTAAGAAGGCTTCGCTCTCTTCCTCACCCCCTCCCTCTGACTCTGTCACTACATCCCCTCCCATTTCGGTGGTCGAACCCCCTGTCCCAGATATGGAGGTTTCCTTCGCCCCCGATTCCCTCTCGGTTGCTGCCCTTGCTGAGGTGCACTTCCTGCCTTCTGCCCCCCCCCCTCCTCCAGCTGTCCTTGCCTGCCCCTCTCATTTGCCTTCTCTCCCTCCGGACCCCGTCAGTCCACCTCTGGTCTGTCCTCTTGCTCCCTTCCCTCTATCTTTAATAAGTTTATCCATGCCCCCTAACCCTGATTTTGCCGACCCTGCTCCTGATCCTGACCCTGATCCTGAGATTCTTTAATAAACTGTATTCTTCTATACCTTTATTTCTTTCTTGTTCTCTGTTACTGTCCTTTCTCTTTGGTAATGTCTATTCTTCAGTGGAATATTCGTGGATTTTATGCCAAGTTCCATGGACTCCAACTTCTAATTACACAGTTTTCACCGCTTTGTGTTTGTCTCCATGAACCCATGCTTGGTGCTCGTCCTGGTCACTTTCGTGGTTATTCCTTTCTTTCTCCCCCCCCCCCCAGCTCTTGCTGGGGCCCATAACTCTACTGCTCTCTTAATTTGATCTGATATTCCCTTCGTCCCCCTACTTCTTCCGTCACCTATCCATTGTTCTGCTGCCCGTGTTTTTGTGGGTCTGGGTAACCCCTGGTTACCCAGGAGCCGGTCGGCCGAGCGGACAGCATGCTGGACTTGTGATCCTGTGGTCCCGGGTTCGATCCCGGCGCCGGCGAGAAACAATGGGCAGAGTTTCTTTCACCCTATGCCCCTGTTACCTAGCAGTAAAATAGGTACCTGGGTGTTAGTCAGCTGTCACGGGCTGCTTCCTGGGGTTGGAGGTCTTGTCGAGGACCGGGCCGCGGGAACACTAAAGCCCCGAAATCATCTCAAGATAACCTCAAGAAGAAGATAACCCACAACTCCCTGACGTCGTGGGACGACGTCTGGGAGTCACGTCCGTCCCTGAGGACTGGCTCGATGCCATTGTACTCCCTATTCGGAAACCAGGGTCTCTCGATACATCCCCTAAGGACTTCCGCCCTATTGCTCTCACGAGTTGTGTTTGCAAGCTCTTTGAGCGTATTGTAAATGTCTGTCTGATGTGGTTCTTGGAACACTATCGCCACCTTTCTCCTTCTCAATTTAGTTTTCGCAAGTGCCACAGCACGACTGATGTCCTGGTGAACTTGGAGGTCTATATTTGTACTGCTTTTGCTGCGCAGACCTCCATTGTTGCTGTCCTTTTTTGACCTGGAAAAGGCTTATGACACGACTTGGAGATACCATATTCTGTCCCAACTTCGTTCTTTTGGCCTTCGTGGTAATTTCCCTCTCTTCCTTCAAAACTTTCTCTCTCGTCGTACCTTTCGAGTCAGGCTTGGTGCCACTCTGCCTCTTTTCGGCAGTATGAAGGTGTGCCCCAGGGTAGTGTTCTGAGTACTACTCTTTTTCTGGTTGCCCTCAATGGTCTTCTTTCCTCCCTTCCTTCTGGCATCTTCTCTGCTCTTTGTGTTGACGATCTTACTCTTTGCTGTTGGGGTGATGATTCGCCTCTCCTTCAACGGCGGCTTCAACTTGCGATTGATGCCGTGTCATCTTGGGCCACCAATCATAGCTTCAAGTTCTCTAGTACTAAGACTTGTGCCATGACTTTTACTCGAAAGTGGGTCGTTCTTCGTCCCTCTTTGTCACTTTTTGGTCATCCCCTTGAGTACAAAGAGTCCGCGAAGCTTTTGGGGTTATTCTATGACACTCGTTTGTCTTGGTCGCCCCATGTCTCTTACCTCCGTGTTGAATGGTCTAAGGCCCTTAACCTACTTAAGGTTTTGTCCCATACTTCTTGGGGAGCGGATAGGTGCATGCTCCTCTATTTGCATTCCTCTCTCGTCCTGTCTAAACTCGATTGTGATTGCTCTGTATACTCTTCTGCTTCTCCTTCAACTCTTCGCCGTCTTGATCCTTTGCACCATACTGGGTTGCGCCTCAGCTCTGGTGCTTTTCGTTCAACTCCTACCCTCAGCTTGTACGCTGACATTGGCTTTCTATCTCTCCAGGATCGCCGTGATCACTACAGTCTTCACTATCTTGCACGATCCTTACAGCATCCTCACAGTAGTGAAATATGTGAATAGAACCGTCCCAAACCCGAGGAGAACCTCGAGGATTGAACTCGGTCATAGTCAAAAGTGGTATGGGAGTCCGTAGAATGGGACGGGTTGCGTCATGGGGGACGTTTTGGGTCTCAGGGGTAAAATGTAAGGGATGGGTACCCTCAGGAGAACTTTGTGGGTCATGTAGGTAAGACGGGAGGATAAGTATGTGAGCATGTGTACATCATCTCAAAGGTTTCCCCGGATGTTATGACGCGTGGCGTCCGGCCAGGTGTCACTTGAGAGAGTGTTATGTTGGATAGGGGCTGGAAGCTAAGTGAGTTGGTATGCGGTCATAGAGTGAGGGGAAAACGGACGGGATGCAAAATGGGTAGACGTGATCCCAAAACGCGCGGACGTGATCCCAAAATGCGCGGACGGGATCCCAAAACGTGCGGACGTGATCCCAAAACGTGCGGACGTGATCCCAAAACGCGCGGACGGGAAGCAAAACGCGCGGACGTGATCCCAAAATGCGCGGACGGGATCCCAAAACGTGCGGACGTAATCCCAAAACGCGTGGACGGGATGCAAAAGGGGCGGACGTGATCCGTAAATGCACGGACGGGATGCAAAATGCGCGGGCGGGATACAAAACACCGGGTAGCTTCCAGAGCTGTACATACTCAGCAGCATCACATGTCCACATAGAAATGAAGTTCTCACCACATACCAGCAGATCACATAGGAGCCGTGAACTGTACTAGCAGCGGTGCGTACAAATGAGGGTGAGAATTTAGCCGAACTGTTTTGTAAACAGGGTGGGTGAGTGGGTCACCCCTCTCCCTCCCCTCCCTTACCTTCTAGAGTGGTACGGACCAGGACCACATACCGCCACATAGACTTGAGAATGTCATGTAAGGAGGAAGAGGAGTATGTAGGTTATGTTGTGAAGGGAGGAGGGAGCCCCCATACCTGAGAGGAGATCAATGACGTCCATTAGTTCTCCCCCTACATGGGCAGGAAGTGTTGAGGGGAGCGTGAGAGTCCAGGGTCTTAAGATTGGAGGGGAGAAGGAGGGGAAAGGGAGGTAACAGCTGGCAGTGGGTTTGTGCGTGAAAGTAAAGTCATTATTTTTTCTTAAAGAATGACAGTTTTATGTACCCTCCCTGCTTCCAGAGCGCTAAGGATATGTGGGCCATACCTACCACATAGCTATGAGGAGTGACACCACATGACCATATGGGTTACCTCTTCAAAGGCTAAGGCCTAACTGTTGCGAATGTCATCATCAACCTCTACCATAGTCAGTCATTCCCCCCCCCCTCCATCCACATAGCAGGACATACCACATACCTACACCACCACCACACTGCTGGGAGTGACAGCAATACGGCATACCATACTCTCTCCTGACACAGCTCACACCGGCACATAGCATTGAGTGTGATTATGTTCTTTCTCAAAGGTGAGCCATGAGCGCAACATACAAATTCCAAAATGCAGTCTTGGGAGTTTGACACACATTGATTAACAAGCTATCTGATTATTTATACAGCTTCTCTCTCTCTCTCTCTCTACATTATATGCGGGGTTACATAGTGTGTCAAGAACTGCCTACGTGATGCTAAACAGCCCAATCACTCAAGGTGATTAAGTCATATGGGTAGTAAAGGCTTGCATAGACACATAAAGGAGGCCAGGACTGAACCCCACAATTCATTTTTAGCTAAGCAAGTTACAATCATGACGAGCTAGTTACAAAATTCAGTATAAGTCAGCACACCGACACGGGAGACGTGATCACTACCTACAAATTGTTTTTGTTAACTGTGATCGCAACATCTGCTGTCCAAATAAATATCATTGAAATGTATGCGTGTCTACTCAACCTCCATCACCTCTTCTTCCTACAACCATTATTGCTGTGCAGACCTTGTAACACACAACGGCGTTATCATTGCAAGACAATGTCACAGAATGTTCAAGACTCCTGAATGAGTGAAACATCAATCCGTCTCGTTAGGGTCTAACCTTCGTGGTGGTTTGAGGCGTAGTGAGATGCAGGAGGTACTGGGATGACCTTAACCTCTCCCCATCCACCCCCACCAAACCCCAACCCCCCCTCCCCACCCCGCTTCCAAGCCCAAACCATCAAGCATCACTTCACCCTTCCCAGACCGGATGTTCTGTGCAAAGCCTTTAGTACTATTTCTGATCATATGTGTAACCATGTATCACAACGTGACCAACATGGTATCATCATTCTTTGCTCAAATAGCATTTTTTAAGAGTAACGAGAGTCATAAAGTGGTCTTCAATCTTATTATTATAACAAATCATAATTTTTTTGTAAATACAACTGCATGGAATACACATAGCAGTCAGTCAGTGGTTACTCTCTCGCTCTCTCTGTATTCAGATCATTTAATAGTTGGGGAAAAGTAACATCAATTCCTTTCTCCTTCCGCCGCTGTTCACGTATCTTTTTTCATTTCACTTAGACTGACAGCGCACCAGAGGATGGAAGACTAATGTCAATTTTCGAGCCCCCATCACTCTCACCCTTATAACCTTGTAACGTAACACGACCAACATGATGACATCGTTCTTTGCCCAAATATCATTAATGTAACGTGACCAATATGGTAACATCCTTCTTTGCCCAAATAACATTTCAAGAGTAACGAGCAACTTTCTGTCAGATGTCTGAATATTGAAATGTGAACCGTGTTTAGCCCTTACATTCCAAACACAATAAAATATTAGCACAAGCTTGTTTAGTTCTTGTATCACGTAACGTAACGTTTATTCAACAACTGGTAGACATAACATAATGTAGCTTCATATTCACTGTGGTAAAACAAACAAACATACATACATACACATCACGGTCAGTCCTCGTTATACCTCAAACGCGCCGTTCATTCTCTATCCATTAGGTGAGCAATGTTCCCCACATACAAATTCCAAGCAAAGTAAACATATATAAGACTAATGTGGAAAAACATAGTCTTGATACTATTATTAAATTGACTTGTTCATTATCCCCGAGTTCAAGGCTGTCTCTTAAGACCTACATTATCCAAATATAAACAGACCGGATGAGTCGATAGTGAAATAGCTCTGGGTTATGTCTGTTTTCAGTTTTTATAACATTTGAAAATGTATGCTTGTCTACTCATTCCGTCTCGTTAGGGTCTGACCTTGTGTCTTTCCATAGCGCGAGTTTTCACTCACCATCGTCCTTCGCGCTCATCAGCCATTAGTGATCGTTCGATCCAGCAGAAAAAACAGAAACTGCTGACACAGAAGAGTTTGGGGAGACATGTTCACCACCTACAAATTCTAATATTTTTTTGTTAACTGCGTGATCACAACATATACCTCCTGATCTCTTGTTCGGCCTCGCACTAGTCAATAAACACAATTTTGTCATTTCTTGACTAAAATAGCACTCCGAAACATCTTTACACTTTAAATTTAAAATAGTTAGCTCTGGTTATGACTGTTTTAGCAGTCTATCTGATAGAAAAAAACAGAGACTAGTGTTAGCATAATGGGTGAAAAATAGTTTATCATTCTCTTATTACTTTTTATTTAATAATTGACAGACATAACACAGCATAATGCAGTCACATGGTGTTAGCATCTGTAACACAATGTAACGTAACGCAACGCAAATCAACTTTTTGCAGTCCAAAATGTCATTTTGAAATGAAAAGTGAGACTTAGTCCATCTCCATTACATCTCTTACCATATAAATATTGGTGTCTACCAGTTTTAGCCTCTGTAACACATTGTAACGTAACGCGGAAATCAATTTTCTACAGACCAAAATAACATTTTTAATTGAAAGTATGACTTAGTCCATCTCCATTACACCTCCTACCATATAAATATTACGGTCTACCAGTTTTAGCCCTCTGTAACACTTGTAACGTAACGTGGAAATCAACTTTGTCTGATGACCAAATAACATTATTGAAAATGTAAACCATGTTTAGCCATTACATCCAAACACAAATAAAATATTACCGCAGGTCTGTTTAGTTCTTGTAACACATTATATCGTTACGTAACGTAACGTGGAAATCAACTTTGTCTGATGACCAAATATCATTTTTTTGTAAATGTGAAGCTTTGTAGATTTAATTTTAAACAAAGGTGAGTTACTAGTCCACAAACTAAGAGTGGTGAGTCAGGAAGAATGACTTTGTGAAATATGCACAGAAGAGTTTGGGGAGACGTGATCATTGCCTACAAATTCTAATATTTTTTGTTAACTGTGTGATCACGACATATACCTCTTGGTCTCCTGTTCGAACGCTCACTAGTCAATAAACAATTTTGTATCATTTCTCGACTAAAATAGCACTCTGAAACTGAACACTCACTGAACACTCAGTGAGTGTTCAGTAAACACTCACTGAGTTGTAAAGTGAAAGACTAAACCAGCCATGGTTGATGATGATAGTAATATTTTAAGATTGAGAAACTTTAAACTAAATGGCCACACATGTAGCGATTTTGCATTCAGTAAACACTTACTGAGTTGTAAACTGAATGCCGGAGCCGGCCAATACAAGGTTTGTGATAGTAATATTTTATTGTTTTACGATGGAGAAACTTTAAACTAAAAAATGAGGTCACATGGAGGGATATCTATGTTCAGTAAACAGTTACTGAGTTGTAAACTAAATGGTTGAGCCACCCAATACCTTGTTGATGATATTAGTATTTTACGATGGGAAAACCTTATCCTAAACTAAAAATGAGCTCACATGAAGTGATTTTCACTTTCTGAGTTGTTAACTGAATGCCTGAGCTATCCAATACATAGTTGGTGATAGTAGTATTAATTTAAGATGGAAAACTTTAAACTAAACTAAAATTAGCACATGTGAAGTGATTCCCAGGTCCATTAAACACTTACTAAGTTGTTAACTGAATGTCTGAGACTTCCAATACATGGTTGATGATACTAGTATTAATGACATTGATAATAGGAGGTCTTGAACTAGACACTGACAGGGGAACAACAAAGCTGTGATATTGAAAAGAAACTGAACTGAATTTGAAAATTGATTAATATATGTAATGTGAAGCCAATCTACTGGAAAACAGTAAGCAAACTTTACTTGAAAAGAATATGAGAAGACTGAAAAGCTGGGGGCAAGAAAAATGGTTAAAAATAAGAAGAGATGGTCTTCATAAACATAACATAAGATATCCATGACCATAATTAATACAGTGTGAACTCTCTTAAACTATGCACACCGTGAAATCTCGTCACTAAGCATAACTTGTCACTCTGCGAAACAAATTATTGACTATAAATGCGAGAGTGAGAATAAAAATGACCACTTATGTTTTGGAGTGCTATTTTAATCAAGAAATACCGTAAAGGATGATTATTGACTAAAGGGAATTTTGCGGACTGCTGGTGTTTGATGTGTTGAACTGCTTAAAGGAAGCATATTTGCTAGAAAAAAATTTCTGTGAAATAATGCGTGTTATATGTTTTGACTATCTAGCTAATAGCATATTGCCTGGCTAATAATGAAATGTCACATTTTGTCTGACTCACTTAGCAGAAGTGAAGAGAAAACATTTAAAAACTTGCAAAGGTTAAAACTGTGAAATCATATCTGTTATGTTAAGTTTTGACTAGCTGATTAATAGCATACTACTACATTATTCTCTTTTTATGTTATGTTTACCTCGATAGCATTGTAATGCTTGGAAATTGTATGTGCGGATCCCGTTTCCCTCTTACTACACATAAATAATGGTTGCTGTAAAGTATTTTTATGGAACATGACTCTTCTTATTCGTACCCCTTTTTAAAACTAGATGCAATAACCAAGCTATGTTTGCCTTCTCTCTCTTTCTCAATATGGATGTGGGTTGGTGTGGGTTATTTGTGTGGACTCGGGAGATATGATCACCACATATAAGTTTCTCAAAGAAAATGATAAGCTAGGTAAGGTCAGTATATTTAACACACAAGTCATCCATACAGTAGTGAGATTCCCTTTGATGACTGTGCACGTGTCAATGAAGAAATAAAGTGCAAAGATGTTTCAGAGTGCTATTTTAGTCGAGAAATGATACAAAATTGTGTTTATTGACTAGTGAGCGTTCGAACAAGAGACCAAGAGGTATATGTCGTGATCACACAGTTAACAAAAAATATTAGAATTTGTAGGCAATGATCACGTCTCCCCAAACTCTTCTGTGCATATTTCACAAAGTCATTCTTCCTGACTCACCACTCTTTGTTTGTGGACTAGTAACTCACCTTTGTTTAAAATTAAATCTACAAAGCTTCACATTTACAAAAAAAATGATATTTGGTCATCAGACAAAGTTGATTTCCACGTTACGTTACGTAACGATATAATGTGTTACAAGAACTAAACAGACCTGCGGTAATATTTTATTTGTGTTTGGATGTAATGGCTAAACATGGTTTACATTTTCAATAATGTTATTTGGTCATCAGACAAAGTTGATTTCCACGTTACGTTACAAGTGTTACAGAGGGCTAAAACTGGTAGACCGTAATATTTATATGGTAGGAGGTGTAATGGAGATGGACTAAGTCATACTTTCAATTAAAAATGTTATTTTGGTCTGTAGAAAATTGATTTCCGCGTTACGTTACAATGTGTTACAGAGGCTAAAACTGGTAGACACCAATATTTATATGGTAAGAGATGTAATGGAGATGGACTAAGTCTCACTTTTCATTTCAAAATGACATTTTGGACTGCAAAAAGTTGATTTGCGTTGCGTTACGTTACATTGTGTTACAGATGCTAACACCATGTGACTGCATTATGCTGTGTTATGTCTGTCAATTATTAAATAAAAAGTAATAAGAGAATGATAAACTATTTTTCACCCATTATGCTAACACTAGTCTCTGTTTTTTTCTATCAGATAGACTGCTAAAACAGTCATAACCAGAGCTAACTATTTTAAATTTAAAGTGCAAAGATGTTTCGGAGTGCTATTTTAGTCAAGAAATGACAAAATTGTGTTTATTGACTAGTGCGAGGCCGAACAAGAGATCAGGAGGTATATGTTGTGATCACGCAGTTAACAAAAAAATATTAGAATTTGTAGGTGGTGAACATGTCTCCCCAAACTCTTCTGTGTGTCAGCAGTCTCTGTTTTTTTCTGCTGGATCGAACGATCACTAATGGCTGATGAGCGCGAAGGACGATGGTGAGTGAAAACTCGCGCTATGGAAAGACACAAGGTCAGACCCTAACGAGACGGAATGAGTAGACACGCATACATTTTCAAATGTTATAAAAACTGAAAACAGACATAACCCAGAGCTATTTCACTATCGACTCATCCGGTCTGTTTATATTTGGATAATGTAGGTCTTAAGAGACAGCCTTGAACTCGGGGATAATGAACAAGTCAATTTAATAATAGTATCAAGACTAAGTTTTTCCACATTAGTCTTATATATGTTTACTTTGCTTGGAATTTGTATGTGGGGAACATTGCTCACCTAATGGATAGAGAATGAACGGCGCGTTTGAGGTATAACGAGGACTGACCGTGATGTGTATGTTTGTTTGTTTTACCACAGTGAATATGAAGCTACATTATGTTATGTCTACCAGTTGTTGAATAAACGTTACGTTGCGTGATACAAGAACTAAACAAGCTTGTGCTAATATTTTATTGTGTTTGGAATGTAAGGGCTAAACACGGTTCACATTTCAATATTCAGAAATCTGACAGAAAGTTGCTCGTTACTCTTGAAATGTTATTTGGGCAAAGAAGGATGTTACCATGTTGGTCACGTTACATTAATGATATTTGGGCAAAGAACGATGTCATCATGTTGGTCGTGTTACATTACAAGGTTATAAGGGTGAGAGTGATGGGGGCTCGAAAATTGACATTAGTCTTCCATCCTCTGGTGCGCTGTCAGTCTAAGTGAAATGAAAAAAGATACGTGAACAGCGGCGGAAGGAGAAAGGAATTGATGTTACTTTTCCCCAACTATTAAATGATCTGAATACAGAGAGAGCGAGAGAGTAACCACTGACTGACTGCTATGTGTATCCCATGCAGTTGTGTTTACAAAAAAATTATGATTTGTTATAATAATATGATTGAAGACCACCTTATGACTCTCGTTACTCTTAAAAAATGCTATTTGAGCAAAGAATGATGATACCATGTTGGTCACGTTGTGATACAAGGTTACACATATGATCAGAAATAGTACTAAAGGCTTTGCACAGAACATCCGGTCTGGGAAGGGTGAAGTGATGCTTGATGGTTTGGGCTTGGAAGGGGGGTGGGGAGGGGGGTTGGGGTTTGGTGGGGGTGGATGGGGAGAGGTTAAGGTCATCCCAGTACCTCCTGCATCTCACTACGCCTCAAACCACCACGAAGGTTAGACCCTAACGAGACGGATTGATGTTTCACTCATTCAGGAGTCTTGAACATTCTGTGACATTGTCTTGCTATGATAACGCCGTTGTGTGTTACAAGGTCTGCACAGCAATAATGGCTGTAGGAAGAAGAGGTGATGGAGGTTGAGTAGACATGCATACATTTCAATTATATTTGTTTGGACAGCAGATGTTGCGATCACAGTTAACAAAAACAATTTGTAGGTAGTGATCACGTCTCCCGTGTCGGTGTGCTGATTTATATTGAATTTTGTAACTAGCTCGTCATGATTGTAACTTGCTTAGCTAAAAATGAATTGTGGGGTTCAGTCCTGGCCTCCTTTATGTGTCTCTGCAAGCCTTTACTACCCATATGACTTAATCACCCTGAGTGATTAGGCTGTTTAGCATCAAGAAAGGCAGTTCTTGACACACTATGTAACCCCGCATATAATGTAGAGAGAGAGAGAGAGAGAAGCTGTATAAATAATCAGATAGCTTGTTAATCAATGTGTGTCAAACTCCCAAGACTGCATTTTGGAATTTGTATGTTGCACTCATGGCTCACCTTTGAGAAAGAACATTATCACACTCAATGCTATGTGCCGGTGTGAGCTGTGTCAGGAGAGAGAGTATGGTATGCCGTATTGCTATCACTCCCAGCAGTGTGGTGGTGGTGATGGTATGTGGTATGTCCTGCTATGTGGATGGAGGGGGGGGGGAGGGGTGGGCATGACTGACTATGGTAGAGGTTGATGATGACATTCGCAACAGTTAGGCCTTAGCCTTTGAAGAGGTAACCCATGTGGTCATGTGGTGTCACTCCTCATAGCTATGTGGTAGGTATGGCCCACATATCCTTAGCGCTCTGGAAGCAGGGAGGGTACATAAAACTGTCATTCTTTTAGAAAAAATAATGACTTTACTTTCACGCACAAACCCACTGCCAGCTGTTACCTCCCTTTCCCCTCCTTCTCCCCTCCAATCTTAAGACCCTGGACTCTCACGCTCCCCTCAACACTTCCTGCCCATGTAGGGGGAGAACTAATGGACGTCATTGATCTCCTCTCAGGTATGGGGGCTCCCTCCTCCCTTCACAACATAACCTACATACTCCTCTTCCTCCTTACATGACATTCTCAAGTCTATGTGGCGGTATGTGGTCCTGGTCCGTACCACTCTAGAAGGTAAGGGAGGGGAGGGAGAGGGGTGTCCCACTCACCCACCCTGTTTACAAAACAGTTCGGCTAAATTCTCACCCTCATTTGTACGCACCGCTGCTAGTACAGTTCACGGCTCCTATGTGATCTGCTGGTATGTGGTGAGAACTTCATTTCTATGTGGACGTGTGATGCTGCTGAGTATGTACAGCTCTGGAAGCTACCCGGTGTTTTGTATCCCGCCCGCGCATTTTGCATCCCGTCCGCGCGTTTTGGGATCACGTCCGCGCGTTTTGCGATCCCGTCCGCGCATTTTGGGATCACGTCCGCGCGTTTTGCATCCCGTCCGCGCGTTTTGGGATCCCGTCCGCGCGTTTTGGGATCACGTCCGCACGTTTTGGGATCCCGTCCGCGCATTTTGGGATCACGTCCGCGCGTTTTGGGATCACGTCCACCCATTTTGCATCCCGTCCATTTTCCTCTCACTCTATGACCGCATACCAACCACATAGCTTCCAGCCCCTACCCAACATAACACTCTCTCAAGTGACACCTGGCCGGACGCCACGCGTCATAACATCCAGGGAAACCTTTGAGATGATGCACACTTGCTCACATACTTATCCTCTCGTCTTACCTACATGACCCACAAAGTTTTCCTGACGGTACCCATCCCTTACATTTTACCCCTGCGACCCAAAACGTCCCCCACGACGCAACCCGTCCCATTCTACGGACTCCCACACCACTTTTGACTATGACCGAGTTCAATCCTCGAGGTTCTCCTCGGGTTTGGGACGGTTCTAGTCACATATTTCACTACTCACTCTCGCCTCTATCGTGCTTTGACTTTTACCCCTCCTGTAGTTCCTGTTCCTCTTCACCTCCTTCCTCTTTCTGTCCGTTTGTCTCGCTTACAGGATTCTCTTTCAGCTCATATTACCAATGTTTCTCCTCGTATTGTTCCAACCTTGCCCCCATGGAGGGTCCCCCTTCCCAAATTTTGTACTTCTCTGACCCGCATCACTAAAGCTTTTACCCCCTCCTACAGGTCTGAAACGCCTCTTCCTTGAGCACTTTTCTTCTCACTCCCACTCCATTCCCATTTTCACCGATGGGTCTAAGTCTGCTGACGGTGTGGGCTACTCTGTTGTTTTTCTTGACCACACTTATATGTGTCGCCTTCCTCCGGAGGCTAGCATCTTCACAGCAGAACTTTATGCTATTCTCTATGCTCTTCGTCTCCTGCTTTCCCGGTGTCAATCCTCCTTTGTGGTGGTAGTTGACTCTCGTAGTGCCCTCATGGCGTCAGGTTCCTTTAATCGGGTCCACCCGGTGGTTGTCGAGATTTAACATTGGCTGTTTCTTATCTCCAGTAAATTTAAGTCAGTTGCATTTTGCTGGGTTCCCAGCCATGTTGGTGTCTCTTTAAATGAGCGTGCGGATGCTGCCGCTAAGGAAGCTATCTGCGCTTGTCCCATCTCCCATAAAAGTATTTCTTATTCCGACTTTTACCAAGTTATTCATGCCTCCATCCTTGCCCGGCTGGCAGAGTTGTTGGTCTTCCGTTATTGGTAACAAACTGTGTACTCTTAAGAGTCGTTACGTGTCCCAGTGGCCTTCCTCCTGCTACCGTAACCGGCGGTGGGAAACGGCTCTGGCTAGGTTACGTATTGGCCATACCCGTTTAACTCACGGTCAATTAATGGAGCGCCGCCCTGCTCCTTATTGTCCACATTGCATTGTCCCTCTTACGGTCGTGCATATCCTTGTTGAATGTCCTGACTTCCAGGACGAGCGTGTGTCTTGTTTTCCGACCATCCCTCGCGGTCGCTTGTCCCTCGATAGAATTTTTGGCGACTCAGATACTTTTGATATCGTTCGCCTTATGCGTTTCTGTTCTGGTATTGGCATCCTTGGTGATATTTAGCGCCCTCTGATTATCCCGCACATTTGATGGTGCTACATAGCCTTCCCGGTTTGGTGCCTACTATTGATAATTACTTACTTACTCAACTGACAGCTGAAGCATACAAGGTCTGCTTAAAGCCCATGCCTGTGAGGAGGGTCAGAAAGAGGACCACTCTAGAAAGAGAACGCAGACCACTGTACAGGAGAAGGGAAAAAATAGCGGAAATGCTTAGGCAGACACGGCTATTACAAGAAAGGAAAATTAACCTAAACAGGGAGATCGAAGAAATAGAGCAAACGTTGAAGTGATCATACGAGTCTGGGGAAATGGAATTATAACAGAAAGCTATACAAGCAATAAAGAAAAAATACAAAATATTTTTTCACATATGCAAACTCAAAATAAAAAAACCTCCACCAGTATTGGATCTTTAATTACAACTGAAGGTACGTACACAAAGGACAACAAAGAAATTATTGAAATTCTAAGAAGCCAGTATGAGGCTATGTTTAGCACACCAATAAACAACATGAACATTGAAGATCCAGACAGCGTCTTTATGAATGACATTCAAGCTGCAGATAATATAACGGATATTAACACAAACTCGGAAGACTTTGATAGAGAAATTGACAATATGCCCATGCACTCAGCTCCTGGGCCTGACTCGTGGAATTCAATATTCATAAATAAATGTAAAGTACCAGTAGCGAGAGCACTCAGCGTAATATGGAGAAAGAGCCTAGACACAGGGGAGATACCAGCTATATCTGCATTTAAATCTGCAGATATAGCTACTCTGCACAAGGGGGTAGTAAAGCCTTGGCAAAAAAATATAGACCAGTTGCATTAACATCACACATAATAAAAGTGTTTGAAAGAATTATTAAGAATCATATTTCCAGTTTTATGGAAAATAATGAGCTACACAACCCAGGACAACATGGATATAGAGCGGGAAGATCCTGTCTGTCACAGTTACATTTGCTATGTAATTTTCTATTGTCACTTTATTTGCCATGTTATTTTCATCCTGTCTCTTTGCTGCTCCTCTCACACTGAGGTGCTAGTTCTTGGTCCTCAGGTATTTTCATCTGCTCTCTGGTGTCGTGTTATTGGTGTAGTTCCTCCACGCCCTGGTACTTAGTTGCTTTGCTGCCATTCATCCCTCATTAAACCATGGGGTCCTCCTTTGTATTTTGTGTTTGTTTTGGACTGGGACAAACTTGTCAGCTGCCTCCTGACACTTGTGGGTGATGTAGTCCACTATGTATTGGGCCGTCTTTCCTCTGAGCTCTTGCTAGTGGTATTTATTATCTCCTCACAGTTTTCCCTTTACTATGCCAGCCTCCTGTTTCTGGCCCCGTGAGTCAGTTCTCCATACTTCCACCAGGTACTCTAACATCAGTACACTGTGATCACTGTGACCACGGCGCTTCCCAGTTGATTCTCGTTATGTCTGGGTCGCTCGGAGTGAATACCAGGTCAAATTTAGATGATTCGTCATTACTTCTCATTCTTGTGGGTGGCTTAAAAAGTTTATTGTTACCGCGTCCAGCAATTTCGTTCTCCATATTTATGTGCCCTCATGGGGTCCTTTGTTCTCCCAATCTATCTCTTCGTGGTTGAAGTCTCCCATGATCAGAAGTCAAGATCGATTTCTCCAGGTGATTGAGGCTGCCCTTTCTATTACAGTTATAATTGTCACGTGGTTCCGGTCATATTGCTGTCTGGGTCTTCTGTCAATTACCGGAGGATTACATATTACTGTTACTACTGTATTTTGCTACTACTTATCAGTACACTCCTCCTCCTTTTTTTCCAATTCTTTTCTTACTATCTTGTAGACCTGGGGAAACACTGCATTGTTTATGACACCCGACAATTCAGCGACTTCCGATACATGTGGGTCACCGTCTTGTGCACTTTCGCCAAGTTCACTTGCTTGGTGCTGCCTGGAGGCCCCGGCTGGGTGGTGCCACTTCTTCATAATGACTTACTTCCTTTATTTATACTCCCATCTGTCTGTGTACATTACTTTGGAGCTGAGAGTATTCTGTGCTATACTGTGCAACAGTGGTGTCAATACCACGGGTGCAGGAGGATGCTGTGTGGATGGTAGTAGAGGGGTGTGGATGGTAGTAGAGGGGTGTGGATGGTAGTAGAGGGGTGTGGATAGTAGTAGAGGGGTGTGGATGGTAGTAGAGGGGTGTGGATGGTAGTAGAGGGGTGTGGATGGTAGTAGATGAGTGTGGAAGATAGTAGAGGGTTGGGGAAAGTAGTAGAAAGGTGGGGATGGTAGTAGAGGGGTGGGGAAGGTAGTAGAGAGGTGGGGAAGGTAGTAGACGGGTAGAGAAAGCAATAGAGGGGTAAGGAAGGTAGTAGAGGGGTGGGGATTATAGTAGAGGGGTGGGGATGGTTGTAGAGCAGTGGGGATGGTAGTAGAGGGGTGGAGATGGTAGTAGATGTGGGGAATGGAGTAGAGGGGTTGGGAAGGTAGTAGAGGGGTGGGGAAGGTTGTAGAGGGGTAGGGATTGTAGTAGAGGGGTAAGGAAGGTAGTAGACTGGTGGGGAAGAGAGTAGAATGGTGGGGAATGGAGTAGAGGGGTTGGGAAGATAGTAGACGGGTGGGGAAGGAAGTAGAAGGGTGGGGAAGTTAATAGAGGGGAGGGGGAACGTAGTAGAGGGGTGGGGAAGGTAGTAGAGGGGTGCGGAAGGTAGTAGAGGGGAGGGGATTTTAGTAGAGAGGTGGGGAAGGTAGTAGAGGGGTGGGGAAGTTAGTAGAGGGGTGGGGAAGGTAGTAGAGTGGTAGGGAATGGAGTAAAGGGGTTGGGAAGGCAGTAGAGGAGTGGGGAAGGTAGTAGATGGGCGTGGAAGATAGTAGAGGGTTGGGGAAAGTAGTAGAAGAGAGGGGATGGTAGTAGAGGGGTGCGGAAGGTAGTAGAGGGGTGTGGATGGTAGTAGAGGGGTGGGAAAGGTAGTAGAGAGGTGGGGAAGGTAGTAGAGAGGTGGGGATGGCAGTAGAGGGGTAAGGAAGGTAGTAGAGGGGTGGGGGTTATAGAAGAGGGGTGGGGATGGTTGTAGAGGGGTGGGGATGGTAGTAGAGGGGAGGGGATGGTAGTAGAAATGTGGGGAATGGAGTAGAGGAGTTGGGAAGTTAGTAGAGGGGGTGGGGAAGGTAGTAGAGTGGAGGACAATGGAGTAGAGGGGTGGGGAAGTTAGTAGAGGGGAGGGGAAGGTAGTAGAAGGGTGGGGAACTTAGTAGAGTGGTGGGGAATGGGGTAGAGGGGTTGGGAAGGTAGTAGAGGGGTGGGGATGGTAGTATAGGGGTGGGGATGGTAGTAGAGGGGTGGGAATGGTAGTAGAGGGGTGGGGATGGTAGTAGAAGGATTTTGAAGGTAGTAGAGGGGTGGGGAAGGTAGTAGAGGGGTGTGGATGGTATTAGAGGGGTGGGGAAGGTAGTAGAGTAGTGGGGAATGGAGTAGTGGGGTTGGGAAGGTAGTAGAGAGGTGGGGAAGTTAGTAGAGGAGAGGGGAACGTAGTAGAGAGGTGGGGAAGGTAGTAGAAGGGTGGGGATGGTAGTAGAGGGGGTGGGAAAGGTAGTAGAGTGGAGGACAATGGAGTAGAGGGGTGGGGAAGTTAGTAGAGGGGAGGGGAAGGTAGTAGAAGGGTGGGGAACTTAGTAGAGTGGTGGGGAATGGGGTAGAGGGGTTGGGAAGGTAGTAGAGGGGTGGGGATGGTAGTATAGGGGTGGGGATGGTAGTAGAGGGGTGGGAATGGTAGTAGAGGGGTGGGGATGGTAGTAGAAGGATTTTGAAGGTAGTAGAGGGGTGGGGAAGGTAGTAGAGGGGTGTGGATGGTATTAGAGGGGTGGGGAAGGTAGTAGAGTAGTGGGGAATGGAGTAGTGGGGTTGGGAAGGTAGTAGAGAGGTGGGGAAGTTAGTAGAGGAGAGGGGAACGTAGTAGAGAGGTGGGGAAGGTAGTAGAAGGGTGGGGATGGTAGTAGAGGGGGTGGGAAAGGTAGTAGAGTGGTGGGGAATGGAGTAGAGGGGTTGGGAAGGTAGTAGAGGGGAGGGGAACGTAGTAGAGAGGTGGGGAAGGTAGTAGAAGGGTGGGGATGGTAGTAGAAGGGTGGGGATGGTAGCAGAGGGGTGGGAAAGATCGTAGAGGGGTGGGGAAGGTAGTAGAGGGAAGGGGAACGTAGTAGAGAGGTGGGGAAGGTAGTAGAAGGGTGGGGATGGTAGTAGAAGGGTGGGGATGGTAGTAGAGGGGTGGGGAAGGTAGTAGACGGGTAGGGAATATAGTAGAGGGGTGGGGAAAGTAGTAGAAGGGTGGGGAAGGGTGGGGAAGGTAGTAGAAGGGTGGGGAAGGTAGTAGAGGGGTAGGGAATATAGTAGAGGGGTGGGGAAAGTAGTAGAAGGGTGGGGAAGGTAGTAGAGGGGTGGGGAAGGTTTTAGAGGGGTGGGGAAGATAGTAGAGAAGTGGGGATGATAGTAGAGGGGTGGGGAAGGTAGTAGAGGGGTGTGGAAGATAGTAGAGGGTTGGGGAAAGTAGTAGAAGGGTGGGGATGGTAGTAGAGGGGTGCGGAAGGTAGTAGAGGGGCGTGGATGGCAATAGAGGGGTGGGGAAGGTAGTAGAGGGGTGGGGAAGGTAGTACAAGGGTGGGGAAGGTAGTAGAGATGTGGGGAAGGTAGTAGAGGGGTAGAGAAAGCAATAGAGGGGTAAGGAAGGACGTCGATGTGTGGGTATGGTAGTAGAGGGGTGGGGATGGCAGTAGAGGGGTAAGGAGGGTAGTAGAGGGGTGGCGATTATAGTAGAGGGTTGGGGATGGTTATGGAGGGGTGGGGATGGTAGTAGAGGGGTGGGGAAGGACGTAGAAAGGTGGGGAAGGTAATAGAGTGGTGGGGAAGGTAGTAGAGGGGTGGGGAATGGAGTAGAGGGGTTGGGAAGGAAGTAGAGAGGTGGGGAAGGTATTAGAAGGGTGGTGAAGGTAGTAGAGGGGTGGGGAAGGTAGTAGAGTGGTGGAGAATGGAGTAGAGGGGTTGGGAAGGTAGTAGAGAGGTGGGGAAGGTAGTAGAGGGGTGGGGAAGGTAGTAGAGTGGTGGAGAATGGAGTAGAGGGGTGGGGAAGGTAGTAGAGGGGTGGGGAAGGTAGTAAAGGGGTGGGGAAGGTAGTAGAGTGGTGGAGAATGGAGTAGAGGGGTTGGGAAGGTAGTAGAGAGGTGGGGAAGGTAGTGGAAGGGTGGGGAAGTTAGTAGAGGGGAGGGGAACGTAGTAGAGGGTGGGGAAGGTAGTAGAGGGGTGGGGTAAGGTAGTAGAGGGGTGGGGAAGGTAGTTGACGGGTGGGGATGGTAGTAGAGGGGTGGGGATGTTAGTAGAGGGGTGGGAAAGGTAGTTGAGGGGTGGGGAAGGTAAAAGAGAGGTGGGGAGGGTAGTAGAGGGGTGGGGAAGGTAGTCGAGTGGTGGGGAATGAAGTAGAGGGGGTTGGGAAGGAAGTAGAGATGTGGGGAAGGTATTAGAAGGGTGGGGAAGTTAGTAGAGGGGAGGGGAACGTAGTAGAGAGGTGGGGAAGGTAGTAGAGAGGTGGGGGAAGGTAGTAGAAGGGTGGGGAAGGTAGTAGAGGGGTGGGGAAGGTAGTATAAGGGTGGGGATGGTAGTAGAGGGGTGTGGATGGTAGTAGAGAGGTGGGGATGGTAGTAGAGGGGTGCGGAAGGTAGTAGAGAGGTGGGGATGGTAGTAGAGGGGTGCGGAAGGTAGTAGAGGGGTGGGGAAGGTAGTAGAGGTGTGTGGATGGTAGTAGAGAGGTGGGGATGGAAGTAGAGGGGTGGGGAAGGTAGTAGAGAGGTGGGGAAGGTAGTAGAGGGGAAGGGAACGTAGTAGAGGGGTGAGGAAGGTAGTGGAGGGGGTGGGGATGGTAGTAGAAGGGTGGGGAAGTTAGTAGAGGGGAGGGGATGGTAGTAGAGGGGTGCGGAAGGTAGTAGAGGGGTGGCGATGGTAGTAGAGGGGTGGGGATGGTAGTAGAGGGGTGGGGAAGGTTATAGAAAGGTAGGGAAGATAGTAGAGGGGTGGGGATCGTAGTAAAGGGTTAGAGAAAGCAATAGAGGGGTAAAGAAGGTAGTAGATGGGTGGAGAAAGTAGTAGAGGGATGGGGAAGGATTTAGAGGGGTGGGGAAGATAATAGAGAGGTGGGGATGATAGTAGAGGGGTGGGAAAGGTAGTAGAGGGGTTGGAAAGGTAGTAGAGGGGTGGGGAAAGTAGTAGATGGGTGTGGAAGATAGTAGAGGGTTGGGGAAAGTAGTAGAAGGGTGGGGATGGTAGTAGAGGGGTGCGGAAGGTAGTAGAGGGGTGTGGATGGCAATAGAGGGGTGGGGAAGGTAGTAGAGGGATGGGGATGGTTGTAGAGGGGTGGGGATGGTAGTAGAGGGGTGGGGAAGGTTATAGAAAGGTGGGGAAGATAGTAGAGAGGTGGGGATGGTAGTAGAGGGGTTGGGAAGGTAGTAGAGGGGTGGGGAAGGTAGTAGAGGGGTGTGGATAGTAGTAGAGGAGTGGGGAAGGTAGTAGAAGGGTGGGGATGGTAGTAGAGGGGCGGGGATGGTAGTAGACGGGTGTGGATGGTAGTAGAGTGGTGGGGATGGTAGTAGAGGGGTGGGGATGGTAGTAGAGGGGTGGGGATGGTAGTAGAGGGGTGGGGAAAATAGTAGAGGGGAGGGGATGGTAGTAGAGGGGTCTGGATGGTAGTAGACGGGTGTGGATGGTAGTAGAGTGGTGGAAATGGTAGTAGAGGGGTGGGGATGGTAGTAGAGGGGTGGGGATGGTAGTAGAGGGGTGGGGATGGTAGTAGAGTGGTGGGGATGGTAGTAGAGGGGTGGGGATGGTAATAGAGGGGTGGGGATGGTAGTAGAGGGGTGGGGATGGTAGTAGAGTGGTGGGGATGGTAGTAGAGTGGTGGGGATGGTAGTAGAGGGGTGGGGATGGTAGTAGAGGGGTGGGGATGGTAGTAGAGGGGTGTGGATGGTAGTAGAGGGGTGGGGATGGTGTTAGAATGGTGGGGATGATAGTAGAGGGGTGGGGATGGTAGTAGAGGGGTGGGGAAGGTAGTAGAGGGGTGTGGATGGTAGTAGAGGGGTGTGGAAGATAGTAGAGGGGTGGGGAAAATAGTAGAGGGGTGGGGATGGTAGTAGAGGGGTGCGGAAAGTAGTAGAGGGGTGGGGATGGTAGTAGAGGGGTGGGGGTGGTACTAGAAGGGTGTGGATGATAGTAGAGGGGTGGGGAAGGTAGTAGAGGGGTGGGGAGGTAGTAGAGGAGTGGGGAAGGTAGTAGAGGAGTGGGGAAGGTAGCAGAGTGTTGGGGAGTGGAGTAGAGGGGTTGGGAAGGTAGTAGAGGGGTGGGAAAGGTAGTAGAGGGGGTGGGGAAGGTAGTAGATGGGTGTGGAAGATAGTAGAGGGGTGGGGAAAGTAGTAGAGGGGTGGGGATGGTAGTAGAAGGATGCGGAAGGTAGTAGAGGGGTGCGGAAGGTAATAGAGGGGTGGGGAAGGTAGTAGAAGGGTAGAAAAAGCAGTAGAGGGGTGGGGAAGGTAGTAGAGGGGTGGGGATGGTATTAGAGGGGTGAGGATGGCAGTAGAGGGGTAAGGAAGGTAGTAGAGGGGTGGGGATTATAGTAGAGGGGTTGGGATGGTTGTAGAGGGGTGGGGATTGTAGTAGAGGGGTGGGGATTGTAGTAGAGGGGTGGGGATTGTAATAGAGGGGTGGGGATAGTAGTAGAGGGGTGGGGATGGTAGTAGAGGGGTGGGGAAGGTAGTAGAGAGGTTGGGAAGGTAGTAGAGGGGTGGGGAAGGTAGTAGAGGGGT